>NC_089229.1:69643434-69969770 GCF_963924675.1 Phocoena phocoena | reverse complement strand
AAAATTTGAAAGCAATATATTAATGTAATATGTAATGTAATGTAATATATTAATGGCACTAATAGCTAGTGTTCTGTATCTCTTGGCATTTTGTAATTGACAGTAAAAATATATATTTAAAAATATTTAAACTCTTGTTATATTCTTCTCTAATTATTTAATTATTCTTAATGGGTCATGTGGATTATAAGGTATGTATTTGCTTAATTAGAAAATAAGGCATTTTTTTCCAGAAGTATCCTTCTTGAAAATATTTGAGTCATTACAAATTGTCTCCTATGAAAAAGCATCTCTCAGTTGCTTTATCTTGATCAATTAAGTTCTGTTGGGAAAATGCATTTTCGAAGGACCTTGATCATTGTTAGCTTTGATTACTTAATGGAAGCATTTGATAGAATAGTTAGAAAAAAAGATGGACATATTTAACCAGGTTGATAGTTGTTTTTTTTAATGATTTCACTCTGGTAGTGTTGGAAGTTGTAAAAGGAGCCTTTTAAAGATCTCTTATAGACTGTCAGACAAGAACCCCAAACTCATGGAGAATGGCAAGGAGTAACTGCCACAGCTCCATAGGTGCCAGAAGTAGACAGCTGGATTCAGTGGATAAGAGCAGGGCAGTTAATTACTCATAGCACAGCAGACAGAAGGGGCATCAGCATGGCAGTATTGGTTTCCTGCCCCCAGGTCCCACAGGGTGATGTGATCAGCAGAGATGGTGGCTATGCATTGCAGCTAAGGAACCCAGAGTTAAGTGCTAGGTACCTTTTGTTGCAATCAGGAAGCAAGCCAGTCCTTTCCCAGGGAGTAAGCAGTCACATGGTAATTATGCTGTGGTCACCTTGACCTGTTGAACTGTCTCTTGACCAGTTACAGAAACTCTTCAGTATCCCTGGATGGTTAGGTCTTTCAGTTTGGTATGTATGGCAGGCATGTACAAGGATGTTCAGAACTCATGGCAGACTGCCTCTCTCAAAAGAAGCAACAGAGATAATAGATGCTGAAAAATACTTTGATAAAATGTAACACTCAGTAATTATAAAAACTGTCAGCCAGCTAGGAATAGAAGAGAATTTCCTTTATTTGATAGGCATTTGCTATACTGAATGGTAAAGTTAGAAGCATTCTCCTTAAAACCAGAACAAAGCAATAATGCCTGTTTTCACTGCTTCTATTCATTATGGTAATGGTGGTCTCAACACCTTCAGTAAGACAAGAAAAATGAAGGTTAAGGGTTAGAATGAAAGAAACAAAACTATTTACAGATTGTATAATTATCTATGCAGAAAATCCAAAGGAGTCTATAAACTATAGAACTACTAGGATATTAGCAAAGTTCAGTATAATAAAATCAACTATCAGCAGCATAAATTAGACAACGTAATTTAAAAATACTATAGCAGGGACTTCCCTGGTGGTGCAGTGGTTTAGAATCTGCCTGCCAATGCAGGGGATACAGGTTTAAGCCCTGGTCCAGGAAGATCCCACATGCCATGGAGCAGCTAAGCTCATGCGCCACAACTACTGAACCTGCGCTCTAGAGCGCGCAAGCCACAACTACTGAGCCTGCATGCCACAACTACTGAAGCCCGCATGCCTAGAGCCTGTGCTCTGCAACAAGAGAAGCCACCGCAATGAGAAGTCCACACACCTCAACGAAGAGTAGCCCTGGCTTGCTGCAACTACAGAAAGCTCATGTGCAGCAACGAAGACCCAACACAGCCAAAATATATATTAATTAATTAATTAATTACAAAAATACTATAGTACGAAAACTATAAGGAGTAATAAGAATAAATTTAACTGAAGTGTGTGAGACCTATTTGGATGAAATTACAAGTCATTTCTAAGGAACATTTTAAAGTCCTGAGTAAAAGGAGCAGCACAGCATCCTTGGCTATGAAGAGACGGTATCACAAATATGTCATTTCTCTTCAGATTCAGGTGTGAATTCAATGTGGTTCCAGTCTAAATTCTAGGTTTTTTTTTTTTTTTTTGCATAGAAGTTGGCAAACTGATTCTAAAATTAATATGAAGAGTGAGGGGCCAAATAGCAAAAATAGTATTGAAAAACGTGTGAAGACTGAATATGCCATATAGCAAAACTTATTAAAGCTGTAGTAATGTAAACAGTGAAACAGAATAGGGAATCTGGAAGCAAACCTAGATATTGAAAAACATGTGAAGACTGAATATGCCATATATCAAAATTTATTAAAGCTGTAGTAGTGTAAACAGTGAAATAGAATAGGGAATCTGGAAGCAAACCTAGATATTGAAAAACATGTGAAGACTGAATATACCATATATCAAAACTTAATTAAAGCTGTAGTAATGTAAACAGTGAAATAGAATAGGGAATCTGGAAGCAAACCTAGATATGTTGAGGAATTTAGGATATTAGTAGTATTAAAAATCAAATGGGGAAAGAATGAACTTTTTAATAAATAGTACTGGGACAAACTGCTATCCACTTGGGGGAAAAAAATGTGAAATTGGAAGTCTGGCATGTCAACATAAATAATCTGATATAATAGAGACCTGAATATGAAAAGCAAAATTAAAAAAAAAAAACACCACAGCTTTTGGTTAGATTAGCTAATGGTTTATATTTCTCCCTAAATAAACAGCTCTTCTGTTTTTTGAAACAGCTCTTGGATTATTTTAATTCTGTTGTTTTTCATTGTTTAAAATAAGAGTTTCTGTTTTTATCTTTTTTCTTTTTGAGCATTTTTTCCCCTGTGCCTGTGTATAATTTTACATAAATGAAGTAAAATCATATATGTGACTCCTCAGTCTTAACAGCTATATTAACAGCTTGGTGTATATTCTACTTTTCTCCATATTCATAGGCATTTGGGGTATTTGATTTTTGTTAATGAGATCATGTTACACACACTTTTCTCTAAGTTGCTTTTCTCCTTCAGAGGCTTGTGAAAATCCCTCCGAGTTATTTGGTTTACCTTTAATTTGAATCTTTTTACTGGCCAAGTAATGTTCCATTTTGTGGCTATACCAAATAATTTAGTTGTTCACCTATTGATGAATATTCACGCTGTTTCCAATACAAAACAGTGCTGCAATAAATCTGAGTACATAATATCTTTAAGAAACAGTACTTTGGTTTCTATGGGATAGATTGCCAAAAGTGGAGTTTCTGGGTCAAAGGGCATATATATTTTAAATTTTAATAGATGTTTCCAGTTTGCTTTCTAAAAGCCTAAAACACTTATGCTTTCATTTTAAAACTCTAGTATTTTAATTCAAGTTTAATTTGTTTTCCTTTTTTTCTTTTCTTTTTTTTTGCGGTACACGGGCCTCTCACTGTTGTGGCCTCTCCCGTTGGGGAGCACAGGCTCCGGACGCGCAGGCTCAGTGGCCATGGCTCACAGGCCCAGCCGCTGAGCTGCATGTGGGATCTTCCCGGACTGGGGCATGAACCCGTGTCCCCTGCATCGGCAGGCAGACTCTCAACCACTGTGCCACCAGGGAAGCCCTGTTTTTCTTTTTTATTTCTCATTGGTGAAGCAATTTTTATTTTTTTAATTTTTATTGGAGTATAATTGATTTACAATGTTGTGTTAGTTTCAGGTGTACAGCAAAGTGAATCAATTATACATATATCCACTCTTTTTTTTTTTTTCAGATTCTTTCCCCATATAGGCCATTACAGAGTATTGAATAGAGTTCCCTGTGCTATACAGCAGGTTATTAGTTATCTATTTTATATATAGTATTGTAAATGTCAATCACAACGTCCCAATTTAACCGCCCCCCCAGTCCACTGGTAACCATAAGTTTGTTTTCTACATCCGTGACTTTACTTCTGTTTTGTAAATAAGTTCATTTGTACTCTTTTTTTAGCCTCCACATATAAGATTTAGATTCCACAAATATCATGATATTTGTCTTTCTGTGTCTGACTTACTTCACTCAGTATGACAGTCTCTAGGTTCGTCCATGTTGCTGCAGATGGCATTATTTTGTTCTTTTTTATGGCTGAGTAATATTGCATTGTATGTATATGTACTATATCTTCTTTACCCATTCCTCTGTTGATGGACATTTAGGTTGCTTCCATGTCCTGGCTATTGTAAATAGCGCTGCAGTGAACATTGGAGTGCATGTATCTTTTCGAGTTATGGTTTTCTCTGGGTATATGCCCAGGAGTGGGATTGCTGAGTCATATGGTAGTTCTCTTCTTAGTTTTTTAAGGAACCTCCATACTGTTCTCCATAGTGGCTATACCAGTTTACATTCCTGCCAGCAGTGTAGGAAGATTCCCTTTTCTCCACATCCTCTCCGCATTTATTGTTTGTAGATGTTTTTGTTGATGGCCATTCTTACCCTTGTGAAGTATTTTTCTTATTTATTAACATAAGTAAAGTTTTGAAATTTCCTTTAAGCATTGTTGTAACTGTATCCCACTGATTCAGATATGTAGCAATTTTATACTGATTCTGACATAGTATATTCTAGTTATTCTGTGATCAGAGAATGTTCCCTGTATTCTTACTCTGCTGTTTGAAATTCATTGATCATTAGTTGATCAGTTTTCTTATCTGTACCGTGAGCATTAAAATAAGATATTTTCTTCTTGAATTTTTTCTGGATATATATATGCATCTCAGTGTTCATAGAAGCACTATTTATAATAGCCGGGACATGGAAGCAACCCAAGTGCCCATCAACAGACGAATGAATTAAGAAGACATGGTATATATATATATATATATATATACAATAGAATATTACTGAACTATAAAAAAAGAATGAAATACTGCCATTTGCAGCAACATGGATGGACCTAGAGAATATTATGCTAGGTGAAATAAGTCAGAGAAAGACAAGTGCTGTATCACTTAAATGTGGTAACTAACAAATAATACAAAAGAATGTATATACAAAACGGAAACAGATTCACTGTTATAGAAAACAAACTGGTTACCTAAAGGGAGAGGGAAGGTGGAAGGGACAAATTAGAGGTATGGGATTAACAGATACAAACTACTGTGTATTAGTATAAAACAGATAAAAAACAACTATATACTGGGTTGGCCAAAAGGTTCATTCGGTTTTTTTCCGTAAGATGGCTCTAGTAGAACTTAGTTGTCTTTAACTTCATTCGAAACAATTTTGTTAGATTGTATGTGACCGCTGTCATATCAGCGTGCATTAAAAAAAAAGACATCAAAATTGGTGAATTTTTATGTAGCCATTTTAATACTGAAGATGGAAGAAAAAAAGCAACATTTTTGGCATATTATGCTTTATTATTTCAAGAAAGGTGAAAACGCAACTGAAATGCAAAAAAGATTTATGCAGTATATGGAGAAGGTGCTGTGACTGATAGAACATGTCAAAAGTGGTTTGGGAAGTTTCGTGTTTGAGATTTCTCGCTGGACGATGCTCCACTCGCGGGTAGACCATTTGAAGTTGATAGCGATCAAATTGAGACATTAATTGAGAACAATCAACATTATACCACATGGGAGATAGCCGACATACTCAAAATATCCAAATCAAGCATTGAAAATCAATTACACCAGCTTGGCTATGTTAATCACTTTGATATTTGGGTTCCACATAAGCAAAACGAAAAAAACCTCCTTGACCATATTTCCTCATGCGATTCTCTACTTAAACGTAATGAAAACGTTCTGTTTTTAAAACAAATTGTGTCGGGCAATGAAAAGTGGATACTGTACAACAATGTGGAGCAAGAGATCGTGGGGCAAGTGAAATGAACCACCACCAACCACACCAAAGGCCGGTCTTCATCAAAGAAGGTGATGTTGTGTATATGGTAGGATTATGAGCTCCTTCTGGAAAACCAAATGATTAATTCCAACAAATACTACTCCCAGTTAGACCAACTGAAAGCAGCACTTGACAAAAAGCATCTGGAATTAGTCAACAGAAAATGCATAATCTTCCATCAGGATAACACAAGAACGCATGTTTCTTTAATGACCAAGCAAAAACTTACAGTTTGGCTGGGAAGTTCTGATTCATCTGCCATATTCACCAGACATTGCACCTTCAGATTTCCATTTATTTTGGTCTTTACAAAATTCTCTTAATGGACAAAATTTCAGTTCCCTGGAAGACTGTGAAAGGCATCTGGAACAGTTCTTTGCTCAAAAAGATAAAAAGTTTTGGGAAGATGGAATTATGAAGTTGCCTGAAAAACGGCAGAAGGTAGTGAAACAAAAAGGTGAATACGTTGTTCAATAAAGTTCTTGGTGAAAATGAAAAATGTGTCTTTTATTTTTACTTAAAAACCGAAGGCACTTTTTGGCCAGCCCAATACTATATAGCATAGGGAATTATACCCATTATCTTGAAGTAACCTGTAATGGAATATAAACTGCAAAAATACTGAATCACTGCTGCACACCTGAAACTAACACAATATTGTAAATCAACTATACTTCAACTTTAAAAAAGGATTAAGTGATTTTACACATACAATGCATATTTTACCATGCCTGTCACATAGTAATCATTTAATAAATGTTAACTGTGGAAAAAAAGCAAGGTATATTCTCTTTTCAGGGTATAGAGTTAATTCTATATGGTATATTCATTCATTTGGTAAGTGTTTACTATGTCAGGTACTCTTCTAGCCTCTGGAGACAATAAGCTCCTACTTTCACGAAGCCTACATTTTACTATAGATTATAGATAGTAAACAGATAAAAAACAAAACATAATTTTTATGAAGAAAAATAAAACAGGATAGTGGAGTAGAAAGTGCTTCTACTTCAGCACCTTCCTGTACCTTCACTTGATGTCTGGATGTCTTCAGTAACATTTCACATTTTACACTATCACAAAAACTATAGCTTTTACTGGCTGGCATCTTTCTGGAGCTTCTACCTAAAAGACTTTGTGAGTGGAAAATAGCTGTTGTTCTAGGGGGAAAAAATTACTGCATTGTAAACCAGACAAAGAGAGTAGTTGTGTATTTTTGTAAGAGAATAATGTTCTGAGCAATTAGGAGAACCACGCTAGTCAGTGTTTTGGTTTTTGTCAGTGGGGTATACATAATAATTCCTTATTGTGGGAAGGAAATATTAGAACATTTAAAATATTTCATTTGAAACAGTTTTTAAAATTTAAAAAAGTTGCAAGAATAATTCAAAGAATTCCTGTAATCCTTCACCAGAGACCCCATTAATGTCTCCAACACTGCCCCAGTAATGCACTTTATAGCAGAAAGATCTATCTGACCTCATGGGTCATGCTTTTGTAGACTTCCTTAATCTGGAACAGTTTCTCAGTCTTTCCTTGATTTTTATGGCTGTTTTTGGCAAAATGAATACAGGACAGACATTTTATAGAATGTTTCTCAATTTGGGTTTTTCTGTTGTTTCTTCGTGATTAGATCCAGGTTATGCATTTTTTTCTGATGCAGTTTCTGAAGTGATGCTGTGTTCTTTTTATTGCATCCTGTTAGGTTGCACATGCTGTTGATTTGTCCCCTTATTAGTATTGTTGTCTTTTATCACTTGATTAAGATGCGGCCTGTGAAATTTCTTCACTGAGAAGTTAGCCTCCTCCCTTAAAGTTAGTGTTTGTGGGGAGATACTTTGAAAGTATGTGATTATGCCATTCTTCATCCCACTTTCAACCCCTAGTTTTAGCATCCATTGATGTTTCTTGCCTGAATTAATTATTAATGAGATGCTTTTAAATGGGTGATTCTGTAATTAGGTGCTTCTTTCTATATTTATTATGCAGGCATTCTGTTGTGAGAAGAGCTTTCTCTTCTCTCCACCAGCCCCTTTAAAAAACAAACAAAACTTTGTTCTTTGTGGTATAATCTGTTGCCACTATTATTTTGATGCCCGAATTTGGCCAGTGTGAATCCCTTCAAAGTAACTTCTGTGTTTTCTTTTAAAAATATTTTGTTGTGGTAGAATATATATGACATAAAATATGCCATTGTAACCATTTTCAGTTATACAATTCACTGGCATTAATTACATTTACAGTGTTGTACAACCATCTCCACTATTTCCAAAACTTTTTTTTTTTTTTTTTTGCGGTACGCGGGCCTCTCACTGTTGCGGAGCTGCGGACGCGCAGGCTCAACGGCCATGCCTCACGGGCCTAGCCACTCCGCGGCATGTGGGATCTTCCCGGACTGGGGCACAAACCCATGTCCCGTGCATCAGCAGGTGGACTCTCAACCACTGCGCCACCAGAGAAGCCCTGGATAATGTCCACTTTTGATGTACAAAATTTTTAAATTTGATAAAATCTAATGTATCTATTTTTCCTTTTGTTGCTAATGTTTTTGTGTCATGTAAGAATTTATTGCCAAATTAAGATGACCTGTGTTGTTTTGACTTATCTACCTCATTTTTTTGATTATTTCTGCTGAAAGATGTTCATGATCCTTTTTATACTTTCCCTGCCCTGACCCTAAAATCAGCAATTTCTCTAAGGAACACAGGTTCTCTTTAGTGGAGAGTGGTTTTTTATAACCAAGATCTGGACACTAGGTGCGTGCATGTATGCACGCGCACACACACACACACACACACACACACGCACACCTTTACATCTGTATTTAATTTTTACAGTATTTACATATATGAGTTCATGGCAGTATCTTTTCCATATTTTACCCTGCTTCTTCATCAGTGAGAAACCTGGCTTCCATTTGTTGGTAGAGTCCTCCATGGCTCTCTTGCACTCCTACACATCTGGCCGAGTTACACCAGGAGTGCAAGGCCCTGATCACTTTTTATCCATATTATTTCTCAGAGCTGAGTGTGTAATGAGCAAGCACTCTTGAAGGATAAGGTAATATCACCCTTTGTGTCAAAGAGCAGTCTTGCTTATTGCTTGGGGTAAAAATAGTGGTTTTTTACTTGGGTTCCCCAAGTTCAGTGTTCCTTGGTTATGAACCAAACCCATGACATGTGCATCCACCTGGGCTCATATCATATCATCCCTGTGGGACTTGGGACCTGGGGAAACTGACACAAATGTGCCAGTGCTTATGTTGTTTGCTATGCTGATGTATTAAGTACTTTGTCTCTGACCCAAGAGTCTTGTGTCTTCTGCAGGCATCCATGAAACAGTAACAGTCTAACTCATTAGCTTGTAAATAGAGTAAAATCTGACCTCAGACCTGAAACCGGCACCCTCAATATATTTGCTTACATTCCTGTACATAGTTAATCCTCTGACCCTGTCGGTCTTTCTTCTCATACTCCCCAGCACCTTCCTTTTGCAGATTGCCATCACTGGCTGCTACTGGGGTGCCTTGCTTTCACACCATCTTCCACAGGTCTGTTACTGGCAGTGGAACGTTCTGTTTTATGTGTTTCATATTGCAGCACATTACGTACTTTATAAATCTAGCGTGTGTGTGTGTGTGTGTGTGTGTGTGTGTGTGTGTGTGTATTAGTGGTTTATATTCAAATATGTTTTATTAATGGGACTGTGGAATCACTGGAAGCAACTGGATGAAATAACAGCTAACAGAGGAAAAGAGAATGTATCAAGTTTTCTATCATCCTCATGCAACAACCCCCACCCCCGACTTGTCACTTTCTTCTTTTTTTTTAATATCTTCATTGGAGTATAATTGCTTTACAATGTTGTGTTAGTTTCTTCTGTACAACAAGGTGAATCAGCTATATGTATACATATGTCCCCATATCCCCTCCCTCACTTTCTTATTTAATAGAGCCACATACCTGGTAATTTGTCTACATTTCAAGTATATCATTGCCTACTAATCTTGGTTCTGTATTTACTCAGTGATTATATTATCTATTTGTTCAAAACACACTTGTAGATGAAATTCAGAATATGTTAGGATTTTTTTTCATTTTGTATTCAAGGAACATGTCATACTTTATTGATTTAGATAGAATGACGTTATTTTTAATAGTCACTTTTCCCCCTGTACTTATGGGGTCTTATAATAAACCTTAGGATGGAATTTATTTAAAGTACTAAATAATATCTAAAAATATGGAACAAGAGTGTCACCAAGTGGTCAGTATACTTTATTTTTAAATACTGTATTTTTTTCCTGCATTCACATATGGAAAATTTTGATTTAGTTAAGTATTTCATACATATTGATTTTTTTAAAAGAGTAGATTTAATTTTTAATTTTATTATAGCTATTTTATCTTCTTAGGTGATAATCTGATGGAGAAAAATACTGTATAATATCTTTTTTCTTTTTTAAAAATAATTAATTAATTAATTAATTTATGGCTGTGTTGGGTCTTAGTTTCTGTGTGAGGACTTTCTCCAGTTGCGGCAAGCGGGGGCCACTCTTTTTTTTTTTTGCGGTATGCGGGCCTCTCACTGCTGTGGCATCTCCCGTTGCCAAGCACAGGCTCCGGACGCACAGCCTCAGGGGCCATGGCTCACAGGCCCAGCCGCTCCGTGGCATGTGGGATCTTCCCGGACCAGGGCACGAACCCGTGTCCCCTGCATCGGCAGGTGGACTCTCAACCACTGCGCTACCCGGGAAGCCCCGGGGGCCACTCTTAATCGCGGTGCTCCGGCCTCTCACTTCCGCGGCCTCTCCCGTTGCGGAGCACAGGCTCCAAACGCGCAGGCTCAGTAGTTGTGACTCATGGGCCTAGCTGCTCTGTGGCATGTGGGATCTCCCCAGACCAGGGCTCGAACCCATGTCCCCCGCATTGGCAGGCAGACTCCCAAACACTGCGCCACCAGGCAAGCCCCATCTTTTTCTATTTAGTTCAGGGTTACAAATGTTTATTGAGTGTTTACTATGTGTAGGCCACTGTGTTTGTATCACTGACTTACAGTCTAGGTAGTGAAATAGATGCACAAGTACATAGCATAATATAATATGTGCTGAAGTTTCATCAAGTGCTGAAGACAAATAAGCACTTATCCTGTACTGAGGTTTTATTAAAAGTTTCTGGTAGGGGTGGATAATTTGAACAGAACCTGAAGGAAAAGTAAGAGTTAATCAGAAAAAGAGTAACAGGGACCATATTCCTGCAAAGGGAAGAGCATGAGCAAAGCTGTGTAAAGCATGATGTGTAGAGCTATTAATAGGTGATTATGTAAGAGCTGGGGAACTGTGGATTAAACTATAACTAAGAAGTCTGGGTTTTATTCTGTTAACTGTGGGGAACTACTGAAAAATTTTAGCTTGGTAGAAAGGGGGGGGGCTACAGTAATGCAGTCAGGTTGTAGCTTGTCTTCAGTGTAGGGGATGACTTTTAAAGATGGCACTAGGGCTTCCCTGGTGGCGCAGTGGTTAAGAATCCGCCTGCCAATGCAGGGGACACGGGTTCGAGCCCTGGTCCAGGAAGATCTCACATGCTGCGGAGCAACTAAGCTTGTGCGCCACAACTGCTGAGCCTGTGCTCCAGAGCCCGCAAGCCACAACTCTTGAAGCCCGGGCGCCTAGAGCCCGTGCCCTGCAACAAGAGAAGCCACGCAATGAGAAGCCCACACACCGTAGCGAAGAGTAGCCACTGCTCACTGCAACTAGAGAAAGCCTGCGCACAGCAACAGAGACCCAATGCCGCCAAAAATAAATAAATTTAAAAAAAATAAAGATGGCACTAGAGATAGAATAAGAAACCATGAATATCTTAATTGGAGAAAGGGAGTTAGGGGTGGAGGAAAAGGGTTAAATTTGATAAATGCTTAGGAAGTGAAAAATCAGCAAGATGTGGTTGTTGGATGTGGGAATAAAGAAGAGGGGAATATCCGGAGTCCGGGCGGCGTCCGGCATGGGAGCCGGGGGACCACGATGGTAAAGAAGTGGAAAGGCCGTGTTGTGATCGACTCAGACACGGAAGACAACGACAGCGATGAGAACCTGGATCAGGGGACACAGGTTCGATCCCTGGTCCGGGAGGATCCCACATGCCGTGGAGCAACTAAGCCCGTGCGCCACAACTACTGAGCCTACGCTCTAGAGCCTGAGGGCCACAACTACTGAAGCCCGCGTGCCACAACTACTGAAGCCCGTGCGCCTAGAGCCCATGCTCTGCAACAAGAGGAGCCACCACAACGAGAAGCCCGCGCACCGCAACAAAGAGTAGTCGCCGCTCGCTGCAACTAGAGAAAGCCCACGCACAGCAATGAAGACCCAATGCAGCCAAAAATCAATAAATAAAATAAATAAATGTATTTAAAAAAAGAAAAAAGAGGGGAATATCTGCATTTTTTGTTTGTTTACTGTGTGTGTAATAATACCATTATCTGAGATTGGCAGTATAGGAGGAATGGTTTCAAGGGAGGAGCTGCATTCAAAATTGAGGTTGTCCAAGGAGAAGGTATAGTTAGACAAGAGCAGTGGACTAAGGTCAGAACCCTAGGGAACACTTTTATGGAAGTGGTGGAAAATAAAGCTTTTTAAAACGATATTATGGGTCACCGATGTCTAATGCAACTGAGTATTTCAGTGATATAAAGATTAAAATATCTCTTGGGTTTGGCAGTGTCAGGATGAATGACATGTGAAGGGGCTAGATTCAGCCTGGGTGGATAACTTTTTAAAAAATACTTAACTGGGATGGAAAGTAGGCAGTGTTGTTAGCTGGAGAAGGACACTGGCTAAAGGGAGATCACCTAAAACCTTTTTTTAGCTGATCAGTAATTTGAGCATATTTATAGGTTGAAGGGAAAGAGAGGTTGAAGATACAAGACAGAAAAGGGAAAACTGATTAAGCAGGTGAATGAGGATGAGGATGAACACCATTGATAGAAGGGCTAACTTTTTTTTTTTTTTAGGTAGCTGTGGTGTGGCATCCTGACAGATAGTTTTGTTATTTTAACTAACTTTTATTGGAGTATAGTTGATTTACAGTGTTGTATTAACTTCTGCTGTAAGGCAAGGAGAATCAGTTATACATATATCCACTCTTTTAGATTCTTTTCCATTATAGGTCATTACAGAGTTTGAGTGGAGTTCCCTGTGCTATACAGTAGGTTCTTACTAGTTATCTGTTTTATATATAGTAGTGTGTATATGTTAATCCCAATCTTCCAATTTAAGAAGGTCTAACTTTTAATGGTGGGGAGGAGAGAGTTATATACCAAGAAAGGAAGGACAAAATTAGGGGTGGGCAGATGAAGGCAAATTGGGGGAGACGGGTGTGGGCTAGCAGCTGACGTAGTTCATGCCTAAAGATTGCTGTATTTTTCAGTATGTAAGGTAACTCATTGAGAGTGAAAAGTTTGGTGCTAGGTTAAAGGACTTGGGGAGAATTATCAGCATATAGAATACTTGCTGGCATGAATGGGAGATTGGGCTCACTAATGATAAATAAAAATATTACTAGTGGAGTTGAAGGCACAGTGGAAGTCAGAGACCATGTATCCAAAGGGGGACCAATCTGTAGGCTTGTGTAATTTCTCTAGGATATGGCAACCCAACTGTATCAGTGAAAAAAATCACAGATTTTAGAATTAACTCAGGCTTTGGGTTGCCTTAGATGATGTATCAGAATTGCCAGGAGGGAAAGTTAGTGGTTTTCATAAAGTATTTCAAACACTAATTTAGGCTGGAAGCACAATAAGAATGGGGTTCATGGATTGCTAGGAAATATAGGAGACTTAAGGTATCTATGAGGTGTAGGTGGAGTTATTGTAGGAGTGAGAATACTGAAGGATAAGACATTGTGATAAGAATGCAGTATTGGATTCTGAAGAAGAGCACCTCTGGGTAATAAGTGGCAAGGTTTTGGATTTCAGGGAGTGCCTAAGTATTGTGAAGAGGTAGGAGGTGGTCAAGGAATTGCTACCGTGCTGCACAGATGATCCACATGAATTCTGAAAGTCACTCATGATGTAGATAGGATATGTTACAGTGCAGACTGTGTCATTGAGTTAAAGGCTTTAGGAAATGTGGGAAAATTCCCAGAAGGTTGGTAATATAGGCAATGTGGGGTTACAGTGGGAAGCCGTTACTTTAAATAAGGAGTTGTCGGGCCCTTTCTCCCTTTTCTTAGAGGATGTAGGATTTAGAACATAACCCTGTGCCCCATATACCTCAGGAGCTTGAGGTAAAGTCATCAATGTGCACTTATTACTCAGGAGTTTGAGGGGAGATAGTATTTGTGTTCTATTGCCAGGTTTCAGTTAAAGGGAGTTGGAGGGATTGGTTTATGAAGAAGCTGATATGAAAACATTACAAGATTGACTCAGATTACTATATTTTTGTTACGTGAGTGAAACAAATACAGTTATTAAATATAAAGTACTTGTAATACTTACAGGTGAGTAGTTAACATATTTGTTTATCTGTGGTAATAATGCCCCTGTCTATCAATGGCAGTAACTCATGTGCCTACGGTGGCCAGTTAGGGAATGTAAACGAATGCCAAGGGTCAGATTGGAGCAGCTGCTACCTGGTACCAGCTGATCTTTGCTGTTTAATAATATAAGGCCACTGTGGCCTGCTTCAAAAGAAGTCAGAAATCCAGATTTTTAAAAAATGTTAGATCTCTTGATTTTTCAGTGTTCACAGCTAATTCAAACAAGGGTTTGTGATCTGTGGAGTAGGGTAATAATCTGGGATTCCGAAATGAAGAGCATGTAAAAGCAGCTGTCTCATAATGGCGTTTCTCAATCCTGGCTGTACTCTGAATTAGGTGTAAAGCTTTTTAAAAAAAAAAAAAATACTCCATAATTCCTGGTCCTCACACTTGGTGATCTGATGTAATTGGTCTTGGGTGGAACCTGTGCATCAGTATTTTTAAAAAGCTCATCAGATGTTCTAATGTGAAGCTAGACTTGAGAACCGTTGATCTAATAGGTAGTATGGCTCGACAACAGTCCAGAAACTGGGGGATCATGTTAACAGTGACTTCTTGGCACCTTCTCTCATTTGTGCTAACTTCATCTTGAATCTTTTATTTTTGACAGCAGTTACTCCCTTTGCTTATGTTTCTAAAACTTGTGTTCATAAGAATTGCTTAGGAGCTCATTAAAAATGAAGATTACCAGTCTTCATCTCAAGAGATTCTGATTCAGTAAATGGAGCCTTAGAATCTGAATCATCTGTATTTTTCACAGGCCCCCTGGATGATTGTGATGCAGAGGGTCTGAGGACTGAAGTTTGAGAATCTCTGACCTGTACTGTCTGTTGCTGATGGCAGACAAATCTGTATCTCTGGCCTTGGCTTGTTTTCTGAGCTCAATATTTCCACATCCAACTGCCTATTAGACACATTTTCACTTGGGAATCCCAGAGTTTTCATTGAAAACTTTTAATTTCATCATTCTTGAAAAGACTTCAACCTCTTCTTCACACATCTTAGGCATGTAGGTAGACTACTTTTCCCAGCCTTCCTTCCAGCTAGGTGTGGCCATGTAACTATTTATCTCCAGAATAATGTGAGTAGGAGTTCTGTTTCTACACATGTTCTTCCACACGCATTTACCTTTTCCCATGTTGCAGGGTGGACCCTGGAATGCAATGGCAGCAGGCATGTGACCTTGGAAGCCACATGTTGAAATAGCAGAGTGGTCAGCCAGGGTTCTTGGGATGATGCATGGAGCAGAGTCTCTCACCTTGGAAGGCCTGCCCTAGCCTGTTTCTTGGTGGTTAGATAGACTTCTTTTGTGTAATGACTCAACATTACATTTTTTGGTATTTTTGTTATAGCAAGTTAGGAATGTTTTCCTTAATAACGTTAGGCACTGTTTTAGGTGTCAGTGATCAAATTGTGAATAACACAGAAAAGATCTATATTCTAGTTGGGAGATCTCAGCCCATATCTCATTCCCAGATTACTTTTAACTGTAAAGAAGTGGTTTTGTGGAAAGAACTCTGCACTGGGTCCCCAAACTTCTCATCTCAACTCTGGTATAAGACAGTTACTTGATTTTGGGGTAGTATAGAATAGAAAGTAATGTGGGAAATCCCTTAGCTTAAGTAACAGTACCTCTCGTTCTCTTGTTCCACATTTAAAAACAGATATTTGAGGTCTGCACTTAACTTATTCTTAACCCTGCTCTACTAGTTACCAAGCTGCTTTCTCTAAATGATTCCTGAAAATTTAATTCCTTTTTGAAGTTCTTGTTGACAAGAAATGAAGTAGCCAGTATTTTGTGTGAAGTATTTCTGAGTGTTGAATGTGGGAAGGAAAGAAAGATGAGGTCCTGAATAAGAAGTAAAAGGCTTTCTTTCTCCCCCTTGTTCCCTCCCATTGTATCTTTGCCTGATTTTTACTCTCAACCAGTAAACATAGGTCTGCTGAAACTGAGAGGTTGATCACAATTTGTCCAGCTTGGTGTGAGGGGTGGAATTAGTTTGGGGGTGTATATTAACAGGTGAGAATCCTGAACTTTTTAAGTCTGCTTTTGAAACCAGCATTCAAGGTAATTATAGTGTCGATTGCCCCAGGTTCACATTTTGAGAAACAGTGCCTTATAGCATGTTAGTTCTTCCCATCTTCCGTTCTGTAGGTGACTTTGCCCCCTATATATATGTCCAGCATTATGGCTGAAACGTTTGTGACACAGCCAAAGATGCTGTCCTAGCTCTCAAGTTATATACTTTTTTGATAATAAAAATGATCAGTTCTGTTAAATATATGATTTTTTTGGAGAGGCCTCATAGTAAGCATTCTAGTTGTACTTATATTTCTTCTCTTTTTTGATTGGATTCATTATATATGTTGATATCCTCGTTTTCAACATAGCTAGAAACTTTAGAGTTTGAAGGCTTTTGATGTAAGTTTTCTTTGTGCAGTAAATGGAACTTCGTCTTACTTGCAGTGCAGAGTTACACCCTGTGAATTATGGAATGACAATTAAAATGTGCTCAAGTTCCCAGTATCATGTTGCTGTGTTTAGCACGCTTCAGGGGCATCTTTAAACAAAATTCTTTCTTAAAATCAGGATGATACTTGCACAAAGAAAATTATACTAGTTGATATTAATTGAATTTTATAGCTAATCATGAGTGTTGGGACTAACGCACTTTAAAAGACAAAAGTATGAATAAAGCTGTGATACTTATTCAATCGATTCTTTTAACTTTTTTTGGACAAACTAATGATAAACTATAGAGATTTTATGTTTTGCATTTTCAGTACTAAATGACAGTTGTATATGTGGGTTTGTTTTAATTTGCACCATTCTTCAGGAGACAGTTCTGTATTTAAGAATGTTTAACTTAAATTTATTTTACTTACGTGATTTTAAATACTTAGATTTTCTTGTTAAAACGGGATTTTTACATCTGAAATAATTTTAAGGAGTCTTAATTAGTGATCAAGAAGACAGAAATCTCTAAGTATTTCAAATAGAGGGTTAGTCATTAGCAGTTCAGGGTCAACCTAAGGGAAATTAGGTCATATGAAGCCAGGCTAGTCTACTTCCAGTTCACCCTGCTCGTTGTGTAACCCTTAGGAAGATCTTTATATCCTAATTCTGTGAAGCCATCAGAATTATTTCTCAGCTTTTCATCCTCTCAACTACTGCTTCTGAAATTGGCAGATATATAAAAGCAAAAGCAGCCCAAAAAAGACAGGCTCAGCAATCTGGACTTCCTACTTCTCTTGTACTTTGGATCCATAGTTCTTTACTGTGTTTTTAGCTCTCTGATGGCTCTGAGCAGGTTACTAAAAAACAAATCTTTTGTCCAGTTTCTCTAGATTTTTTTCAGCAGTCAAGTTAGAATTATTTAGTTCCCCATTTTTGGACGTAGAAGTATTTCTTAAATGTAGTAGTGGTATTTTATTGAAGTAGCAAAAATCGAGGTGAGCCTTGAAGTAATGGTATCTTTAGGTCAAACTCTATGAAACAGAAATATTTAAAAAATGATATGTCAAAGATTTTATTAGTAGAAAATATCTATTAAATATATGGTACAGAGTAAAACCATGAGTGAGTTTACAGAAATACAAGCTGTTAAAGCAAGGGCAATGGAAGACTTAACATTTTTCTGTTAATAATTATTTTGTGAGCTTCCCTGGTGGCGCAGTGGTTGAGAGTCCGCCTGCCGATGCAGGGAACATGGGTTCGTGCCCCGGTCCGGGAAGATCCCACATGCCGTGGAGCGGCTAGGCCCGTGAGGCATGGCCGTTGAGCCTGCGCGTCAGCAGCTCCACAACAGTGAGAGGCCCGCGTACCGCAAAAAAAAAAAAAAAAAAGTTATTTTGTGTTTGCTTATTCATTAGTCATTTGATAACATTTAGCTGCATACATACAGTAGCAGGCACCAAAGATTTAAGAAAAACTATGGGAGACAAAAAAAAAAAATCTTTAAATTTTATTATAAAGGATTATTTTTTTAAATGTTTTATCTATAAAAGATTGTCTTCGAATCTGTGCACTATTCTGCAGGTCAGGTGAAGAGAATCATATTTGGAAATAATGTTGAAGGTTAAGAATTGCTTTGTTAAGGTATAGCATTTTTCTGAATAATGGAAAAATAAATAGCAACAAAATATAAGTTGGATTATTTCTTGGTCAAGACATATTATAAGGTTTGCCTTTGCAGAGAGAATATCCTGAGGTGGAGGAAGCTAATCATGTTTTACTGATTTCTTGGTGATCCTCTGAGAAGATTACCTGACACCACGTTGGTAGTTGAACTTGACAAGGCTGCCTTCTCTTGGGTTTGGCGAGTAATGCTATGCTGTTCGGGTGTTTGAAATAAATCTTTAAAATATAATAATGATTTTTAGATAGTAGTTGGTCTTACAATTTGTTTTCCCTTAAAATAAATATTAAAAATGAAAATTCTTTTCTCGAAGATGAAAGTTCTGTTTGCTTTCTTATTTTTTATTTTTATTTTTGGCGGTTCGCGGGCCTCTCACTGTTGTGGCCTCCCCCGTTGCGGAGCACAGGCTCCGGACACGCAGGCTTAGCAGCCATGGCTCACGGACCTAGCTGCTCTGCTGCATGTGGGATCTTCCCGCTGCATCGGCAGGCGGACTCTCAACCACTGCGTCACCAGGGAAGCCCCTTTTTGCTTTCTTTTAAAAATCCCTTCACATCATTTTAAGTGGTAAGGAGCTAAATTTTTATATATCACATTTTTAGAGGAAAATAAACACCTTTATTTTTTTTTTGCTGCGTTGGGTCTTCGTTGCTGCGTACAGGTTTTCTCTAGTTGTGGCGATCGGGGGCTACTCTTTGTTGCAGTGCTTGGGCTTCTCATAGCAGTGGCTTCTCTTGTGGAGCACCGGCCCTAGAGTGCATGGGCTTCAGTAGTTGTGGCTTGCAGGCACTAGAGTGCAGGCTCAGTAGTTGTGGTGCACGGGTTTGTTGGCTCTGCGGCATGTGGGATCTTCCCGGACCAGGGATCGAACCTGTGTCCCCTGCATTGGCAGATGGATTCTTAACCACTGCGCCACCAGGGAAGTCCCAATAGCTTTCTTTTTCATAGACACTTATTAGAGCATAAAACATACATAAAGTACACAAATCAAGGTGTATAGCTCAGTGTTAACCGTAAGTGTAACCACATCCAGGTTAAGAAATAGAACATTACTTGCATCCCAGAAGCTTCTTCATGCTCCTATTCATAACTCCTATAGAGTTATTTTCTTCTTCCTCTCCAAAGGTGATCATTATTCTGACATAAAGCCATCTTAATAGTCAATGAGAATAATTACAGTCGTTGTGACTTGCAAAACTTTTTGTCAATACATTAAACTCTTTCAACAGAAATGTATAGGGAAGTAAAATAAATGGTAAAACGAATATTCATTTAATACACTGTAATTTATAACATTAGAAACATTGAGAGTTTGAGTTTTATTTCTTTGTAAAAAAACTTATCAAGAGTAGTTTGAACAGTGTTTGTCTTCTTCTTGAAGCAAGCATCTTTTTTATGCCTTGGTGAATGGTCATACGTACTCCATTCTGAGTTTGGATAAGTTTCCGACATTTTATCCTTTGCATTTTCATTGTTGTGAAATTTCTCTGAGAGTTCCTTTAATTTGAATTTTTTTGTTAGCCTCACTTCCTCTGGGACATCTTCATCCTTTTTGTCACAGTCCCTTTTGTTGTTTGCCTTCAATAAGCTTGCCTTCACCACTTTCCTGAGACTGTATATCTTGAAGGCAACATTGTCAACATTCCTGTGGTCACGTTTCTTCGGTAACTCCATTTATGTTCAATTTGAATTCCACTCCTACCATTGTCACTTCTTTGTTTCTTGGCTGCACTTTTGTCTTTGTTGACTAATTCTCTTTCAATTATCCATTTTTATAAAATATCACGTGGGTTTATCACTGGGAACAAGAAGGCAACAAAACTACATGCTTTGTTGTCTGTGTATGAACTGAGTAACAGATGCACCGTGATTAATCCAAAAGCCTTTGAAAAATGCAGTGCGATTCGTCACTGATGATGTGCATTTGCTAGTCCTGTGGTGATTTGTGGACTGAGGGCTAGCAGCTTTGCACCCATTTATATTCCCATCCGCAACACATGTGAATTTCAGTTGTTTCACATCCTTGTCAACACTTGGTATTTTCAGTGGTTTTTTTAAAATTTGAGTTAATAAGTATGAATACTTATTATGAATTATGTAGGCATTATTCCTCTTAATCCATCATTCCCATTTTATAGATGACGAAACAGGCACAGAGAAGTTAAGTAACTGTCACACCTCTCCCATGGTAACCAAATGATGAAGCCAGGATTTGAACCCTGGCAGACTTGTTCCAGAGTCTGTGCTCTTAACTATTGGACTGTATATAAATTAAAGATTGAAAATAGAGTAGAAAATACTTTACTTGAAAATGTAACATATAATTTGAATGTTTAGAAGAGTTGAAGGAATTTTAATACTTGAAGTTAGGTATGTTATAAAGTAACATTTTAGAATTGTTAAGTGGTTCCAAGAAAGCTTTAGAATGTTTCTTCTTATTTCTTAAACTGATAGATTAAATTTGAGTGTGTGTGTGTGTGTGTGTGTGTGTGTGTGCCCGCGTGGGTGCATGCATGTGTGTCTGTCTCAGGATTTCTGAACTTTGACACTATTGGCATTTTGAGCTGGGCAGTTTTTTATTGAGGGGGTCTGTCCTGTTTATTGTAGGTTGTTTAGCAGCACCCCTGACCTTTACCCACTAGATGATAGTAGTATCCCCCTGTTGTGACAGTAAAAAATGTCATGTCTTCAGATATTGCCACATGTCCTGCTTGGAGCAAAATCACTGTCACTTGAGAACCATCAATATACTAAGGCGCCTCACTTAATAGAATCCTTTTTTATCCTTGCATATATTTTGACTGTTTTTCATATTCATAATTTGGATATTTTTGCATTTAGAGTATCAGATTCTCAGAGCAGTAATAATAGTTGTACTCCTCACTTGAGTACATTAAGCATCAGGAAACTGTTTCTAGAGGTTGCTTTTCCTCTTTGAAGTATAATTACAGCTACTTAATTACTGTGGAGAATATTAGCTATCCAGATTTCTTTTTGGATTGGAAGGTTGGTGTTGGAGGGAGGTGGCTTTGAGTAATGGAAGATCAATTTTTAAAATCTAAAATAGGGAACTTAGAATATTGACATCAGAAAATATTTAGTTACATAAGTTTTTCATAATAGTCAAACTGATTTACTAAATAATTGTGAAATATTTGGTCTTCCACTTGATAAATAGGAACTATCAATCAATGAAATGAAAGAAAAAAAAACTTAACAACTAATTTCTAATTAAATAAAAATAAAAATTTAAAACTTACATTATGAAGTACTACAATCACATTATAGAAATCATCTGAAAAGAAAGGAAAAAATTCCTTGATTTTACTAGGAATAAGTTTACAGATGAAAGCACTGTTGACTTTCTGTTGAATTACATGCTTTAAAAGCTCATTGCACTCTCACATTACATTTTATGCCAAAGAAATAGAAGTAAGTGAAAGGGTTTTGTTTAGGTATAAGGTAAAAGATACAAGGTTGCTCAATTTGTCCTTGCCATATTATCTTAATTTAAAGAAAAAAAGAACAAAACAGCTAAGCCCTTGTAGTATATCCATTTTTACCTAAGTCTGGCATAAATTATAGTGGAAGACAAAAATTTAAGAAAAGACTCAGTTGTGTCATAAAACTAATGTGACATGCACCAGTGATATATATTAAGACACCCATCTTATTTATGGATTACTGGATTGTTTTGATAACCGTGACTTTTTTCTCTCAAAGAAACTCTTCTGGTTGACATTTGAAACCAAGTGCAAACTAAATTAACCAGGTGTTATGCCAAGAAAAAGAAGGAATTCAAAGTATTGTGTAGCATTTTGTAACTTTAGATTGAGCCTAGAAAAAGTGAGATTTGTACAGAATATAAATAGAGGAAGAGAGAAAGGAAACTTGTTATTTAAAGATAAGAAAGGCATTCTGACAGTCAGTGTGGACCTTGAAGTCTAACTCTGTTTTATGGACTAGAGTAGTATTTTTAGGACCAGTAAATCCCTAGCAATTTCCAGCCCAACCCAAATTGCGTATTATGATGAGGCTTATATATCCCACCCCAGTTTTCACTATTGGATGGGATCATTTGCCTATTTGATAGGAAAAAATTAAAATAACTTGAGTTATATTAAATATTTAGTGAGATGATACATTTGTCTTTCATTGATTTATCTTCATATCCTTCATCTACTTTATATTGGTGTCTTCATCTTGTTCAAAGGTTTGTCAACATTCATTAAATTATTAAAGACTAACATTTAAGATTGCCATCAGATGTTGGAATTTTCCCTTTAATTGGAAATTTGCTTTAAATCTAATTACATTTTCAACTTTAGGCTCTTTTTTTGTATGTAGTTTAAACTTGGTATTTTGATACACAGTGGTTTCTTCCTGTAGACTTATAATTATTTAGTATCTTTTAAATATATATATATAGAGAGAGAGAGAGAGAGAGAGACAGACAGACAGACAGACAGACAGGCAGACAGAGAGACAGGTCTTTTTCTCCTATCCCTTCCTTCCAAACATTTAGCTTTTGGTCAGCCTGAATTTGTCATGGTATGTGTTAAAGGAAAGAGAATCTATCACCCTCTTTCCCACATTGTCTCAAAGTTAGGTAAAATATTTTATAACTTGAGGATCCATGTGTTTGGGGGAAGGTTAAAAATAAGATAACGGATAATGAAAAGACTAAAGCTTAAAACTATAGTCATAGATACCATATTCATCGCAAAGTTGCTGTGCTTAAAGGAGTTAGGAAGTAAATTAAGATCAAAGGCCATACATGAGCAGATGAACTAATTTTTGGGTCTGTGTCTTCCTGCAGAGAATGCTCTGAGAAGTGTCACTGTAAATAAAGGTGTTTAATTTTATTAAACTCAGTGTTTCCCACAGTTGTGGCTTAGTATTTTGTGGAACATATTTTGAGAAAGGCTTTTTTATATTATAAGTAAATAAATATTAAATTTGTATATTTACAATTACATTATAAACATATAAAGTCAGGTCTCTGGTAGAAAATATGAATCAGCCAAAACATATTTCTATCATTATGTAATGAATTTGCTCTCCAAAATACAATTAAACTTCTAAAGCATAAAAATCTTGAGATATTTGCAAGGGGTAGGGTGAAAAAAATCCCCATACTTTTCTTTGTGTTCTGCGAGAAAAAGGAAGCTATAGGTAAACTTTTTATTCTTTAATAAATTGTGTTTGGAAACCTTCAGGAATTACATACTTGACATTGGGATCAGCAAATTATAACCCATGGGCCAAATCTGACCAGCTGTCTTTTTTTGTAAATAAAGTTTTATTGGAACACAGCCACACACATTGGTTTACATATCATCTGTGGCTGCTGTTGTGTTAGAGTGTTGAGGAGTTGTGATGGAGACCATATAGCCCACAAAACCTAAAATATTTGTAGTTGGACCTTGAAGCAAATGTTTGTTGACCCCTAGTCTAGCGAATGGCTATTCTTCCTACTTTTCACTTTATATGTGTTTCATCTGTGTACAGAACTCCATAACTGCCATTCTTTACATTGAATTATCCACAGTTCATCTTCTGTAAAGCAAATTGCTTGGGAAGTTAAGTGGAAGTCTTGTTCTGGAGGTTTTATTATTTTGAGTAGGTTTTAAACTCTTACAAACATGTAAGATTTCATAGTTTTTCTGAATGACAAAGCTATCAAGCGGTTGTATTGGCACGCTTAGCTAATTTCTTGAATAAGCCTTTATACTGATTTGATGGAAATCATAGTGGGGTAATACTGTCAATAGAATTAGCTAACATCTATTGAGTGCTGTGTACCAGGCCCTGTTCTAAGTGCTTTACATATAATATCTCATTTACTCCTTGCAGCTGTAAGTAGGTACTGTTATTATCCCCACCTTGTAGATGATGAAATTAAGGCATAAGGAGGTTAAGTAACTTGTTCAAGGTCATGGAGTCAGTAGTTACTTTGGGAGAGGCTTTTAGTACTTAGGAGGCTAGTTCACAGAGGGCCTTAAAAGTCTCTTTCCTTCCTCTACTACTTATGCTTCTGTTAAGTCCTATACATAGGGCTAGTGTTATATTTGAAATGTAGGTGCTGTATAATTCTATAAACGCCAAGAAAACTCTCTGACTCATCATTGTGTCCTTGGCACCAACATACGATGCCTTCACAGAGCAGTTAGAGTGATCATTGTAAATGTACATCAGATCTCTCTACTGCCTCATTCTTTGTTGGGTTCCATCCCCTCTGTTATATCTCTGCTCAGATATTACCTTCTCAGAGATGTTCTTCCTGATCATCCCATCAAAAATAACCTCCCTCACATCTCCCTTTCTTTAAACTGTCTGTCAATCTGAAATGTTGTATTTATGTCTTCTCCATTGCCCAATGAGGGCAAAGACTTGGTCTTCTAGTATGAAAGTAGAGTGGATATATTTTCTCTTGTTCTTTCCATCCATTTTCTGCAACAGGAGCCTAACTTCCAAGCGTTGAAACCACTTACCTCCCAACTCACTTGCCTCCTAATTCCTTGATTCTTGAGATGAGTTCTGGGCATACTTCTTGCTCCTTATTACCTCCTCCAAGCCACAGTTCCAGTGTCGTCTCTGAACTTCTCCATTTGTACCACCTGTCCTCATCTTTGTACTCTTTGAATTTCCAGGGCCCCATTTCTTGTTCCTGGATTATTATAGTTTCTGGCATATAGTCTTCTCCTCCATCCCTCCCTGTCCTGATTTGATGATGCTTTTAATTAACACCAGTTCTTTCTTGTGTTTTCAACTCTTTAGCTCTCCACTGGCATGGTCAAACCCTACAGCTCTTAGACGTTAGTTTGTCTAGTTCAGTCCTTCTCAAAGTTTCCTGTGCATCAGAATCACCTGGAGAGCCTTGTTAAAGCCTGGAATCCTTGGTCTCACTCCCAGAGATTCTGATTCAGTAGGTGTGGTTTGATGCCCTGAATTTGAATTTCTGTCACCTTCCCAAGGTAATGCTGATGAAGGTCTGGGGACCTGCATTTTGAGGAACACTGCTCAAATGAATACATTCCCCCAAAGGACAGATACTTTCCACTCTGCCTTAAGCATCTGTTCATGTCCTTACTTTCTTTACCTTCTATTAATGACTTCTAGAAGTATGTTACTGAGGTAAAGGACTTCTGAAGAGAGATTTCTCATATTTTTTCTTCTTGAAATGAAAATTTTCCTCTTTATCCTTTTTGTGTTCTTCTCTTCTTGCCTTCAGTGCTATTCTCTTCTACTTAGTTCCTTTGTCCCATTTTTTCCTGGTGATTTTTGGCTCCTTTTTCAGTTACCATTTTTGTGTCTTGGTTTATCAGTTTCTCCATCTATAGGAAATTAGCCTTTTCCCCCCAACTTCCAAATATGACCAAGTAAGCCCCTTTCCTCAGAGTATTGTCCCAATTCTCTTCCTTCTTCCCTCTGCCAAACTTTTTTTTTAGAAGAAAAGTAATAGTTTAACTCCGTTAGTAGATAGGTCGTAATTTCTTATAGTCTGATTTGGTTTCCAAAGTTTTACTGGACAGCCCACTCACTGGTCATGTGACTCTTAGGTTTTAAATATGAAGATCTGTTTCAGCCTCTGCAGTATTTGATATTAACTACATTTTCCCTTTTCAAAAATTTCTTCCTTTGTTTTTTAGTTACTGCTTTTTTAAGTTTTCACTGTTCTGACTACTTCTCTTCTTGTTTGCATAATATCCTTTAATCCTTCTCTACTTTTTCTTGAAGGTTGGAATGCTTTTCCCACCATCTAAATCTGTGCTGTTCATATGGGAGCCACTAGCTGAATGTGCCTGTTGAGCACTTAAAATGTGGCCAGTTCAGACTGAGATATTGTGTAAGTGTAAAATACACACTGGATTTTCAAGCTGTAAGATGAAAGGGAGAATATAAGCTATCTCACTAAATTTTTTAATATTGATTATATGTTGCTAATATTTTAGATATATTGGGTTAAGTAAAATATTGCTAAAATTAATTTCACCTGTTTCTCTTTACTTTTGAAATATGACTACATCATCTGTGCCCTGATTATGTTTCTCTTAGACAATATTGATCTAAATTTCACCTTTGCTTAAAGACTCCTTGGTCAGTTTTTCATCTATTAATATGTATATATGTCTCTTCTAAATTACAGTACCAGCTTTTTGGAACATTTACTCCCCATCCCCCCAATTAGATATTAAGCTTCTTCAGAGCCAGAGTAATTCCTCATAGTGCCTTTCATATATTGGGACATAGATATATAAATATGAAAAAATATGTATACATACACACATGAATAAATGACTTGGCTAATATTACCACTTTATCAAAGTAGTACCATATACTTATGGTAGATGATGCCTATGGTGATGTTTTTGTTTAATCTGATGGTCAGTAGGAGATGTTGATGTGAAGGAGAGGAGAGACGTTGCTCTGCTCTGAGATGTTGAAATCTGACATGCACTTCCCCCATGTGTATCTAGCCACCCCAAGCCACTCTGATAGCTCTGAACTGTGCTGTTGTGATTTTACTGCCATCTGGTGTCAGGATTAGGAAACTGTAGTTCAGCATTTAATCTTTCCGTTCCCTCCAGAGAAAATAGGCAGTCTTTCCTCTGAATGTGGGCCTGTTCTTCTCCATTTCCTGAGTAAGTTATCAGGAAGAGCTCATTTACTTTCACTGTATGAAACCTTTATTCTCCTTCTTGGAGCACTCTTTCATTGCCTTCCCTGATAACTTACTTACCTGTGCCTCATGTTTCTGTGGCCACTCTATTCTCAGCCCATTTCCTTCTCAGTGTGGCAGTTTTCTAACCCTAGATTCTGGGCCTTCTGCACTTTTTATCCTTTGTTTTCATCTATACCCAAGGCTTTTAAATACTTCTTGTTTACAGACAAATTTATAGTTATAGCCAAAAATCTCTTCTGATATTATCACCAGTATCTGTTGTTGCCTACCAAGATATTACATGAGCATCTCAAATATAACACTGTCAAGTCTAAATGTGGATCTCCCACCCTGTCCCTATTTCTCAGTTCTATTTTTCTTATTTCAGTAATCCATCGTGGCCAGAATTCTGGGTATCATCTTGTCATCCACCATCTCTCACACTCATTAGTCAAACATTTACCTTGTCTCGTTGAGTCTACAAAACTGCACTCTTGTGCATGTTGAATTTGTGACCCTTCCCCTGCTCCCGCCTTATCTAAGTCACCACTGTCTCTTGGTTGGACTAAGTAGACTCCTAGTCTCCCTGCACACACCATTGGCTACATGTTTTATCTGTATGTTTAATATCAGCCTCTCCCACTAGCCTGAGAGTTCCGTAACGGCAGGGACTGCATGCATGTGGTTCACCATTGGGTCCCCAGTGCTGTAGTACAGTTCCTAAAATCTGTGTAATACATATATAGCTACTTACTTCAGCTCTCAGTGATATTCATATGATTCCTATAGCTTTAGTGATTGAACTTGAATATATTGGAATTTCTTTAATGCTTTATTTCAGTATTAGTATTTTGTCTGAGTTTATTTATCATAAATGAGTTTTAACTGTTTTCTACTTTTGCATAGAGAAAATTATATCTGGAAAGAGGATATAGTTTGGGTATTAATTAATGACAACAACCTACTTATATATTGTGGACTACCAGTCAATATGCTGAAATTATTTTCTGAGCAGTTGAAATTTCATACAATTGGCTCCTCTTTTTACCATTCTTCTGTCTGAAGATAATGGTCTCTAATTTTAATATGGAGGTACATTTGCTAAATCTTCAATTAAAACCTGTTTGACTCCAAGTGTTCTTTTAAATAGAGGCTTGTGTCTTTTTCAAAAAAATTAATTAATTTATCTGTTTATTTTTGGCTGCGTTGAGTCTTCATTGCTGCGCGGGCTTTCTCTAGTTGTGGTGAGCGGGGGCTGCTTTTCGTTGCGGTGAGTGGGCTTCTCATTGCGGTGGCTTCTCTCGTTGTGGAGCACAGGCTCTAGGCACACGGGCTTCAGTAGTTGTGGCACGCGGGCTCAGTAGTTGTGGCACACGGGCCCTAGAGCGCAGGCTCAGTAGTTGTGGCGCACGGGCTTAGTTGCTCTGTGGCATGTGGGATCTTCCCAGACCAGGGCTTGAACCTGTGTCCCCTGCATTGGTAGGTGGATTCTTAACCACTGCGCCACCAGGGAAGTCCGAGGCTTGTGTCTTCATGGTTGTATTTAATAATTTTAATTTGCTTTACTGTTATAAAGATAGTTTTGCTTTATAAGTCTTTATTATTTGGGCTTTCTGCTTTGAGTTGATGATATTGCTTAATAAGGAAATTTAATTTATAAAAGTAAAGATGATATAAAAAGTTGGTATTTAGAGATTGGCAACAATCTGTTGTAAATTCAGAGAGCAAGGATTTTATAGGTATATACCAGGGTTTCTCAACCTTGGCATTGTTAACACTTTGGGTTGCATAGGTTTTTACTGTGTATATGTGTGGGTGTTGTCCTGGGCATTGTAGCATTTTAGGAGCATCCTGCCCCTAACCACTAGGGGCATTCCCTCCTCTCCAGTTGTAACAACAAAAGTGTCTGTAGATGTTGCCAAACTATCACGGGGGACAGCGGGGAATCACACTAGTTGAAAACCAGTGATACTTAGAAGAGGGTAGTAGACCATGAACTGTCTCGTTGGGGAAATCTTTGGCATTCTCTAGGTGTCTTTGAGAGTATGGTAGCTGTGTGGTATGTTGTTGGTAGCAAGCAGAAGTAGAGACTATATGACTTTTTCACATTAAAAAATTTTTGTGCTTGCTTAAAATAAAGTTACTTTTGCACTTAACCACCTGGTTCTACCCCAAACTGAAAAAATGACATAATTCACTGATAAAGTTTCATTTTGTTGACTGATTTCAGAAGTTAGGTGGTGGTAGAAAAAGGGGACATAAACTACAACACAAACAATGGTTTGTAACCAGAGCTTTTGCCATTTGTGCTTGTATATATAAAGTATAGGATATAATTAACTTATTTTATTTTTTCTTCAAAGGGGCATGAGAGATGGCTTTAGAAGAAAAAGTTTCTACTCTTCCCATTATGTGAGAGACCGGTCTCCTCATAAAAGAGACACTTCTTTTTTCAGAGAATCACCTGCAGGCCGAAAGGATTCTCCACACAGCAGATCTGGCTCCAGTGTCAGCAGTAGAAGTTACTCCCCAGAAAAAAGCAAAACTTACCCTTTCCATCAGTCTCAACATAGAAGTATGTATTATTAAGAGTTCTCCTTTTGCAACCTCCACTGATAAGAATGTATTGAGTCAGATTGCCTTATATGTGTTATAAGATATTATTTTTAACTCTTTATTTGAAAAATTTCAAACTTACAGAAAAGTTGAAAGAATAGTATAATGAATGTCATACACACACATGCACACACGCACACACACATTTTGAAACCATTTCAAATTGCAGTCTATATGACATTTCACTTCTAGTTCTTCAGCGTGGAAGAGGTTGTAATCATGTTGGAAAGTCACACACCTCCTGTATTTTCTGCTAATTCCTGAGCTGATCCAGCCTCTTTAATCTTCTGTCACTAGGGGAAATCTATTTATATTTTTCATGAAAAATATTAGTGGATCCCCCTAAATATAAGGTATAGCCTTATAGAATTTAGAGCTAAAACCTACCTTAGGTTCATTCTTTCCCAACCTCAAATTTTTTTTTTTTTTTAAAGTTTGGAGTGCCTGGCCATGCATGGCATTCAGTGCGTGTCATCCTGGCCCAGTTGTTCAGTATGTGTTGGAATAAATAAATGAAGCAACTTTTCTAGGTAACGCTTTCCTGTGTTGTCATTCTAGACTCTACTACCTGCAGTTGAGCTCATTCACAAAACACTTCCTCATGCCTTCTGTATCCAGGGCACTGTGTTAGAACGATGTCCCTGTCACCAAGGAACTAGAATATATATGTGTATTTTTCCCCAACTGATAACAATTTTATCATTATGTAAATATAACATGTAAAGTATAACTTTGATATAAGGCTCATTATGTCATAAATGAGTTAACACAACATTAGCCGATCAGGGTAAGAGACTCTCACTCTGGGATGGAAGAACATGCCATGGAGGAAATGACATTTGGGCTTATCTTTTAGTTCAGACTTCTACAGGTGGAGAAGTATCTTCTAGGTAGAAGGAATTATAAGCCAATAATTTTTCTTTCCTTTTTACCTTCCTTCCTTTTAACTGTTTTTTTCAAATAATAAGGTTTTTAGTTCAACAGTCTTTGCCTCCTGCATGTTCAGAGGGATGGAAGATCACTTCAGATCATTAGATTGTCTCCATTGTAGCTGTTGCTGGATTCCTGTATTTAACAGGCATTTATCACTTGTCTACTGTTTCCAGAGCTAGGTAGAGTGGGGTTTCCAAAAGACATATTTTTGGATATATGTGTAAGAATGCCATTTGAAGGATTTAAAACAAACACAGTCACTTAAACATGCCTGACTGCTTAAAATATTCTTGGAATAGTTCCAGGTAACTGAAAGTTTTACTGTGGAGTTCAGTGTTAAAAGTTTGGTATTTTCTCCTATGCTTTACTTCCTTTTTCTCCCCTCACCCTTCAAGTGGATAAATAGCCTCTAAGTCTAATTTATGCTCACATGCACAGACCTAAATATCCCAAATTAGCTAGATATACCTTCTAAGACCATATTTTTTTAGATGTGTGTGACTTAAATCCAAATCTATTAATAATTTGGTTAAGAGGAAGAAAGTGTCTTTGGAAACTGGTTTTGAAGCCTTTTTAACAAAACATGAGTAAAACGGAAGCTTGAGATCCTTCTTTACAGCTTATAGTGAAGCTATTAAGTTATTTAAGTTACCGTTGAATTAGCCTTATTTTTTACATTTCTCCTCTAAAACAGATTCCTAGGGAGGCATCTTCTGTCTGCCTTTGGCCTGGTAGTCAGTGGCCAAAACTCTAAAATCTCAAGATGAAATGTAGAGTCACACGGTGATGCTTCTGTCTTAGTGTCTGCGATATGCTTTCCCATCCTCTGAGGTCTAATACCTTTAATATCTTGCAGTGATGGAAAGATAACAGAGAAAGTTGGGAGACTAAAATCTGGTGTGAATTGAATGAAATAGAGTGTATGACTTTGTTAATGCCTTCATGTTTATTTTCTTAAGTCATTTAGCTTTGAAAGTAAAGTTCTTTAATCAAGAAAAAAAAGTTTGTTCTGGGAAAACTCTCTTTATGGGTTACTTTGGTTGATTCCTTAGCTGTTTGGGCTGAACTGTTGAAATGTTCTTCTGTACTCCTTTCACTAAATAGTTTTTAGAATAGTTACATGAGATAATCTTCCAAAAAGTTAACAGTAAAAGTCTTGCTTTAAACAATAAAAGGAAAAAGTAATTGTTATTTTACATATTTGTGATAATGGTTTTTGCTTTAAATCTAAATCTCAGAAATGTTGATGGCACCTTACTTTTCTTCAAAAAAGGACTGAGAAATATCATCCTTCAATTATCAGTCACTTAAACTGGGCTAACTAACAATGATGGGTTAATTTAGTTTTCCAATGTACATTGAACTTTTGACAAAGATTTTAAATGTTTCTGTAACAGGTAAAAAATAATTTTCTTATTCCTTATGCCCTCATTTTGTTAATTCTTTTTTAACTTTTAATTTTTTGCTCCTTGTTCATACTTTTCAGAATAATTTTATTTTAATAATCACTAGTAGTTTGTCCTTGGTAATTATTTTAGGACTAATTCTTCACAATTGTTCTGTGCATTTAATATATCTGCTTAATTATAAGCCACAGAATGATTATTACTTCTTCATCTCAGCTGCTTAGTTCCCATTTTGTGCTTACACACACGCACACACATGTTATTTAATTAAATTTTTTCTGCATAGCCTTTTGGGTTAAATCCTATGGAACTTTGTACTGACATAGACTAATTAGCTTCCTAAATCAAACTGTTTACACCTTGTGTTCCACGTTTAAGAATTTTCTGCCTATAACTTAAGTGGACTAACCTGTTCATAATGGTGACTACAATACTATTTTTCATTCCTTATTGTTGTTCATATTTACATGCTAACAGTGTAGGTTGTCCTTCTTAATCTGTTTATTAACACATTATTAAGATACTGTTATAGTTTAAATTGTTTTGTTATGTATACCTTGTGTATTTTTACTTGAATTTTATTTTATTCTAATTAATCTAATGAAACATCTCCCCATTTGTCAACTATCTCTTTGATATTTATTTCCTTTTTCCCTACCTTCTCTCAGATGAATCTCACTGTTTTCCTATCTTATACTTTTGCTATTTACCTTCTGTTTAGGATAATAGCATTAATAATGATCACTATATTTAGTCTCCCATATGGGTATGGGAGACTTTTTGTTAAAGTACTTCCTGTGATGTTTACTGTATCACAGTACAGTCTTTCCATTTTTGTATAGCTCATTTTTAAAAACAGTTAAAATCTTTTCCTGTAATGTCTACTTAATACTAGTTATTTATCTTAGAGCCATAAAGATATTTCTTTTTTTGTTGGAATGGTTTGTGTATTTGAAAAGTACCATCATAATCTTTTCGATTTTTTTTTTCCAGGTTTAAATATATTTAGTTCCTTCAGCTGTTCCTTTCATTTGACATGGTTTTCAGACCTTTTGCTTTCCTAATTTTCTTTCTATTCCTTTTAAGTCATGATGCCAGAAGTGAACTTTTATTTTGTCAACCATATTGTATTACTGGTCCTTACTGAAACTGCAGGCATCTGAAACCTAGGCCATTTTCACATATATTACTATGAAACAAAAAGCCCTGCAGCCTGTACTTTTTTCAGCTGCAATTACTTGTTTGTAGTTAATTCATTAAAAAAAATATCTGGGAATGATATATTTCATGTAGTTAACTTTGGCTTATAATTCTCTTCCATAAAGGTCTTAAAATCTCTTTAGTGATCCTATGTATTTAGCAGCAGATAAAAAGAGCTTTGTTTTATCTACAAATGAAGTATGCTTTATGTGTTTTGTATTAATCATTAATAATTATGTTGTGTTATAAAGCAGAAACTAACACACCATTGTAAAGCAATTATACTCCAATAAAGGTGTTAAAAAAAAATTCTGTTGAGTAGCATAAGGCACAATATAGAAACCTCTAGGCACCTCTCTCTGTGGACCACAACCATTTATCTGCAGTGTTTGCTGTTATTCAGCCAGTTGTGATTCCCCATCTTGTTTTCTTTTCCACTTGAGGATTACAAAGCATTTCCACTATGGAAACAATGACATAAAGATTGCCTTGCTTAGTTTTGTAAATCTGTTGTGGCTCCTAGGGATGATTATGTTAGGTATTTATAAACTCTTTGTTAATTCATTCTAAACATTTGCTACAGATTAATGTCAAATTTACCAGTGATGCTCATATATAAATTAGGTATATGACATTTTTAAAATGTCATTACTATGGAAGATTTGTAAGTTTATTGTTTTTGTTGGTCTGTATCTGATTTTCTATAGCTCTGTCTTTGGGCCCAGCCTCCCCTTACTTTCTCAATATCAGCAGCCACTATTAAGAATGAAAGATATTTTTAAGAAAGACTTATTCATCAGTGTTTAATCCTTTTCGAAAGCATATCTTCTACAATAACTGAAAATGTACAAGAATTAAAAATACTATTTTGAGAAGAGTGTATTTGGAAGATAGACTCTATTATTGAACTTAAGTTTAATGGGAAAAGGCACATGTCTTAATACCTGTTGGCTGTGAATGAATTTGGAAGTCCACAGGAATTTTTGGATCTTAGCTGAAATTCCAATAAAATTTAGAGGTTTAATTCTGCCTTTAGAAAGAAGGCTTTTCTGTGCAGGTGTAAGTGATAATGGGAATATGGAAATAAGACTTTACCATCAGGTTATGTTTATTACGCAGTAAGAACCTGTTTTCTTAGCAGCTAAATATTATAGTGTTTCTTGGTTTGAAAGTCATTGTATTTATGTTCAGTACTCATAAAATCATTCAACAAAAATATATCTCATATAAATGGTTTGCCAAGCAAGACAGACCTAGTCTTTGCCCTCTGAGTTTATGATTTAGAGAAGGATACAAATCATTGCATGGGAATAGGCATTTTAGGTGATATCTGACGAGTGGGCAGAAGTTGGTGGAAGGATGAAAGTGGAGAAGGATTATTGGGATGAGCTGTTTCATGAGGAATTTAATCTTGGACTGTTAACTGATCCAGGCTGTAAATGTGCTATTGAATTAGATTCTACAATGTATTCTTTTGTGTGAGAATCTATTTATTATATCACAAAGAGCTTTGGCTGTGAGTTTTCTGGGTGAATTCCAGGAGTACAGCTATAGCTTTTCTGGCACCTGAGTGATGGAGGTTCTGAAACAGTAATCAATTAATGGCATTTTCATATGTGTAGGCATTTATAGCATCCCTGTTGCACATGTTCATAATATGTACAGATGATGTAGTATTTTACTTATATTTTAAAAAGTGAGCCCATGTGGTTGTAACTGATGTATTAAAGGAAAGTTCTCTTCAGAAATGCACTTCCATGTATTCATAGTTAATATGCCTTTATTTCAACTTGTTGGATCTCTTACCTCCAAAAGTTTGTTATTTGTGGGAAGCAGAGGTGGTACAGAGAGAGCTTTTTCTACCCCTGTGTCTGGTTGTTTTTTTGGTGTCTTTACCACAAGGATCATTTTTCTTGTGTCCCCTCCATTTTTCTGTTTCATACCTTCTTTTTTTTTTTTCTTGGCTGCACCGCATAGCATGCGGGATCTTAGTGCCCTGACCAGGGATGAACCTGTGCCTTCTGCAACAGAAGTGCGGAGTCCTAACCACTGGACCTCCAGAGAATTCCCTGTTTCATACCTTCTTGAATGAACCAGTAGATCACTGAGAAATCATGTTCTTCCTAACCAAGAGCCCCAAATTTGCATGTCTTCATCCATGATCCAGAAAAATGAATCATTTCCTCAGCATCCTTATAGCCACCCCATCTTCATTTGTTCATATCTTAATTTCCCCTTTAATGCTTCAGCTATAAAGGAGAGATGAATCTACTACCTGTGCTGTTAAGTTTATTTATTTATTGATAAGACGTTCAGAAGTATCTGGTTTTCTCTTATACATCAGGCACTGTACCAAGAATTTAATAGTTTGCAAGATGTAGCCCCTAATTTTATTATCTCCAGTGATGGTTTTCTTTTTTTTAAGATTTTTTGTTTTTGATGTGGACCATTTTTTTAAAGTCTTTACTGAATTTGTTACAATATTGCTTCTGTTTTATGTTTTTTGGCCACGAGGCATGTGGGAACTTAGCTCCCCAACCAGGGATCAAACCTGCACCCCCTGCATTGGAAGGTGAAATCTTAACCACTGGACCTCCAGGGAAGTCCCTGTAGGGATGGTTTTATTTTTTTTTCCTAGCAGTGTATTTTGCTCCTATATGGAGCTCCTATATGGGTTATCAGTAATTAATAATACTTGATAGGATTGGGTGAATCTGGTTAAGTTCATCGCTGCTTTCATCAGGAGAACACATCAGCAAGAAAGTATATTTCTGAAAGATCATATCAGACTTACAGCTATTATATGCAAAGAGACAGCAAATATTGTTAAATTCTTAGAGAACTTTTAAATGTTTATTGTAACATGAAGCTGCTTCTCTGGCTTTCATTTCACCTGCGTGGGAAGCACTTTATACCTAGTCTATGGAACTAGTATTTGAAATTCTTGTTCATTGTCTTCCTCACCATTTATTCTTTCACTCACCAGTACATTGACTTGGATTTTGATTTCCATATTGACAACTTTAGAATTTTTCTTTCCTGGTTTCTTTGCTTCATCCTACTTTAGAACTCATTTTCTTTAGCAAGTCACAGCAAAGGCAGGAATGTGTTGAGCCTCTTGCCCTGCTCTCAAGTAGGGGTTAGTTTCTGCTTACTATGATCACATGTGAGATGAATTTGAGGTAATGGCTAAGTGGCCAAGGAGTAGCATTCTGTCAATTAGAAATATAGAAGTGTGAGTGAAAGAAGTGGATTTGAGAGACATTTGTCTTCATAGTATTGGTTGGAGCCACGGAAGAATAACAAAACAAAAAGGATTGAGGATAGGAGGAACATTCATATTTAAGGAACAATAACCAACAAAGAAGAAAGAGAAAGGTAGGAAGATGTAGGATGACAAACAAACGTACAAAGGCATGAAAAGCAAATGGTAAAATATTAAGAAGAACTTGTGTATGAATCATTAAGCTGCAGTAGTAGAGGACAAGAAGAAAGACCTTCAGTTTTAATATAAGCAGATCATTGGAGACTCTGGGATGAAGAGTTTAAGCACAATGGGTTGTTTCTATTACCTTTTATGTTAAAAAAAATACTCTAAAATTTCATGGGCTAAAACAACCACTTACTTGTTTATGATTTTGCAATCTGAGCTGGATTCAGCTGGTTTTACTGTCTGTTAGAATATTATTAAATAGCCCAGGTCTGTTGAAGGTAACATGGATGGGAATCTGTAGTTAAATGCAGTCATTCCTACAGTGGTTCTGAAATTTGGAATCAAAATCAATCAACACAGCACCAGTTGTGTGTTAGTAAACTGACTCTTCAGGGGAAAAACACCTGATTGTGACATTTGCCGATATTTGTGGAGTGAATACTTTTACCATGGCTGATTTCAGGCTACCAGTGTGGAGTCACTGAACTTAAGAGTTTGGAAGACATACGGACAGTTCATTCTCAACAGCTAGTGTGAGCCAAGCCCAAGCCCCAGACACTCCTATAAAAAAAATTTCGTTGTCCTGACCTCTTCATCTACAAAGAATTTGAGGCAGGTTAACAAAAATAAACACTTACTAAAACAGGATTAAGTAAACGGGTGAAGAATTTTATAAAAAAGGGAAATAAGGGTGTGAAAATAAAAGAATAAAGTTAGTAGTTTATGAATTAGATGCCTATGATAAGGATTTCAGCAATTACTATAAGTGAGCTAAGGATTTGCCTAAAACAAAGAGGAAATGAGCAATAGATAGTGTTCATAGTGAAACTTAGATAAAAACACATCAGCTGCTCAGGAGGAACAAAACTTTCTGATGACATCAGTGAACAATTAGATAAGGATACTGCTTCTTCAACATTCTTGCAAAAGTAGGATGGCAATATTTGTGTGATATTTCTTGAATTTTCTTTTTAGTGCAAGGTGCTGACAGTGCCAAAGTGATTCAGAAAATGTATTTTTTTCTCAGAAAAAAGGATAAAATTGGCAATTTGGGATCTATAATAGAATAATTTGAAATAAATGATAAGAAAACGTATTGGAAATATAGCTGAGAGCCCCTTCTAGTTTATTTAGGCTATTTAGAAAGCCGATTCCATCTGCATCATTAAGAGTTTGCAGGTAAGGAAACTAACAAAATATTTACAAGATTCTAAGTATGGGATAATTGGGAGATCAAGTAGCTGTGGATTTGTTTATAAGGAAAATCCATATATGAGAGAGTTTGCATGAAAAGAACTGGCAAGATTTAGTAACAGGCTACCTGTTGAGAACAAGTCAGAATGATTACTTGCAGGTAGCCGTCCTATGCTCAGGGAACTGATATGATATACCATGAAAACTTTCCCAGGTGTCCTTTTTGATTTCTAGTGGTGATTCATCTTTCACTCTTGATTTTTTTGGTGTCATTCTTTAATCCTTTGAATATTGACTTTATGGAGGAGATTAGATTAGATGCTTATAGTGATAAGTAAGACGTGTGATCCCCGTCTTTAACTTTTGGTGTCTTATCATAGGATCCTTTTCTCATTTCTTTCTGCTCATGCTGTCCTTGGTTAGCCTCATCTTCATACATCATTGATGTTGGACCCAATCTTAAACAGAGTTTTTCTCCTATTCTGTTATTTATTTCTCTTTATTGGTGTTTGCTCAGACAGCCCAACTTGAAAGCAGGGTAGGAAGGTGGTTAGGGTCACCGGCAAATGCTCAGAAGTTCCTGTTCTCATTACTCCTACTTCTGGGTTCTTCTCCTGTTCCTCCTGGGCACAGAGGTGCTGGTGTTAATTCCTCCCTGCCCACCTTTCCCTAGAGTCCGTGCGTGCTGGTGCCTCCTACAAACGGCAGAATGAAGGAAAGCCAGAAAGAGGTGAGTTTTGAGCTAGATTGTGATTTGGGATTGTGAAGGGTGGGGGGCTGTAATTTGTAGAGGTTATAGAAATGGGAAAAGTGTATAACTGCTCCATTAGTCTGCTGTTGGAACCAGAGTTGAACAATAGCAGACTCAGGTAGTAGGATTTGGGGAGACATGTGGGTTTGTTGTCTGGGCTAGCCACTCCCAGTCAGCAACTGCCACCTCATGGGAGGTTGAGATCTGTAGAGTAGACAAGTCACTGGCAGAAAGGACCCAACATCAGTAGGATCAGGATATTTCTATTTACCATTTTTGTGCTCTTTCTGCTGCCATCTGTATCATCCTTTTTCTTTATCCTTTGCTTCTTGCCTGTCCCTGCCCTTCATGCCACCGGTATATATGAATATATGTTGATATTTGATAAACCACTGCCGTCTCCTTCAATGTTCCTTTGCTTCTGCACACTGGGATTGGTTGAAATCTGCTTAAACTTTATGTAGCTAAAATCATGAAAGATCCTAAGACTACACTTGGACACCATACTTGGCATACCTGTAGAGCTGATGTTTTGTTTGTAAAGGAGGTGCTAAATAAGAGATTAACAACTGCTTGTGAACGTTTTTTTGCTGTGTTTAGCTGCTGTGTGCCAGAATTGAGCCTATAATTATGTCTTTAATTAACATAGTGTGTTGTGCTGATTGGTCCAGTTCTCCATCTCTCAAGGAAATACTTAATCAGAATAGACTGGGGAGGTCATTGAATCCTAAGGGTAGAAAAATAATTCATCTTTTCACAAGTTTGTGAGTACCTACTCTTTTCTTAAAGGACTCAGCTTGGTAGGCCTTGGGTATTCGGGAAAAAATGAGCTATGATACTTGTTCCTCTAGGGGCTTTTGGTGCAGTGGGATAGACTGACACTGTCACATTATGATATGGAATTTGCCATGTGCAGTGGAAATACAGTAGGGACTGACTAAATAAGCCATGTTCTTAGCCATTTGGGGATGTCGTGATGGTTGTATCATTTTGCTTTTGATTTTTAAGGTCTGTAAGAACTTTTAAACTTGCTTAGCGCGAAAGTCTCTTAATGGTACCACAAGTTAAAAGATTCTAGAGTTAGGTCTTTTTTAAGACTATGGGAGCTTCACAGTTGGAATACTGTGCCTAGAGCAGGAGTTTTCAACCTCAGCACTACTGACATTTGAGGCCGGATAATTCTTTGTTGTGGAGGGCTGTCCTGTGCATTTGTAGCATGTTTAGCAGCATCCCTAACCTCTACTTAACCATGTGCCAGTGGCACTCACCCACTGTGAAAATCAGAAATATCTTCACACATTGCCACGTGTTGTGGGTGCAGGGAACTGTGGGGGGCGCCTTGAGAAAGCCTTTCCGGCTCTGCAGGACATTGGAAAGAGATGTTATTCACTACATCCCCAGGTGGTTGGAAGCCCTTGACCTCCAGGCCCTTACTTTGCTTGTCTTGACCATAGCAGGAAGAGCTTAAGAGGCTTTTTGACTGAAGCTGGCTTTGCCTCAGTTTCAAGGTCGTTTTTTCTCCGCTTTTGCTCTTGTCTGCTTTCCTGGCCTTAACCCACTATCCAGTCTTGACCAGTTTCTGTGTCACTCCAAACTTGGTGCTACTTTTTCCTCTTCTCTGTAATTAAAGTTTTCCTAGCACTTGAAAGCAGAGGATATCTGTTACAGTTGACATATAGATAATTTAATGAAACGTTTTTCTGTTAGCAACAGCTCACTGTTACTTTTAAGATTATATTTAACTAAACCCATTTTTGTTGTTGTTTTCGTTGAACTGGCTAAAATAATATTTAAATTTATTTTCTGGCTTATATTTCCATAAAAATAATAGTATACATAGAGCACTATGTGAGTGTCTGAAGTGACCAAAGATAAAGTTTAGTGACTTTATCTCATACAGATTTATTTTCCACCATTTAACAAATATTTGGGTACTCATTCATATCAGGTACCGGATTAGTGCTCTATTATAGTTTTCTAGTTTTAATTTTTTTTAAACATTTCATGAATACCTGCTAAGTTTCCTACATACCTTTCTCTTTGAGCTATAGCTTAATTAGCTAATAATTAGCTAATTCTCTTTGGTAGCATCTACATAATAACCTCCATTGGATTTTTAGTGTGATGTATTAAAAATTAACTTTTCGGAACTTGGAGGAGGAAGCGTTTATGATTTTAAAATGTTTTTTGCCTTTCCTGAGGTCTTCTCTGTGGTTCCGTGTTTGCTAACTGGCATTGATATGGCCTAGATTGCCATATATACTGTCCTTTGGTTCTAGGTTATTTGAAATTTTTGATGGTGCCCAGCCTCTAAGACAGATAGGATGATTTAGATATTAACAGATTTAATTTAATAATGTAATAAAGATTTCACTATTAAAATAAGTGTATGACTTCCACCCCTTATTCATTTACAAAAACACTCTAGTTGAAAACAAATAAGCTAGAAAATTGCATTTTATATTTTCTTATATAGGTAAAGAAAGACCTGTTCAGTCTTTGAAAACATCAAGAGACACTTCACCCTCAAGTTCTTCAGCAGTTCCTTCATCAAAGGTTTGTTGTACTTCTAAAATCAATTCAAAGGGGAAACACAAAGTAAATGAGATGGATTGTATAGTACAGGTGCTTTTATTCTTTACTGTCACACCTAACGGGGGTAATTTGCTGCATTGAAAGCTTGAGTTTCAAGTAACCATAACTTAAAAGTTGCCTCCAGAGTAAATGAGCAGTTTTCTCATAGAATTATTTCCACAGGTTATGCTAAAATTAGTATTTACTGATCCCCTTCTCATCTTGACCATAGCCGAGTGGGAATGAATATCCAGATGAGGCATATTTGAGAGACTGTGCTTTTATTTTGGAAGTGGGGTAATAGGCAGAGACCTAACATTTATTGTATAATGACTTGATTCTATGTACTATATTATATATTTTCTTCTGTTATTAATTCATATAAAAATTCTATGATGTAGGTAAGTGTATATTTCCATTTTATATAACAGGCTCAGAAGTTAAATAATTTTCTCAAATTATTTCACTGATGAATTCTCCCAAACGTTTAAGAATACCTGTACTTCTCAAACTTCCAAAAAAATAGAAGAGGATTGAACACTTCCAGACTTGTTTTATGAACCTAGAATTATCCTGACACCAAAACCAGACAAGGACATTACAAGAAAAGAAAACTACAGGCCAGTATCTCTGATGAAGATAGATGCAAAAATCCTCATCCAAATGTTAGCAAACCAAATTCATAAGCACATTAAATGGATCATATACCATGATCAAGTGGGATTTATTCCAGGCATGCTAGCATGCATGGTTCAGTATCTGCAGATCAATTAGTGTGATACACCACATTAATAAAGTAAAGGATAAAAATCATATGATCATCTCAGTAGATGCTGAGAAAATTTAACATCCATTTATGATAAAAACTCAACAAAGGGGACATAGAGGGAACATGCCTCAACAAAATAAAGGCTATATATGTCAAGCCAACAGCCAACATCATTCTCAATGGCAAAAAGCTGAAAGCATTTCCTCTAGGATCAGGAACAAGCAAGGATGCCCACTCTCACCAGTTTTATTCAACATAGTATTGGAAGTACTAGCCAGAGCAATTAGGCAAGAAAAAGAAATAAAAAGCACCCAAACTGGAAAGGAAGAAGTAAAACTGTCACTATTTGTGGATAACATGATTTTATATGTAGAAAACCCTAAAAAGAAATAAAAGCAAAAATAAACAAATGGGAGCTAATTAAACTTAAAAGCTTTTGCAGAACAAAGGAAACCATTGATAAAATAAAAAGACAACCTACAAAATGGGAGAAGATATTTTCAAATGATATGACCAACAAGGGATTAATATCCAAAATATATAAATAGTTCATACAACTCAATATCAAAGAAGAGGCAGAAGACCTGAATAGGCATTTTTCCAAAGAAGACATACAGATGGCTAGCAGGCATATGAAAAAATGCTCAACGTTGCTGATTATTAGAGAAATGTGAATCAAAACCACCAGGAGATATCACCTCACACACCCAGGATGACTGTCATCAAAAAGTGTACAAATAACAAATGTTGGAGAGGATATGGAGAAAAGGGAACCCTAATATGCTCTTGGTGGGAATGTAAATTGGAAAACAGTATGGGGATTCCCCCCCCAAAAAAAAATTAGAACTATCCTATCATCCAGCAAGCCACTTCTAGTAATGTATGCAAAGGAATTGAAAACAGGGTGAACACATGGCAGCTCTGAGAGTGCAAGGAAGCTCTGCACCCCTTCACTTAACCTTGCCTAAGCATCTTTTATCATAAACTGCCTCCTATTGGCCACAAAACTCAGCCCACGTGTCAACACTGGGAGTTTGGTGTCCGTCTGCCATGATGCTTCAGTATGCACGTATGACCACTGCTCATACTGCTCTCATAAGGAGAGCAGCCGAGATGGCAAGGTAGAAAGACCCTGAGCTCATCTCCTCTCAGGAGCACACCAAAATCACAGTTTCCTGCAGAGCAACCATCAGTGAAAAAGAGTGGGACCTACCAGAAAAGATCTACAACTATAGACATAAAGAAGGAACCACAACGAGACAGGTAGGAGGGATGGACTCACAGTATAATCATATCCCATACCCCCCAGGTGGACAGCCCGCAAATTAGAGGATAATTATATTGCAGAAGTTCTTCCACAGGAGTGAGAGTTCAGAGCCCCATGTCAGGCTCCCCAGCCTGGGGTTCTGGCACCAGGAAGACAAGCCCCCAGAGCGTTAGGCTTTGAAGGCCAGCAGGGCTTAATTGCAGGAGCCCCACAGAGTGGGGGAAATAGAGACTTCACTCTTAAAGGGCACACACAAAATCCCATGTGCAGTGGGACCCAGGGCAAAAGCAGTAATTTGATAGGATCCTGGACAAGACCCACCTACTGGTCTTGGAGAGTCTTCTGGAGAGGCAGGGAGCAGCTGCGGCTCACCCTGGAGATATGGACACTGGTGGCAGACATATTAGGGAACGCTCAAACACATGAACACTGTTGCTGGCTGCTGTCATCTTGGCTCATTAGCACCAAGACCTGGCCCTACTCAGCAACCTGTAGGGATCAGTGCTGGGGTGCCTCAGGTCAAACAACTAACTGGGCGGGGACACAACCCCATCCATCAACAGACAGCCTGCCTAAAGACTTCCTGACCTCTAGACACACCCCTAGACACAGCCCTACCCACCAAAGGGCCAAGACCCAGCTCTAACCACCAGAGGACAGGCACCAGCCCTTCCTGCCAGGAAGCCTACACTAGCCTCTAGACCAGCCTCACCCACCAGCAGAAGCAAGCCAGACCCTACCCTGGGACCAGCTGTGCCCTGGCCCTGACCACTAGCGGGCCAGCACAACCTTTGGGACACCCCAGACCCCATACCCAACTGTTTCAGGAACTTGCCTCTCCCCTACTCCAGCAATCTGAAATGAGCTCTGGGATCCCTGGCCCTGCAGCCAGACTCCAGGAAGCAGTTCTGCTTGCCAGTAGTCCGGCACTAACCCCGGATCTGGCTTCACCTGCCAGTGTGTGGGCAACAGCTCTAGAGTCTTTGAGACCCTGACTCTGCCCACCAGTGAGCCAGCACTAGCTCTGGGGCCCCCGAGGGTTCTGCAACCAGCCACCTTGTGACCAGGTGGCCCCACTAAACAGTAGCCAGCAGCATCTTCACAAGGCAGGGCCTGGCAACCAACTGGACTAGGGGGCAGCCAACTGGACTAGGGGCCAACCAAGCCTACCAGACTACCCATGTAGTTAGCCCACCATGACAGGAGGACCCACACAGCCCTTCTAGGGGGAACACCTAGAGCATATAGCTTAGGTGATGAGGGGCGGGGGGAGTGTACTGCTAGGATACAACGGATGTCTCCTACAGAAGGCTACTTCTCCAAGGTGGAGAAACATAACCTACCTACCACATACATAAACATACAAAGAGCAACTTAGACAAAATGAGGCAGCAGAGGACTATGTTCTAGAAAGGAACAAGCTATAACCCCAGAAGAAGAACTAAGTGAAGATAGGCAGTCTACGTGTAAAAGAGTTCAGAGTAATGATCATAAATATGATCAAAGAACTTGGGAGGAGAATGGATGCAGAGTGAGAAGTTAGAAGTTTTTAACAAAGAGTTAGGAAATATAAAGAACAGCAGAGGTGAAGAATACAATAACTGAAATAAAAAATATGCTAGAATGAATCAGTAGTAGACTAAATGATACAGAAGAATGGATCAGTGAGCTGGAAGAGAGAGTAGTGGAAATCACTGCCACTGAATAGAAAAAAAAGAATGAAAAAATTAAGACAGTTTAAGAGACCTCTGGGACAACATGAAGCACACTAATATTCCCATTGTAGGGGTCTCGGAAGGAGAAGAGAGAGAGAAAAGGGAAGGGAACGTATTTGAAGACATAATAGCTGAAAACGTCCTTAATCTGGAAAAGGCAACAGTTACCCAAGTCCAGGAAGCACAGAGAGCCCTGTTCCAGATTAACCCAAAGAGGAACCTGCTGAGACACATAGTAATCAAAATGACACAAATTAAAGATAAAGTGAGTATTAAAAGCAGCAAGGGGAATGCAACAAATAACATACAAGGGAACTCCCATAAAACTATCAGCTGATTTTTCAGCAGAAACTCTGCAGGCCAGAGGGTAGTGGCACGGTATATTTAAAGTGATGAAAGGGAAAAACCTGTGACCAAGAATACTTTACCCAGCAAGGCTGTCAGTCATTTTTGATTTAAAATCAAAAGGTTTACAGACAAGCAAAAGCTAAAAGAATTCAGCACCACCAAACCAGCTTTACAACAAATGGTAAAGGAACTTCTCTAGGTGAAAAAGAAAAGGCCACAACAAGAATACAAGAAAATTATGAAATGAAAAAGCTTACCAGTAAAGGCAAACGTACTGTAAAGGTAGGAAATCATCTACACACAAAGCTAGTAAGGAGATTAAAAGACAAAAGTAGTAAAATCATCTGTATGTATCCACAATAAGCAGTGAAGGGATACACAAAACAATTAGATGTAAAATAAGATAAAGACAGTAATCGTGAGGGGAGGAGGGTACAAATGCAGGGTTTTAAAAATGCATTTGAAATTAAGAGATCAGCAACTTAATATACTGTTATACAGAAACCTCATGGTAACCACAAACCAAAAATCTATAATATATATACACACAAAAAAGAAAAAGGAATCCAAACATAATACTAAGATGAGTCATCAAATCACAAGAGATGAGAAAAAATGAAGAAAGGGGGGGAAAAGGTCTACCAAAATGGCAATAAGAACATACATATTGCTAATTCCCTTAAGTGTAAACAGACTAAATGCTCCAACCAAAGACATAGAGTGGCTTCATGGATACAATAACAAGACTCATATATATGGTGTCTACAAAAGACTCACTTTAGATCTAGAGATACATACAGACTGAAAGGAAGGGCATGAAGAAAGATATTCCATACAAATGGAAATCAAAAGAAAGCTATATAAGTATAGCAGTACTTATATCAGACAAAATAGACTTTAAATAAAGACTGTCACAAGAGACAAAGAAGGACACTACATAATGATCAAAGGGTCAATCCAAGAAGAAGATATAACAGTTGTAAATATATATGCACCCAACATTGGAGCACCTCAATGTATAAGGCAAATATTAACAGACATAAAAGGAGAAATCAATAGTAACACAATAATAGGAGGGGAGTTTTAACACCCCACTTATTACATCAGTGGACAGATCATCTAGACAGAAAATCAATAAGGAGACATAGGCCTTAAATAACACATTAGACTAAATGGACTTAATTAATTTATAGAGAGCATTCTATCCAGAAAGCAGCAGAATGCATATTCTTTTCAAGTGCACATGGAACTTTCTCCAGGATAGATGACTTGCTAGGCCACAAAACAAGCCTTGGTAAATTTAAGAAAATTGAAATCGTATCAGACATCTTTTCTGACCACAAGGCTATGAGAGTAGAAATCAACTACAAGGGAAAAACCTGCAAAAAACACAAACACATTGGAGGCAAAACAGTATGCTACTAAACAACCAATGGATCACTAAAGAAATCGAAGGAAATGAAAACAGTATTTCAAGGAGATATCTGCATTTTTTTTGGCGGGGGGAATTGAACCTGGCCCATGGCAGTGAAAGCCTTGAATCCTAACCACTAGGCCACCAGGGAACTCCCCTGCATTTCTGTGTTCATTGCAGCGTTATTCTCTATAGCCAAGATGTGGAAACAACCTAACCTGCCCTCAATGAATGGATAAAGAAAATATTGTATGCATACATGATGGAATATTATTCGACCATGAAAAAGGTGAACATCTTACCACTTGTGACAAAATGGATGGACCTTGAGGGCATTATGCTAAGTGAAATAAGCCAGACAGAGAAAGACAAGTATTCTATGATCCTGATGACATGTGGAATCTAAAAAAGTCATTCACAGAAAGAAGGGTTGTTACCAGAGTCTGGGGGACGGGAGAAAAGCGGAGATGTTGGTCAATGATTATGAACTTGAAGCTATAATATGAATGAGTTCTGGGTATCTAATATATTAGCATAGTTATTATAGTTAATAATACCTCCTGTATAATTGAAATTTGCTAAGAGATCTTTGATGTTCTCACCACAAAAAAGAAATGGTAATTATGTGACATGATGCAGGTGTTAGCTAATGCTAAGGTTGTGATTATTTTGCAATTTAAAAAAAGTGGGTATATACATTTTATGGAAAAGGCTTAGATGTTAAATAATTTTCTCAAGGACATAGCCAGTTTTCACTGCATCATTCTTCTCAGTCCTTCCTTCTCAGTATCTGAAAACGTGTTGAAAAGGTGCATGGTTCTAATCCTCAAAACTTAAAACTTTGGGGTGTTGCTGAGGTTCTCTTCACCAACCTCACACTGTTTCTCTTTCCATTGCTGTTGTTACTTCTATTCTCGTCTTTCTTCACTTCTTTTTGTTTTCTGTCTTTGGTATGTTTGGCTTTTCTGTAAGAAAAGATATCACCTGGTGGTCTGTGCTGTTGTTCAGTGGGCAGCTGCTTCTCTGCCTCAAATGAAAAAAGAAAAGGTGTCTTTGTGACAACTTGTGTCTTTGGAGCTGTCCCAGAAGTCTGAGGATGCTAGGATGCTGGATTTTGAATAGGAAAGATTGATTGGATTTTTTGGTTCTTTCTTATCATATCAAGGGTGCTTTACCCATCTGAAACACTGGCTTGGTTTTTTTTTTTTTTTTTCCCCCAGCTAGAAATGAATGAAGAGTAAATAATACTTACCCATCTAAGTCACTATGAATATTTAAATTATGATATTTGAAATATTTATTTCCCTTGAACTATAATGTGGTGTGAATATGTTATAGCATAGGACTTTGTGGTACGTGATGAAAATATATTTTAACCATCAAATCCAACCCTAATGGATTTTAGATATTTTCATCTGACAGTTTATTTTAGATGTTTGCATTTTTGTCTTAGAATGGAATTAGAATTTCAGAATTTTAGATCTATAATCATTTTATATATTGGGGAAGTATAGCTTCCTGTGTCCTCTTCCCAGGGTTACATGCTAGCTTTATTACCTAGATTTCCTGATACGGTGGAGGACTTTTTCTTTGAAACATTATGGTTACTGTCATGTAGGAATAGTTTTTCAGAGTTTATTTTCTGCTGTTAGAAGTCAGTTTCAAATGAGAGTTTTTTTAAGTGTACAGAGTTAATGATGGTTGAATAGAAGGATTCAGTTATAAAAGATTTTGCTTCCTTCTTTACTAGAGATAATTTACAATGTTTTGTTTTGTTTTTGCTCTAAATTTCTCTTCAAAACAGGTACCAAAGAAAAGTGAGGTGTACATTTAAAAAAATATTTTTGTTTGTGTTTCTTATTTTTAAAAAAACTTTTTAACCTTATTACTAAGTAATAGTAAAGGTATTGCTTATATCTTTTTAACCTTATGTATGGGTAGGGCTTTGGAATAAGATATTGAGACTTACTCAGTGGCCATGGAAATACTCCATGTAGATACACTGTGATTATCTTCTAGTAAATATTATGGATGGCAAACCAGTTTTTTGGTAAATTGAATTGAAGGTGGTCAAGGGCCTTATTCATCTAGAAGACCTAGTTTTTAAGTTCCAGCTCAGCATTTATTGGTAACTGTGTACAAATCACTAACCTTTTGACATTCAGTTTTTTGGTTTATGAGTTGGGGGTGATAAAGTCTAGCCACCTTCATGGAATTCCATTTAATTAAAATACCTTTTTTTGGTTTGCATGTGTAAGCGCTTTATAAATGATAGTGTACCATAACATGGGGATTTTTACTGACACTGTCATCCAGAGGAGGTATATTTAGAATCAATGATGTGACTTTATAGAAGTAAGAGATGGAAACAAAATTAAAGTACCAAGTGTTAATGCTAGATGCTTTCAGGTCTGTTACTTCCCTTGATTCTCACAACTACTTTAAGAGTGAATATAATATTATTAATCCCTGTTTTGTAAATGAGAAAATGAAGGCTCACAGTGTCATAAGTTATGTATATAAAATCATCTGCCCTCACTAGTGATGAAATGGCTATTCAAACCCAGCTTTGTCTATAACTCCAAATCCTATACTTTGTTTAGTATTGTATGTGGTTGGAGAAGGGAAGTAGTGGTAGTATCAAAAAATGAAATTTAAGTGTATACATTTCGTGTAAAGAGTAGGATTTATATAAACTATTACAAAGTATAAAATAGCATATCTGGACTTTTCTGTTTCATTAATTAGAAATTTACCTTGATGAAATTTTGGCATTGGTTATTTCATTGAATATAATTAAAGATACAAAGTTGAAATCAGTATAATGTCTTGTATATTCTAAATAATATTTAGTATATTAGTTGTCAGTGTTTTTTGTTTCGTTCCTTAGATGAATTTCTAAAGCTTTATATAAATGAAAGTAGGAGTCAGATTTAGTCTATATGTCCCCCCAAAATTGCAACTTAACGAAATTCTGTGTTGAATATTTTTGAAAAAGCGAAGAACGTACTTGTTCTCTTTATAAATTTGAAGGCTTAAATGATTTCATGTGTAAGTGGGGTATACTTCTTGATGTATTTGAAATTTTAAAGCCCTTGAGAACTGTAACAGAACCATTCTTTTGTTTTTATTAGGTGTTAGATAAACCCAGTCGGCTAACGGAAAAGGAACTTGCTGAGGCTGCAAGCAAGTGGGCTGCTGAAAAGCTAGAGAAGGCAGATGAAAGTAACTTACCTGAAATTTCTGAGTATGAGGTAAGGCAAAATTTCTTCTTTATGTTTCACATCTGAGAGTTTTGCCTGGATTTTAAATTATTGATGAAAATTTTAGTTTGTTCTAGTGTTTTAAAGTATACTTGGGGAAAATGTCCTCATGGATTATTAAATTTTACCACACACAATAATAGAATGAATATGAATGACTGAATTCAGTAATTACACTGTCTGAATGTCTCTAGTAGTTTAGAAGTGTAAGAATAGTATAAATATGGAGTATAAGGAAAATGCAATATTTATATCCTTCTTTTGTGAGCTTTTAAAAGTATTTCTAGAAATCATGCTAAGCCACTAGTCATAAATCAGTGAATTCAGAACAAAAATCTAATTAAACCTTGGATCTTGGGCTATATTTATATTGCATGTTATATTCTATGCAAATTATCTCATAAATATTCCAAGAAATGCAATTATGCATTGTTTGGTCTACCTGTACTTTTTGATGAGTCTTGAGTACCAAAAAATGAGAACATTTTTGAGTCCACAGAATACTCTTTATAGAATGTTTTCATTAAAATATTTGAAAATGAACTGAAAAATTTCTCTATAACCTGTAATAGAGGGAAATACAGATATTTTGTGGGCCAAGTTACGCTTCTAGATTTAGAATTTGTTACTAGAGGAATTATTTTGACCTGGCAGAGAATATAAAAATCTCTGTACAATGACAAATTATGTATATTCGGAGGAGATTTCTCACTTTGCAATGTATTTTTGGTTGCCTTTTAAGGAAGGTCCTTTGATAAAACAGATCAAGCATTAGAATTCGATGTACAAATTGTATACCTACATATATCTTAATACACTATGAAAAGATCCTTTACAAAATAACTAATGTACACTGCTCATAGAAAGTACAAACCAGTACAAACCCTATCAGTACTCAGAAATAGAGCCTTTCTTTTTTAAAATGCTGATCTGTCATTTAGCTATCAGTTGTTCTTAAACAGGTCAAGGTTTCCTTGTTACTGTAGCTATAATAATAGATATTTATGCATATTTTCAAGTAAAGATATAAATATATCAAGCTGTCCTTCTTTGGTACCTTTCTAGCACTATTTAAAAGCATGAACAATAAACTACTACATTTAATAGGGTCAGTTTGCCTATTTTCCTTAATAATTTAGAATAATGGTTTTTATATTAATAATAGAAATATGTGCTTTAAAATTGCTAATTTGGACAGCTGATAATTTTTCTCAGAGTACTTAAACCAGAAACTTCCAAAAATACTTAATTTTTTGTTTCCTAAATACTATATCTTCAATTAGCAAAGCTTTATTAAGATATATTCTTTCTCCCCCCTCGTCATTTTTGATATCTCTTAATTAAAAAAAAAATCTCACTATCCACCTTTTCCAGATTTTAACTATTCTATTTATAGTCTTTTTTCATTGCTTGACTGGATTTTGACTCTGAATAGTCAGTGACATTGGGTCTAGAAAGACTTTTTTTCAGGCTTCTTGTTTTTTCTCTGAAATATGCCCAAATTTGCTAGGTTTTGAATTAATGAGAAGTCAGTAATCCTAAAAATCTATATGTGGGTCATAGGTCAGACATGATTTTTTGTTGGACCAAAGGCAAGGTGAGAACAGGGTTGAGATTACTTGAGTATGTCTGTTAGTTGGTGTACATCGTGAGTGTTGAGCAGCGTTATCAATCTCGTAGCATCTAAATGTTCTTCAAGTTACATTGATACTTTTCCATACTGGAGATAAAGCAGTTGAGAAATTCTTAACGATACTCTGTCTTTTGGGCACAGATAGTCACATTTGTTCTTGGGTAGTTTTTAAATAGTTGCTCATTTCAGTGATCTATGTTTTATGAGAAATAAACTTTTTGAGAATTTTGACTTTGGTTCTATAAACTCCTTTCTGATTTGAAAGAATAAGGTGGAAGGAAAAAAGGACTTTGATGCTGTGGAAGAGTTTGGCATAGTGCTGTGTGTGTGTGTGTGTGTGTGTGTGTTTAAATCTAATTGTGACAATCTTTATATTAGCTGTTGAATAGAGAGGAGATTAAATATTTAAGTTTCCAGTTTATCTTCTCTTGCTGTCATCAATATAGTTTTAAGCAATTTGGTTGGGAGACCATGTAGTTTACAGAGAGTCCAGTGAAATTGAAGGTAAATTCAGTGATATGTTTAAATATTCAGGAATATTATAGTTCATTCTTCTGTAACAGCTTGCATACATTTACCTTTTGGACTCTAATAGAGAATTTCCCAAAGTATTTGATAGAATGATAATTCTGAAGGGTCTTAGTGGTCTGAGGAAGAACAAAAAAGATTCTGTTAGCCCCCTTACATTTGGGAAATGCTAGATTTAAAAGAGGTAGGTTGATTTTGGCACTTCAGCACTTTTCAGAGATTTTAATATGTTAATATGCTCATCAGTGGTCTGTGACAGGAGGATGAATAATAAAGTTTGCATAATTTATCAAATTTTTGGCTTGAATTTTTTTTCACAGTGCTAATTTTAGGATTAGTGTTTTAAGGCATGTATTTTCAGAAAATAATACTATACTGGCTTTCTCATAGTTTATTTAAATTCACTAAATATTCATTCTGTGTCTGTTTGTGTCAAACACTGCATTAGAGACACCATCTTAGCTTTCAAAGAGCTTGCAGTCAAGTTTGGTAGAGATATAATTTACTATCTGTAAATATATGGCCATGAGAGTTTTACTTTTGGCTATCAAAATGAAAAGCAAATTATTCAGAGATTATTAGAATGTTGCAGTAGAGCAGGTTGTTGCTTCTTGCTGCAGAAGAAAATTTTTAAATGTTTCTTATTTAAATGTGAAAATGTGAATTATGTTGTTTCCATGTATCAGGTGTTATTTTCCGCTTACCTTGTCCCTAGTGAAGTATGCCCAACTTCCATGGCCCTCTTTCAAATTCAGATCCATTCAGTGAAATCAATAGTGCTCGAGATAATAAGACTCAATATCTTTCTTGATTCCACTTTTCTTCCTTTCCTGTTGTAAAGTTTTTTGCCACTATTTCACTGATGACCTTATATTGCCTTTATTAAAAACTTCTTTTACTTGTCTAGTTATTTAGATAGATAGATAGATAGAATGTATCTCATGTCTTGTTTTCCCTCCAGTACCTTGGATAATATATATCTAATGAACTAAACTAAATTTAATTACTAATAAGCTCTTTTTTTCCAGTTTTACGGAAATGTAATTGACATACAGCACTGTATAAGTTTAAGGTGTACAGCATAATGAATTGACTTACATATATTGTGAAATGATTATCACAGTAAGTTTAGTTAATATCCATTGTCTCATATAAACACCACAAAAAAGAAAAATATTTTTTTCCTTGTGATGAGAACTCTTAGGATTTACTGTCTTGTCAACTTTCAAATACACCATACAGCATTGTTAACTATAAACATCGTGTTGTACATTACGTCCTCAGTACTTATTTATCTTATAACTGGAAGTTTGTACCTTTTGACCACCTTCATCCAATTCCCACCCCACTACTCCCCAGCCCTCACCTCTGGTAACCATGGATCTCTTTTTCTATGAGTTTTTAAAACAATTCCATATATAAGTGAGATCATACAGTTTTTGTCTCTCTCTGTCTGGCTTATATCACTTACCATGATGCCCTCAAGGTCCATCCATGTTGTTGCAAATGGCAGAATTTCTTTCTCTTTTATGGCTGAATAATGTTTTATTGTGCATGTAACTTCTTTGTGTATCAGTTGATCGATACTTAGGTTGCTTCTGTATCTTGGCAATTGTAAATTATGCAGCTATGAACATTGGGGTGCATGTACATTTTCGAGTTAGTGTTTCATTTTCTTCAAATATATACCCAAATGTGGAATTGCTGGATCATATGGTAATTCTCTTTTTAATTTTTTGAGGAATCTCATACTGTTTTCTGTAGCAGCTGTACCAATTTACAATCCCACCAACAGTGCACAAAGTTTCCCTTTTCTCCACATCCTCCCAGCATTTGTTACATCTTGTCCTTTTGAGGCTGGTCATTCTAAGAGGTGTGAGGTGATATCTTATTGTGGTGTTGATTTGCATTTCCCTAATGATTAGTGATGTTGAGCACCTTTTCATGTACCTGTAGGCCATTCATATATCTTCTCTGGAAAAATTTATATTCAGTTCCTTTGCCCATTTTTTAATCGTATTATTTGGTTTTGTGTGTGGTTTTTTGTTTTTTTGTGTTTTTTTTGCTATTGAGTTGTATGAGTTCTTTATTTTGGATATTAACTCTTTGTCCACATATATGATTTGCAAATATTTTTTCCCATTCTGTAGTTTGTCTTTCATTTTGTTAATCATTTCTTTTGCTGTGCAGAAGCTTCATAGTTTGATATAATATCACTTGTTTATTTTTTATTTTGTTGCTTGTGTTTTAGATGTCATATCTAAAAAATCATTGCCAAGACCCATATCAAGGAACTCTCTTTCCTGTTTTCTTGTAGGAGTTTTATGGTTTCCAGTCTTACATTTAAGTCTTTAGTGCATTTTGAGTTAATTTTTGTGAATAGTGTACGTTAGGGCTCTAGTTTCCTTCTTTGACATGTGAATAACCTGATTTCTTCAGCACCATTTATTGGAGAAACTTTCTTTTCTCCGTTGAGTATTCTGCCCTCCTCTGTGAAATATTAGTTGGCCATATATGCATGGGTTTATTTCAGGACTTTCAGTTCTGTTCCATTTGGCCTATGTGTCTCTTTTTATGCTGGTATCATACTGTTTTGATTACTGTAGCTAATGAGCTCTTTTAGTGTCAATTCAAGTTATTTCTCTCTTTGTTACTTGCCTTCTATTTTCCCAAAACTCATCTACTCTGATGTGTTTATTATGCTCATCAATTTATATTTTTGTATGTAGGTCTAGAATTATGATGAAGCTTGAAGTTCCTATTTTGAGTGTGTTTTAATAACTTTTTGTTTTGTTTGTTTTGCATTGACCTAACTAAAATGGAATCTAGTGGCAGAATTATTTTGACTGTGGGGTAGTCAGAACACAGTATAAATAATCTTTCTTGACATCATCTGAAATGAACGGTTGTCTATCTAGTGTTAGAAACCATATACTGATATTGTGATTTATTTCTTAAATTATTTTTTATTGTAGTATAATACATATAACATAAAACTTCCATCTTAACTGGTTTTTTTTTTTTTTTTTACGTTCCACATCACTTTTATTGCACAGTGGATAGATAATAAAACAATCTTTTTTTAAAAGGATACTTATACCAAACAACCATGGGGAGTATGGGGATATACATTCCCAAATGCAAAGAGGAAAAAGGAGACAGTTAACATGACTTTTTCCAGAAGCCAGAATGAGCCCCAGAGTTTTGCCACAGTAAGACTAGTGGTACATAGTTTGATATGGTCACATTTAGCCAGTTTATTGGTATAGTGTCAGCAGTTGGGAAAAAAAGAACTATGCAATGGAGACCTTAATGCTCAAAGAACCATTAGGTGGCAGTAGGGACACAGGTATCTTTTTTTTTTTTTTTTTTTATACAGCAGGTTCTTATTAGTTATCCATTTTATACATGTTAGTGTCTACATGTCAATCCCAATCTCCCAATTCATCCCACCATCACACACCCTGCCCCCACCGCTTTCCCCCTTGGGGGTCCATACGTTTGTTTTGTACATCTGTGTCTCAATTTCTGCCCTGCAAAACCAGTTCATCTGTACCATTTTTCGAGGTTACATATATGCGTTAATATACGATATTTGTTTTTCTCTTTCTGACTTACTTCACTCTGTATGACAGTCTCTAGATTCATTCACGTCTCTACAAATGACCCAATTTTGTTCCTTTTTATGGCTGAGTAATATTCCATTGCATATATATACCACATCTTCTTTATCCATTTGTCTGTCGATGGGCATTTAGGTTGCTTCCATGACCTGGCTATTGTAAATAGTGCTGCAATGAAAACTGGGGGAGCATGTGTCTTTTTGAATTATGGTTTTCTCTGGGTATATGCCCGGTAGTGGGATTGCTGGGTCATACGGTAATTCTAGTTTTAGTTTTTTAAGGAGCCTCCATACTGTTCTCCATAGTGGCTGTATCAATTTACATTCCCACCAACAGTGCAGGAGGGTTCCCTTTTCTCCACACCCTCTCAAGCATTTGTTGTTTGTAGATTTTCTGATGATGCCCATTCTAGCTGGTGTGAGGTGATACCTCATTGTAGTTTTGATTTGTATTTCTCTAATGATTAGTGATGTTGAGCAGCTTTTCATGTTCTTCTTGGCCATCTGTATGTCTTCTTTGGAGAAATGTCTATTTACGTCTTCTGCCCATTTTTGGATTGGCTTGTTTGTTTTTTTAATATTGAGCTGCATGAGCTATTTATATATTTTGGAAATTAATCCTGTGTCCGTTGATTCGTTTGCAAATACTTTCTCCCATTCTGAGGGTTGTCTTTTCGTCTTGTTTATGGTTTCCTTTGCTGTGCAAAAGCTTTGGTTTCGTTAGGTCCCATTTGTTTATTTTTGTTTTTATTTCCATTACTCTAGGAGGTGGATCAAAAAAGATCTTGCTGTGATTTATGTCAAAGAGTGTTATTCCTGTGATTTCTTCTAAGAGTTTTATAGTGTCCAGTCTTACATTTAGGTCTCTAATCCATTTTGAGTTTAGTTTTGTGTATGGTACTAGGGAGTGTTCTAATTTCATTCTTTTACATGTAGCTGTCCAGCTTTCCCAGCACCACTTACTGAAGAGACTGTCTTTTCTCTTGTATATCCTTGCCTCCTTTGTCATAGATGAGTTGAGCATAGGTGCGTGGGTTTATCTCTGGGCTTTCTATCCTGTTCCATTGATCTATATTTCTGTTTTTGTACCAGTACCATACTCTCTTGATTACTGTAGCTTTGTAGTATAGTCTGAAGTCAGGAAGTCTGATTGCTCCAGCTCTGTTTTTCTCCCTCAAGACTGCTTTGGCTATTTGGGGTATTTTGTGTCTCCATACAAATTTTAAGATTGTTTTGTTCTAGTTCTGTAAAATATGCCATTGGTAATTTGCTAGGGATTGCATTGAATCTGTAGATTGCTTTGGGTAGTATAGTCATTTTCACAATATTGATTCTTCCAATCCAAGAACATGGTATATCTCTCCATCTGTTGGTATCATCTTTAATTTCCTTAATCAGTGTCTTATAGTTTTCTACATACAGGTCTTTTGTCTCCCTAGGTAGGTTTATTCCTAGGTATTTTAATCTTCTTGTTGCAATGGTAAATGGGAGTGTTTCCTTAATTTCTCTTTCAGATTTTTCATCATTAGTGTATAGGAATGCAAGAGATTTCTGTGCAATTATTTTGTATCCTGCAACTTTACCAAATTCATTGATTAGCTCTAGTAGTTTTCTGGTGGCATCTTTAGGATTCTCTATGTATAGTATCATATCATCTACAAACAGTGACAGTTTCACTTCTTCTTTTCCAATTTGTATTCCTTTTGTTTCTTTTTCTTCTCTGATTGCCGTGGCTAGGACTTCCAAAACTATGTTAAATAGTAGTGGTGAGAGTGGACATCCTTGTCTCGTTCCTGATCTTAGAGGAAGTGCTTTCAGTTTTTCACCATTGAGAATGATGTTTGTTGTGGGTTTGTCGTATGTGGCCTTTACTATGTTGAGGTAGGTTCCCTTTGTGCCCACTTTTTGGAGAGTTCTAATCATAAATCGGTGTTGAATTTTGTCAAAAGCTTTTTCTGCATCTATTGAGATGATCATATGGTTTTTCTCCTTCAATTTGTTAATATGGTGTATCACACTGATTGCTTTGCCTATATTGAAGAATCCTTGCATCCCTGGGATAAATCCCACTCGATCATGGTGTGTGATCCTTTTAATGTGTTGTTGGATTCTGTTTGCTAGTATTTTGTTGAGGATTTTTGCATCTATATTCATCAGTGATATTGGTCTGTAATTTTCTTTTTTTGTAGTATCTTTGTCTGGTTTTGGCATCAGGGGGATTGTGGCCTCATAGAATGAGTTTGGGAGTGTTCCTTCCTCTGCAATTTTTTGAAAGAGTTTGAGAAGGATGGGTGTTAGCTCTTCTGTAAATGTTTGATAGAATTCACCTGTGAAGCCATCTGGTCCTGGACTTTTGTTTCTTGGAAGATTTTTAATCACAGTTTCAATTTCATTACTTGTGATTGGTCTGTTCACATTTTCTATTTCTTCCTGGTTCAGTCTTGGAAGGTTATACCTTTCTAAAAATTTGTCCGTTTCTTCCAGGTCATCCATTTTATGGGCACAGAGTTGCTTGTAGTAGTCTCTTAGGATGCTTTGTATTTCTGCGGTGTCTGTTGTAACTTCTCCTTTTTCATTTCTAATTTTATTGATTTGAGTCCTCTCCCTCTTTTTCTTGATGAGTCAGGCTAATGGTTTATCAATTTTGTTTATCTTCTCCAAGAACCAGCTTTTAGTTTTATTGAGCTTTACTATTGTTTTCTTGGTTTCTATTTCATTTATTTCTCCTCTGATCTTTATGATTTCTTTCCTTCTCCAACTTTGGGTTTTGTTTGTTCTTCTTTCTCTAGTTCCTTTAGGTGTAAGTTTAGATTGTTTATGTGAGATTTTTCTTGTTTCTTGAGGTAGGCTTGTATTGCTATAAACTTCCTTCTTAGAACTGCTTTTGCTGCATCCTATAGGTTTTGGATTGTCATGTTTTCATTGTCATTTGTCTGTAGGTATTTTTTGATTTCCTCTTTGATTTCTTTAGTGATCTCTTGGTTATTTAATAACGTATTGTTTAGCCTCCTTGTGTTTGTATTTTTTACGTTTTTTTCCCCGTAATTGATTTCTAACCTCATAGCGTTGTGGTCAGAAAAGATGCTTGATACGATTTCAGTTTTCTTAAATTTACTGAGGCTTGATTTGTGACCCAAGATGTGATCTATCATGGAGAATGTTCTATGCGCACCTGAGAAGAAAGTGTAATCTGCTGTTTTTGGATGGAATGTCCTATAAATACCAATTAAATCTGTCTAGTCTATTGTGTCATTTAAGGCTCATCTTAACCATTTTAAGTGTATAGTTCAGTGGTATTAAATACATTCACATTATTATGCACATCACCACCCTCCATCCCCTTAACTCTTTTCACCTGTAAAACTGAAACTCTACACCAATTAAACAACAACTCTCCAAAGCAATTTTATCAGTTTATTCTCCCCCTCCCTCAGTCCCTGGCAACCACTATTATGCTTTCTGTCATTATGATTTTGACTACTTTAAGTACTTAAGTGGAATCATGTAGTATTCCACTTAAGTGGAATCATATGGTATTCATTATGCATAGTGTCTTCTAGGTTCATCCATGTAGTAGCATATTGTAGAATTTCCTGTTTCTTTTAAAAGGCTGAGTAATATTCCATTGTGTATGTGTGTACTATATTGTGTGTGTGTGTGTGTGTGTGTGTTAAATGCTTTATATTATTTAGAATTCCTTAGTAGATTTTTAAATAGGTTTAAAAGATACTTTAGTGAAATTTTGGGAAATTGATTGGGGTTTTTGGATGGGCTATGAGTACATTCTTTTTTTAAAAATTTTTTTACAGTAAGTCCTTGTTGGTTATCTATTTTAAATATAGCAGTGTGTGTGTGTACCGCATTTTGTTTTCTTTTCATTGGTATGTTGTGTTTTCATTTTCATTCATCTCTAAGTGTTTCTTACTTTCCCTTGTGATTTTTCTTTGTTTGTTTAAAAGTGCATTAATTTCCAGAATTTTGTGAATTTTCCAGATTTTTCTTTTTAAATCTGTTGAGACTTAATATGTGCCCCAATACAGGGAAATGTTCCATGTGCACTTGAGAAGAATGTATACTCTGTTGAAGTTTGGTGGATTGTTCTGTATATGTCTGTTAGATGTAGTTAGTGTATTGTGTTGCTTAAGCCCACTATTCCCTTACTTATTTCCTTACTTATTATTGTGAAACTGTTTATTTCTCCCTTTAATTTTGTCAGGTTTTGTTTCATATATTTTTATAGTTTGTCATTAGGTGTGTAAATGTTTGCAATTGTTATATCTTCTTGCTTTATTGAAACTTTTATTAATACATAATGTCCTTGTCTCTTGTAACCTTTTTTTATTTAGAGTTTATCTGTCTGATATTATTATAGCCACTCTTGCTTTTTTTTGTTTACTATGTGCAAGGAATATCTTTTTTCCATCCTTTTAGTTTCCACCTGTTTGTGTCTTTGGGTCTCAAGTGAATCTCTTGTTGATAACATATTGTTGGATCATATGTTTTTATTCATTCTGCCAATTTCTGTCTTTGGACTGGAGAATTTAAACCATTTACACTTGGAAGTAATTACTGAGGAGGGACTTACTCCTGTCATTGTGCTATTTGTTTTCTATATGCCCTGTGGCTTTTTTGTTCCTCATTTCCTGCATTCAGGTCTTCTTTTGTTTTTAGTTGATTTTTTGTAGTGAAATGTTAAAATTTCTATCTTGTTTCCTTTTGTGTATATTTTATAGCTGTTTTCTTTGTGGGTACAATGGAGAAGACATTTAACATCCTAAAATTGTGACACTAATTTAAATTTATACCAGCTTACCTGCAATAACATACAAAGCCTGTACTCCTTTACAGCTCTGTCTCTACCTCCTCATTTGTTGATGTTCCACAATTACATCGTTATACATTGTGTGCCTCCCTAAACCATAAACTAATAATTATTTTAAATACATTAGCATATTAAATTATCTAGAAAATAAGACTTGGAGTTATAAACCAACATTGCAGTGATACTAGTTTTTACACTAATAATTTTTTTCTTTAAATGTCATAGTCTCCTAAATCATGTTGCAAATAAAAAGTGCAGTTTCCAACTATTTACAGTAATACTAGCTGTTTTAACTCTGCATTTAACTTTATTGAGCTCTTTATTCCTCCATACAGCTTCGAGTTACCATCTAGTGTCCTTTCATTTCACCTTGCAGGGCTTCCTTAAGCATTTCTTGCATGACAGATCTAGTATCATGAACTTCCTCAGCTTTTGTTTATCTGGGAATGTCTTAATTTCTCCCTCACTTATGAAGGACAGTTTTGGTGGATATAGCAGTCTTTGTTGGCAGTTTTTTCTTTCAACACTTTGAACATATCAGTCCACTGTCTTCTGGCCTCCAAAGTTTCTGATGAGAAATCTGCTTAATCTTAGTTGAAGACCCCTTGTATTGATGATGATGATTTCTTGCTGCTTTCAAGATTCTCCCTTTGTCTTTATCTTTAAAGTTTGATTATAATGTGTCTTTTGAGCTTCTTTGAGTTCATCTTGGGTTTTTTTGAGCTTCTTGGATGTTTATATTCATATCTTTCATCAGATTTGGGAGTTTTCAGCCGTTATTCATTCAAGTATCTTCTCTGCCCCTTTCTCTCTCTCCTTCTTCTGAGATTCCCAGAAGGATGTATATACTAAGTGTATATTGGTTCACTTGATGGTGCTCCACAGATCCCTTAGGTTCTGTTCACTTTTCTTCAATCTTTTTTCTTTCTGTCCTTCAGGCAATAATTTCCTATTTCCTTGTCCTGTTTTTCAAGTTCACTGATTCTTTCTTCTGCCTTTGAATCCCTCTAGTGAATTTTTTATTATAATTATTGGTCTTATTAGCTATGAAATTTATTTTTCATTTCCTTTTAGGTTTTTTATTTCTTTATTGATATTTCCATTTTGTTCACACATTGCTTTCTTGGCTTTTCCCACAACTTTCTTTAGTTCTTTGTGCATCTTAGAGACGGTTATTTTAAAGTTTTTTCATCCAGTAGATCTGCCATTAGGTCTTTTTCAGGAGCAGTTTCTGTTGATTCATTTTTTTCTTTGAATGAGCAATACTTTGCCGTTTCTTTGTATGATTTGTGATTTTTTTTGTTGAACACTGGGCATTTGAATCTAATAATGTGGTAACTCTGTAAGCCAGATTCCCCCTGTTCCCCTGGGCTTGCTGTTGTTGTTGTTACTGTTTGTTTTTTATTTTTGGCTGTTTCTGTACTGAGGATCAGTCTGAGGTGTAAACAAAGTCTTCTCTGTTCTTTCTGAGCCTTTCCCTTGTTGTGCCCATTTACTTTCTAACTTCCCCCATGTATACAGTTTTTTTTTTTTTAACATTCTTATCTTTAATGTCTGGCTCCCAAAAGAGGAAGATGTGAAAAATGAAGGGGGAGGGTTCTGGTCCTTTATATCCACTGGAAGTCACTTCAGTCAGAATAAGAGGGGCTTGCAACAGTCGGGGGAGGTATAATAATAATGGCTGTTCACCTGTTTGTCTGCCCCTCTGATCAGAAGCAGCAATCAGTGATCGGAGCACAGTTCCCTGATATTTGAAGGATAGGGTACTTTTTCCCCATTCTGACTCCCATAAGCAATGTGTAAGCTGCTCTAGGAACATGTACACAGCTTCCTGCCAAGTGGGTAGGGGTGGGAGATGGGCAGCTGCTACTGTGTGAAGAGCTGAATTCAACCTCAGTTTTACCACCCATGTCTTCCTCGGAAGGGACAAGACTTCAACAGAGTCCAGAGTTCCACAACAGTTAAATCAGACATTATGCCAGTGTAATTTTTTGTGTAGGTTGGGAGACAGATTGCTAGTGCTTCCTATTCTGCTGTTTTCCCAGAATCCTCTCCCCATGATTCGTGTACTTTCAATTTAAATCCCGTAAGATATATAACTCAGACTTATAAAAACCAGGTTTTTTAAAAAAGTAGATTATGCATGCACATGTCAGAAATTCAAAAGGCATTGGAAAAGGTACAGTGTCTTCTAAGTTATCCCTATTGAGACAGCCTCTTCTATCATTTTTTTCCCCATAGGTAATATCCCTCCAGAGATAGTGTGTTCATATATATGCATAAAGGTATATATACCCATGCTTCCCTCTTCCCTTTTGTTTTTGACACAACTGGCAGTATATTTATGGGGAATGACCTTCAGGACTTGCCAGGAGAAAAATTAGGATACATTATACAATATATTTAGGCTGTTCTTATTCTTTTAAATGATTTCTTAGTATTCCATGGTTCTAGATAGTGCATAATTTACTTGATGGACATTTAGGTTGTTTTCAATCATTTGCCATTAATGGCAGCCATATCTTAGCATTCGTTGCTCATGTGTGTATCTGTAGATTAAGTTCCTACAGGTGAAGGTGCTTGGTGAAAGGGATATGTGGCATATTTTGATAAATATTGCCAAAGTACTCTCTAAAGAGGTCGTGGCAGTGTACAACACATTAGATGTTGGAATGCCACTGCTTTTACAGGTGAAAAATACCACTAATTAATATATATCTTGTGACTTCTGTAAACCTACTGCTGTTTGCTGCTACGTCAATCACAAAAACTGTAAGTTTTTTGATAAACTTGTGGTAAGTACAGTTTTCTTATTTCCTCCTTCACCTCCCACCCAACTAAAATATACAACAGTAAAATATATTAGCTCAAACTTTACTCTTTCCAAGTTACTGCTTACTGCAGGCTCCATGAAGCCAAGAACTTTTGTCTGTTCTGTTCATTGATATATCTAGCGTCACTTGAGCAGTGCTTGGCATTTATCATAGAATAAATTTTTGAGTAAACGAATGCATTGTAGTTAAATAATAGTTTTCCCTCATTTATTTAGTTTTCCTCTTTTCATCAAAAGTATTTTTAGAAAGTAAGATAATCGGCCTTGGGCTTTTCATGGGATCATTTACTCATTAATGAACTATTGCAGTATTGTTGAAGTAATAATTATTGCTGTTTGGAGTTGTTTTCTTTTCAGTTATTTCAATAAATTCTTAGGTTACAGGAGGCAGGGTATTTTTAACTTCTGAAGTAGAGTCCTTTTCTATGTTTCTGTGTAATATATTTGCTTATGTGTGTTCACACTTCTCACTTCCAGTTGGACTTTTTTCTTCTGTGTTTCTTATATAGATTGATTAAGGAATAGTTACAGGACAAAACCTTCTAGCTCTGTCTTAATATAGTATGAAATATAATTTTGGAATGGAATAAACCTAGAGGCTTTGTCTTACCTAAGATTTAAAAAGTAGCCATCATTTCCTCTTTAATCCTCCTCACATAAGTTCATTATGCATAGCAAGTTTGAAAGTGTTTCTTTTCTTAAGACAGGTTAAATTTAGCACTTTCTCTTGAGATAATCTGCCAATTGGTGCTTATATTCAGTCATCTAAAATGCTGTATGTCCTTTAAGAAAGTAATAAAAGATTTCTAATTCTTTTTAAAGGCGGGATCCACGGCACCATTGTTCATTGACCAGCCAGAAGAACCTGAGACAAATGCAACAGATGGCATAGAATTATTCGAAGACAGTCAGCTAACCAGTCGCTCTAAAGCAATAGCCTCAAAAACCAAAGAGATTGAACAGGTGAGAATCCAGTCTGCTTAAAGTACAAAATCTTCTGTTCCTGTCATTTGGTACACAGTAGTTACAGTAAATATTTATTGAATAAATATTTCATTTTGTCTTTTTCCATTTGTGACCCTGAAATTACAATGTAAAAAATTCTAAAATATGTTTGATTTGATTTCACAGTAATTTTGATCAGTTTGGTCCTCCACCCCTGCTTACTTTTTTTTTTCTCTTTTTAATAAAAAACAAGCTTCTATTTTAGAGAATATTAATATTCTAGTTAGTGTGGAGCAATTAAAGAACTATTAAACGTAGAGATGCGTTGAAAAATATTAAATATACCAATATAATAGCAAATGTTAGTTTTGAATACTGGGATTACAGATGTTTCTTGATGGCTTTCATTATACTTTTTAAGTATTTTTCAAATATTAAAGAAAAAATAAAGGATAGGTATTTAAATCTAATTTTAATGATGTCATTTTGAAAAGTCAGGGTCTTGTTTTTAATAGATTGAATAGATTGCTTAAGGAATAGTTATAGGACAAAACCTTCTATCTGTATCTTAATACAGTGTGAAATGTAATTTTGGAATAGAATAAGCCTAGAGGCTTTGTCTTACCTAAGATTTAAAAAGTAGCCATCATTTCCTCTTTAATCCTCCTCGCATATGCTCATTATGCATAGAAAAGTTGAAAGTGTTTCAGTATGGAAATATTTCCTGCTTTATAGGGTATTATCACTTTATGAGAATTAAATGAAGTAAATGAAATGTGAAAGGGCTTTCTAAAATGTGACATGTTGTACAGCTGTTTGTTTTTGATGTTGTTACTCTCTAGTGCCTTGAGTAAATGTCATTATATTGTTATATAATCTTCTAAAAACTGTTGGAAATTAAGAACAAAATTAAACCTTTTCTCAAGGTGCTGTCCATTTCCACATCAATTAAAATCTATTTCCCTTGGTTAAGTAGAAGATCTTATTTAAATCCTAGATATGATTGTGCAGCTTATATAGGAAAACGGTGACTAAGAAAATCCGGTTTAATTTGGTGATGTGAAAGGCAGATTGGTGCCTTTCAAGATATCAATTAAATGGGAGTAAATAAATGGTTTGCTCACTAGGTGTATCTTCCAGTACGAATATGAATATCATTGCCCTATATAAAATTACTGTCTTTTTACTCTGACTTATTTTTCTTTGTAGCTTTTTCTTTTTCCCCTACCATTTGACATATGTTTGCTTGTCTCCCTTCCATATGGAAGCTTCATGAGAGCAAGGACTTTGTTTTGTTTACTGCTTTATCTTCATTACCCAGAATAGCGATTGGCATGTAGTGGGCTCACAAGAAATATGTGTTGTATGGATAGTCACTGAGTCACTTGAAATCAGAGTGTGTCTTAACCTGACCACTTAACACAGTGCCTAGGCCCAGCACTTAGTAAGTGCTTGATAAGTGATTGTTAAGTGAATGAATTATTTAATGTTATTTTTCTTTTTCACCTAAATTGCAGCTCTTTAAAGGAGAGGTTTTCTTAAGAATATAACTGGTAGAAAAACTTGACTGACTCCCCTATTGGGAGGGAGTATTTTGGGTTGTTATTTATTAATATTTTTGTACTGTCTCCTCTTGTTATTAGTCATAGTTGATCTATTTGATCTTGAAAAGGTGAGTTACCAGTCAGAGGTAGAGCCTAGCTTAGCAGCACACACATAAAATTATTTAGTATGAAACCAGTGTTTGTATACTTTACAGACACCCATATATGTTTGAGCTGTAAGTATGACTGTATTTCTGTTTTCATCTGCCCATTGTTCAAACACATGAAAAATCTGATACTAAAGTATATTGAACAAGGAAAGATGAGCTAAAGAAAGAAAAATAACTCTAAAAGGTCATTACTGTATTCTGATGTACTAGAGAAGTAAAACCATTATAAAATAGAGAACTTAATAATGTTAAATATTGGAATGTAGCTATTGTGTTCTTGCTAGGGTACTTTGGTTTTCATATATTGACAAGAAAATCAAACCAGAATTCCTCAAAATGTCACAAAGCTAGTAAATAATGACATGTAATTATTTTATAAATCATGTCTTAATGTTACAGTGATTTTTGAAAATGAAAAAATTAGGTTTATGGGGATTTCTCTTCAACATTTGCATATTTTATTTTTAGAGATTAAATACCAGATGGATAGGAATATTATAAAGGTTTAAGAAAGCTAGATGGTAGTTATTATACAGCTGTCTAGTAATTTATATTTTTCCATATGCTTGAAATATTGCATGATTTAATAAATGAATAATAGCCCCCCCAAAAAAGAACCTGCATAGATGAGGCCAACAAATCAAACTTAGAATTATGTAGGAATGTAAATATTGGTGTTATAGCCAAGTTGCTTTTTCTCCCTGTTATGTCAAATGCAATATGTTCAGATATCTTATAAATTTCCACATGTTTTTTGAGGGTTTATATAAATTAGGTCCTTCAGCCCTTGAATCCAAAGAAAGTCATTAACTTGAGGCAGTATTACAATATGTAATAAACTAAATCTTCAGGCCAAAATTTAATTTAATTCAGAGGGCCTACAAATGTGGCTTATTCGATGTTTAAGGGCACGCATATGGATATAGATTGTATCAGAATCACTTCAATAAGAGCAGATTCATGTTCTTTGCCATATTATTGCCATCTCATTCCTGGGCATATAAGAATTCGGTAGGGTAGAGGTACAGGTGTCTTTTGAAAAAGCTGCCAGCTTATAGTCGTATATGGTGGAGAACCACTGGTCTAAAATCCTTGAGCCAGAAGACATCAGATTGCATCTCTGAATATTATGTTGCTAGAGATCATTTGAATCATCTCACTTTTACATAAATATCTTTTAGTGGATATGATTCATTCTCTTGCTACAGCACATTTATCCTGCTTATGCTTTGGATCCTGTGGTGTATCTTTTCCCCCTATTTCCCCAGATTATCCCCTCTTACCCAATTTAGGCCACCTTTTACATTCAAATACTGGAATATTTTCCTAGGCTTTCTGGCTTCTGAGCTTAGAAAGGCGAACTTCAGAATTTCTTCTGTCATTATGCTAATTCCTAGAGAGACTTAATCCACAAAAATATAGGTGATGAATTGGGAGATTGGGATTGACATATATACACTAATATGTATAAAATGGATAACTAATAAGAACCTACTGTATAAAAAATAAATAAAATTCTAAAATTCAAAAGAAATATATAGGTGATTCATATTCTGGTTCAGGTATTTGGCATTAACCCCTTGATCGTGATATATCTCTCAAGTCCTCACATACCTACTACTACTGAACTATTTGATTTGAAAGTGCATCCTACTCCTTGATATTTTACCAGTGAGGAATCTTGTCTTTTAACAAATTGTTACTTTGAATGAACGATGCAAATTGAAAGCCTCCATTATTACATACCCTTCTTCCCTCTATTGTACCTTGAGGGATAAAGCAATATTTACTTTAACTCTTTGGAATTCTCTTATTTAAGATTTGCAAAATCCCTGATAGATTTTGATAAAATTGTGCTTAGACATAACCTGTCAGTGAGATCCTCTGTTTTCTGGCATCTAATGATATTTAAGTCTTCTTGTAATTCCCCACTGGCAAGATCTGGCTTTGATTGTTCTATTTTCCTCTTTCTTCAGATGGAATCAGATAATATGAGTAGATCTGGGGTGGGTACACACACACACACACACACACACACACACACACACACACGTATATGTATATATACACAGACAAAAAAATATGCATATGCATTGTTGGCCTAGCAGATCATATGACTAAGAGTGTCAGGGTGGCTAAAATCCTCCTGAAGACCCAAGAAGTTGTAGAGAAGCAGGTGCCTAGTGAGGCAACTGTAAGGATAGTTGGTGTGTAACTGAAGTTTATTAGGATCTTTTGCTCTGCCAACTAGTCTTAAAAAAAAGAACCTTTCATCTCTTCACTCTCAAGGCACCATGCTTATATTGTAATTCTCTGCTTTTGTTGTACATCTGTGGGGCCTTTAAAAAGCAGAGCTTGTTGGATATCTGCCATAAATATTCCGGTAAGTTAGTTACCAGAGCTTCTCAAACTTTAATGTGGGTGTAAGTCACTGGGGGATCTTGTTAAAATACAGATTTTGATTCAGTAGATCTGGGATGGGGCTTGAGATTGGAATGTCTGACATTCTCCCAGGTGACGCTGATTTTACTAGTCTATGTACCATATTTGGAGTAACAAGGAGTTGGAAGGAGGTGACTGTTTTTTCTTAGGTTCTTCTATACTTTCTAATGTGCTGAAAGGTTGAAAACTATGACCCCCTTTTATGTAAATTAAGAGACTTTTGTACTGTCTGTTTTTTAATTGTGGTATAATTAACATGCAATAAAATGCATAGATCTTAAATATTCAGTTGGATAAGTTGTAACAGTTGTAGCACTTTGTAAATATCACCCAAAACAAATATTTATGAAAGTCTTTTCTATTATGTTAAAATATCCTCCAGCCCATCCATTGAAAGCTGTATTTTAAGTGATAAAATACACAAGGATAAAATTCAAAAGACACAAGAGATTATGCAGGGAAAACAAGTTTCGTTCTCACCTATAATTCTTAGCTGCCCAGTTTCTTTCCCCAGCGTGTAGATATACTGTATATATGATGTATGTGTATATATGTGTATATATACATATTTTTGTGTATACACAGAGTTTATATACAGTATTTATGTTATGTGTGTATACACACATACATACATATACACACACACACATCTGGAGCATGTTTGATTCAGATGAGTGGAGATAAAAGTTGGTGTGTGTGTCTCCATGCTTTTTCTTTAAATACAGTACCATACTCTGTACCCTGTTCAATGTTTTAGTGACCATTCTATATCAGTATATATAACTAGTCCCCTATTAATAGACATTTATAATCCCTTGGGAACCGTGTTTCAAAATATACGTCCTCTGATTTCTCCACATTAAAAAAATGTATATATATGTATTTTTTAAATAAACAAAATATTACATTTAAAATATACATTTTGGGGCTGTGGAGTTGCTTTAATACTGTGGGTGTTTATGTTTTGTGAAGTGCTGTACAGGTTTTAGTAACTGCATAGGAGATCACCAGAGTGCCTGTTTACCTCTCATGGTTCTAATGGCATGCCAAGTTTGAGCGTAACTGTAATATGTGAGTTTGTAGAGAATCTGAATTTCTTGCTTGTACCAATCTTTATCAGCCTTTCTTAAAAATTATGTTAGTAGATGCAATTAATAAAATCTAAGCCAATCTAATTGCGGGGATGTACCTGATAATATTCTTTAAATGCATTACTCATGATGCTCCTCAAATCACAGAAAGTCGTCATTTGTAAGGGGGACGGTCCATCTCCTCTTTCTTCTTATTTGGTGAGTAATTCAAAAAAGAACAAGTACCATGAAGGCAAATTCATTTTTAAGACCTCTTTGGCTATTTCAGGACACTATCCTAATAACATAAAGCTGTTTTATGAAAAAGCTGATATTTCTACCTGCAAGTAAGTCTCTCTATTAACAGAATGGTTGATTACTATATTTATCTGATAATTTATAATTGAAATATAGACAGGAATCATTTTAGATCCAGAGGGGGTGCCAATCTAATGTTCTAAAACAGAGAGACTACTCAGAGACTCTTGATAGGGGGGATTGTGTATTTTTCTTCTTTCCTTCTTTTAACTTCCAAAGACTTAAACTGAATATACATTTGTTTTGGTAAAGACATTATTTTTTATAGTCAATCATAGCTATGCCAGCCTTGTTATATTGAGGAAATTTTATTTCTTAGCCATGTTGGGGCCACTTTTCCTTACTCTAGTTAATAAAAATCAAGTTAGTTCAGAAATCATTTTGTTGCCTGTCTAGGTCATCAGTCTTATAGGTGAATATGGTTTTGCTGTAAGTCTAGATCAATCTACTTAATATGTGATTTTTATTGTAATTTGAATTCTACATGTTAACCATTTTGTGACCGTATGGGCTGCTCACTGGCTTTTCTTCATCAAAATAAAAAAGTTAGGCTGAATAATCTTACGTCTCTTCCTAATCTAAATCATATTAAAAATTAAAAGCTAAATATTGCTTCTTCTGTACACACTATTATATGTGTACATAAAGAAACTAATTTCAGATTTAACTATAGAATATTTAAGCGTTGATTCTTTTTTAAACCTCTTAATGAGGACACAGCGTACTTACATTAAAATGCTTTTTAAAAACTCAAATATTTATCATTGCTATGTATCAGTCAGTAATTAAATAGTGCTTGTTGAGCTAATGAATTGTGCAGAAAGGGTTTTCTTCAGTAGACAAGACGTTCCGTTTAGTCACCATTCTGCCTGTGGCCCTCTTCTTTTCTTCGAGTGTCTAGTTTCAGTCACCGTCTAACTATATAGCTGATTCTTCCCAGTCCTCTCACTGGGTCGCTCTTTCTCCCTCAATATAAAATAGGATATTTTTGTTTTACTTTTACAGAGAAAAGGCTTGAAAGTTAATCAAATGAACCATCTTCCTGAAATGTTAACTAGAGTTGCAGACATGGAGAAGAGTCACACATGATGGGTTTAAATGAAATTGTTTCCAAAGTAGTGGCAACTCTATCATTGTATATGCATGATCTAATAAGCATTTTATACTAGTCCTACATGATAGAAACATTCTTTGTTTTTTCTTTTTATCAGAGCAAGTAGCGAACTTTTTAAAAGTGCAGCTCTTACCACTATCTTGTCTAGACATCAAGTCTACCCTACTGTATTTAACAGTCCATTATTACCAACCACTTATTCGGACCTTACATATATAGATTTAGTAAAATATACTCACATACGATTTACCTCTGAAAAATCTCTTATTCCCAAAACACATTGAAAATAAATCATTTATTTTGGCTAAATTTCAGAGTTTTTGAAATTTATCAGTCAGATTCTGTTCATGCTCTTACTATAGACACTTGTTGCTGAAACGTAAGAGTAAAGTTTTCACTTTAAGGGAGTTTCATCTGGAAGCTGTCTCAGAAGGTAATTTGTATTATATTTGAAATGTCAAAACCAAGTGTCTTAGCTTTTACGTTTAATTAAAAGTTATTTATATCTGATATAAATCCATAAATATGGAGATTGATGACTCTGTTAAGATACTATTTTTACATAAAATATAAAATTTGGACAATACAGATACCAAGCCTTATAAAAACCATACTTAAAATGTTGCAAGTACCAGAAGAGATGAGGCCATCCTGGACATTATACCTGGGAATGTCATCATTTAAACAAAAGTACCCAATACAGGTATTCCCCATGGCGTAAGCCCATGTGTGAGCTTCCTTCTCTCACCTCCCTTCTTTGTTTCCTGTCAACCAGTGTTAGGTAAGGATCTTCTCTAGTGGTTCCAAATTACTGTCACTTGCTATTCAGTTCCCCTTTTGTAAGTTAACAATTTTATTTAGTCTCTGAGTACTTCACATTGGGAACATTTCTAAGTAGTATGGCATAAAAATTGCTGGATGCTTCCATTTAGTGCTTTAACTTCTCAGAGCCTTTTCCTCATTTGTTAAATGGGATTAGTTGCATGTTTTCCTGCAGAATTAACAAGCTCTTGTATGTGAAAGCCCTTTATATATTGAAAATCACTATACAAGTGGTTATGGTTGTGTTGAGTATTACTTTGCCTGTTTCTTTGCAACCTTGGAATATTGACTACTTTCAGATTACCTCTTAGGAATATTTTATAGCAAGTTTCCTGTATAAGTTTAACTTTGAGAGCCCATTTTCTCATCAGTGTGAAGATTTGGGCTGTTTACCTCTTGTCCTTTTACTTCTGTTTTTATTTTGGGGATTTCCCCTTTATTTGTTCAAAATGAAATGTGAAAATAATTTTACTATGAAATATTTTATTTATTTTGGGGGGCTTTGTAATTTTCCTTTCACATTTTCCATTTGGATTGCTTTTTTATCTCACTGGTCCTTATCTATTTTTCTAGACATAAGAAGTACCATAAAAGATTAATGTTTCCTTCTCCTTAGAATTCCCTGCTTTCCCTCCCCATTCCTAAAACATAAATTGTTCCCATATATCCCCCTTCACTTGTCATCCCTTATTTTTAACATGTGATCCCTCCTATAACATCTGCTGTCTTCTCTTAACTGTTGTTTAATTCAAGTATTGTGCAAGGAGATAACAAGCTTGTCTGTTATATACACTCATTTGCTGACTACAGTGTGAGTTAATTGATATTCTCAATTCATTTATAGACAGTGTTTTAAAAGTTGCACTTAGATAATCTTATGTTTCTACTTAAAGGTAACTTGAAATTAAACACTAGAAGTGAGTTTATGTTGGGAGTCACTTATATAATGATCTATTTTGTGTACTTTTCCTTTATTCTTTCTCTTTTTTAAATTTTGTTTTTAAAAAAAGTAGTACAGGAAATTGGACAATGCAGTATATATCATTTCTGTTTAGAATACTTGTTTACTTGAATTAGCCAGGAGATTATTTGGAGATTTTTTTGTCTGCCTCTGAACTGAATCTTAAGATTTCGAATCCTTCAGTTATCTGGACTTGAGGGGAAATGAGCAGTTCAGCATCGTTCAGTTTTCTGGTTAGCTGATGTTCAATTATGCTAAACTCTGCTATGATTGCTAATATGCTCTACTTTAAGAAAGTCACCTTACCGATGTATAACACATGTACAGAGAGAAGTGTTCAAAACAGAGAAGTTGTTAACCTGAATGATTTCTCACAAAGCAGGCACTAGTCAAAACTACCATTCAGGGCAAGAAATAGAGATTACCAGCACCCCAGGAGTCCCATCATACCCCCTCCCTAATCACTGCCCCTCCTTTCCCAAAGGTGACCACTAAATTGATTCCTAACATTGTAGTATAGTTTTTGAGCTTTACACAAATGGAATCATACAGTATATATTATTTTGTGCCTAGCTTTTTTTTGTTCACCATTGTGTTTATGAGATTCATTGATATTGTTACATGTAATATAGCTCCTTTTGGTTTTAATTTGCATTTCCCTGATTACAGATGATGCTGAGGATATTTTCGTATGGTTATTCGCACATAGTACAAGTACTCTTTTGTAAAGTACTTGTTGAGATTCTTGCTTGTTTTCCTGTTGAGTTCTTTTTTTTTTAAAATGATTTGTAGAAGTTCTTTATATATTCTTTATATATATATATATATATATATATATATATATATATATATATATACACACACACACAAGCCCTTTGTTAGTTATGTGTGTTGCAGATATCTTTTCCCATTTTGTGTCTTGCTTTTTCATTCTTTTGATATCTATGGAGGAATAAAAATTCTTACTTTTAATGTAGCCCAGACTTTTGAGTCTTTTTCTATATTGCTTTTATTTGTCTCCTATTTAAGATATCTTTCTCTTTTATTATCTTCTAGAAGCTTTTCTGTTTTGTCTTTTACATTGAGTTACAATCCATCTGAAAATGATTTTATATATAGTGTATATTAAATGTAGCTGAGATCGAGTTTCACTTTTTTCCATGTGGATATCCATTTGACACTGAACCATCTTTTGGAAAGACCATGTGTTCCTCACTGTTCTGCATTGACACCTGTGTAATAAGTCAGGTGTCCATATATGTGTGAATCTGTTTCTGGACTCTGTTCTATTCTATTGGTCTTTTGATTCGTGTAAAAGTACTGCACTGTGCTCATTACTGTAGCTTTACAGTTAAGTCTTGATATCCAGTAGAGCAAATCCTCTTCCCTGTTGTTTTTTTTTCAAGGGTACCTGTACTTGGAACTGTGAATTTCTGTAGAAACTTTAGAATTGGTTTCTCATGTTCTCAGTTTAACAAACAAAGCCTGTTGGGATCTAGGCTCAGGATCTCTCACGAGGCTGCAGTCAAGCTGATAACAAGGGCTATAGTTTCTTAAGATGTGACTGGAGTTGGAAGATCCACTTCCAAGCTCACTCATGTAGCTGTTGGCATGAGTTTCAGTTTCTTGCTGTAATCATTGCCTCCCCCAAGAGTGAGCAAAAAAGAGCAATGCTTTGCTGCCTTTTTTGGTCTGTTGAGTCACATAATGTCTGTCCCTTCTACCTTGTTCTGTTAATTACAAGTGAGTCACTAAGCCCAGCCAACACTCAACAGGAAAGGATTACACAAGGATGAAAATACCAGGAGGGTGGGGATCACTGGGGGCTATCTGGGGGTTGGCTGCCACATCTTCCATGATCATTGTAACCTGAATTTACCAGCTTTATTAGTCTTTTTCAAAGAACCAACTTTTGGTTTTGTTCTTCTTTTTTTCTTGTTTTGATTTTATATTTCATAAAATTCTGCCTTTATTGTTTTCTTTCCTTCTTCATTTTTTGGTTTAATTGCTGTTATTGAAAATTTTTTGAGATAGATACTTACTGATTTGTAGTTTTTCTGTTTTTTTTTTTGCGGTACACGGGCCTCTCACTGTTGTGGCCTCTCCCGTTGCAGAGCACAGGCTTCGGACGCGCAGGCTCAGAGGCCATGGCTCACGGGCCCAGCCGCTCCGCGGCATGTGGGACCTTCCCGGACCGGGGCAAGAAGCCATGTCCCCTGCATCGGCAGGCGGACTCTCAACCACTGCGCCACCAGGGAAGCCCTGTAGTTTTTCTTTTAACCTATAAATTCCCTCTCAACATGGCATTAGCTCATCTTCCAAATTTTGATGTTATTTTTATTGTCACTCAGTTCAGAATATTTTCCTAATATTCCTTGGATTTCTTATTTAGAGTTATTTAGAATATTTCTTAATTTCCAAACATATGGGGATTTTGTAGGTTTTTAAAAAAATAAATTTCTATTTCTAAACCACTCTAGTCAGAAAACATTCTTTAGGATTTTAGCCCTATGAAATTTGTTGTAACTTACATTGCAGCCCAACACATCGTCAGTTTTTCTTTTTTATTTCTTTTTTTTTTTTTTTGGCTCTGTTGGGTCTTCATTGCTGCACATGGGCTTTCTCTAGTTGCAGTGAGCAGGGGCTACTCTTCGTTGCAGTGCGTGGGCTTCTTATTGCAGTGGCTTCTCTTGTTGTAGAGCACGGGCTCTAGGCATGCGGGCTTGAGCAATTGTAGCACACGGGCTCAGTAGTTGTGGTGCACGGGCTTAGTTGCTCCGCAGCACGTGGGATCTTCCCGGACCAGGGATCGAACCTGTGTCCCCTCCATTGCTAGGTGGATTCTTAACCACTGCTCCACCAGGGAAGTCCAGTCAGTTTTTCTAAGTGTTCCATATACTTGAAAAGAAATGTACTTTTTATTTGTTGAGTGCATTGTTCTATTAGTATGTCAATAAGGTAAAGTTTATTATTGTGTCAACTCTTTCATATCTGTATTGATTTTGCTTGTCTTAACAGTTTCTGAAAGAGTTGTGTCAAAACCTTCAAATATGTTTGTGGATTTGCATATCTCTTTTAAATGTTTCTATTTCTTTTATATATTGAGGCTATGATGTAAAGTGCATATGAGTTTAGAATTATTTTATGTCTTTATGAAATAGCCCCCTTAATCTCTAATGTCTCATATTTATCTAAGTTAGTTTGGGCATGATATCTGTTTTTGTTACCTTACTTTCATTCTTGTATTTAAGTTATTTCTCTTGTAAGCAGCCATATAGTTAACGTTTTTAAAAAATCCATCTTGAATAAAATATGTCTTTTCTTTGAATCATTTCCATTTACTGTAGTTACTGTTATATTTATGTTTAGTTGTTCTTCCTGTTCTGTAGTCCTTTTGTCTTTCTTTGGTATTTTTAAATTTATTGTTCATCTCCCATACACCCACATTTTCTTTGTAGTTGTACATTCTTTACACCGTGCATCCTTGACGTATTGAAGTCTAATATAAACTAATACTTTTCACTCCTTGATGATCAATGCAGGCACCATAGATCGTTTGAAATCCATTGAACTTCCTCTTGATTGATTTGATTTAGTTTGTATTTTACTCTCATATGTATTTTAAACCCCACAGGATACTTAATAGTATTTTATGCAGTTAATGTTCATTTGGTTTATTTAAATATTTACCCTTTGTATTATTTTCATTGCTTCTTACTTCTCTAACTTCCATCAAGGATCATTTTCTTCTACCTGAAGAACAATGACTCAATAGATTCTAGCACATCCACACTATGAAATTCTGTATACTCAGTAGAAGGATTTATGGAGAATTACCACAGTGCTGCTGCAGTATTTTAGAAGTTAGAATAAGTAGTGTAGGAACTGTAGAGTTAGGGGATTTGGCTTGAATCCCAGTTCAGCCGCTTGCTGTGCTTCTTTGGGAAAGTCACTTAACTTTTTCTGAGCCTTGGTTTTTCCTCACTACTCTAATGGGAATGGTGATATTACCCACTTCATAGTAAAGGTAGAATTAAGTGGGAATGCGTATTTAAGTTGCCTAGTATATTGTCAGTATCAACATGGCTGCTATTATTGTTTTGTACTATTTTTCATAGTAGATGAAAAGTATTAAGTCTTGTGTGCTTACAGGATTTTTGTGGATTCGCATGGAATCCCAACTTAGAAAAAATAAGGCTTAAACTGACCAAGTAACTTGTAAGTCACACTGAAAAATAATCTGTTCCTTTGGTAGTCTTGTATTTTAAATTATAATCTTTGTGAATGGGTTAAAATTATAATTAACGTCATTGAAACAAAGGAGGACAAAAATGACAACTCTCACTTTCATCTAATGAGTCCCTCTTACTAGGAGTGAAAGGTGAAAGGCAAAGTAGATATTGAATAACTGAAACATGTAGGATGGTGATAATGTGATGCTATATTGTCATCTCCATTTTACCTATGATGGTAGTGATTATATTGAGGCTATAGTAGGACTTAATTTTTGTATATATATCTTTAAAAGATTAATTTGCTTGGAAAAAGTCTATAAAAGGTGTATTAGAAATTTCATATTTTGAATAGGGCTTTGTCTTTTATTTATTGCTTTATCCATACAATCTGCATGTTAGATTGATAGGAAGTATTTTATTTCCGGGGATTTTGAAATAATCATTTACGGTATGTGAATTCAAGTTACAAAGTTTTTAAAATTCCACGTCAGCAGATGTAGTAGTATGCCTTTCTCCCATTAAACCATTTCTTGTTTTTTTTTTTTTTTTTTTTTCGGTACGTGGGCCTCTCACTGTTGTGGCCTCTCTCGTTGCGGAGCACAGGCTCCGGACGTGCAGGCTCAGCGGCCATGGCTCACGGGTCTAGCCGCTCCACAGCATGTGGGATCTTCCTGGACCGGGGCACGAACCCGTGTCCCCTGCGTCGGCAGGCGGACTCTCAACCACTGCGCCACCAGGGAAGCCCAAACCACTTCTTTGTATCCAGTTTTTCTTGAACATTTTCCTGAGCATATATACTCCATTGTCTTTTACTATATATAGACTGTATTGAATTGTGGTGCTTATTTCTGTCTTTATTTTCAGGATATTTCTGACTTTGAAGATTATTTATCTGTTTTCATTAGCTTCATTGGCTTAATTATAGGGGTGTATATACACACACACACACACACACACACTCTCTCTCTCTCTCTCTCTTACATATAGGCATACATACACTTCTTTTGAGGATTCTTAATTATAATTTTGCCCAGAGCTTGGACAGGTCCATACTATATTGCTCTCTAATTATGATTTACGTTACTCTGCCCTGAAATTTTATTCTGTTTATTAACATCCTTAATTGACACTGTTTGAGGAGAACTAAGAAAAACTTCTTGTACTTACTGCTTCAACAACTGCATGTGTTTTTCTGTCCTTTATATTTGTTGTTCAAAAGTTATAGATCAAATAAGGTCTTAATAATAACAGATTTTTTTTTTTTTTTGCGGTGCACGGGCCTCTCACTGTTGTGGCCTCTCCCGCTGCGCAGGCTCAGTGGCCATGGCTCACAGGCCTAGCCGCTCTGCAGCATGTGGGATCCCCCTGGACCAGGGCACGAACCCGTGTCCCCTGCATAGGCAGGCGGACTCTCAACTACTGCGCCACCAGGGGAGCCCAATACAGATTTTTTAATCTAGAGAGTTAAATAGTACTCATTTATTCTACTTAAGTGTTTAATCACAAACTATGTTAGTAAAAATTCTTGGTACTATTGAAACCAAGCTAGAAGAAATGCATCTGATTCTCTCAGTAAAGAATTTGTTCTTACATAAAAATATTTTTCCATTCCTTTTTTTTCTTTCTTTCTTTTTCTTTATTTATTTTTGGCCGTGTTAGGTCTTTGTTTCTGTGCAAGGGCTTTCTCACGGGCCCAGTTGCTCCACAGCATGTGGGATCTTCCCAGACCAGGGCTCGAACCCGTGTCCCCTGCATTGGCAGGCAGATTCTCAACCACTGCCGCACCAGGGAAGCCCTCCATTCCATTTGTTTAACGTAGTACATTCTTGATTGTAATTGTGAAAGAGATCAGGGCCCCATGTAAAGCAAAAGTGTAAAAAATATTAAATTATTGACTTTCTAGTTGAAACTGGGTATTAAGAGAGGGCAGTTTGTTTGCAGCATGTTTACTTTTCTAAATTTTGTTTTATTTATGCTAAAACTTTATTTTTATTCACTAAATTCATCAGTTGCACAGCCAACTGTTGTTTGCCCATGAAAGTTACACAGCCAAAAGTTAGTAACATCTTTTTCTCGTACTCGTAGTTAACATATGTTCATCCACAATGCTATTTACCTTTCTAATAGGCGGAAAGGAAAATTACCAATTAATCATCTTTGTATCATCCAGTTCCTTGCCTACAGTAGACTCACAGTGAGTGTTTACCAGTTGAACGAATGGAACTAGAAGCAGTGCCCAAAGCAACCTTGGCCCCACGTAGTTTTTGCTCTGCCATTTTAGCTTCAAGGATCTTTCCCTTCAAGGGATTGGGAACTAAAGGAAGAAGGAAAACCATCTTCATTCATTTTGTTGGTTTTCATAGTCTGCAAGGTTTTCATAGTCTGCAAGGTTGAGAGGATTTCTCATATATTTATTACATATGACTAAAATACATATTAGAAGATTGATGTAAGAAATTGTTATTGATGTAAAAGATTAGATCTTTACAACAACCTATGAAGGGACAAGGGAGAGATTATTATTTTAAAATTTATTTACTTTTGAAGTGCAGTTTCACTATAATGTGTCTAGATAAGGATGTTTTAAAATTTATTCTGTGTAAGATAATTTATGCTTTCTGAGAATTTACATTTTTCATTAGAGCTAGAAAATTATAAACTGTTAACTCTCTGAATTTTGAGTATCCTGTATTTCTACTTTTATGTACTCCAGTTGGACACAGGTTTTTATCCCATCTTTCATTTCTCTTAAATTTTTTTCTTTCGTCTTTTCTATCTTTTTCTATTTGAAATTATGGGTATTTTGTTCAGGACTCCCTCTAGGTCTTCAGTTGTATCTAATTTGTTGTTTAACCTATCCATTGAGTTCTTAATTTCGGTTAATATTTTTCACTTTTAGAAGTTCAATTTGGTTCTTTTTGTAAATCTACCTAGAATTAGATTGTTTATTGCTTATGTTTTCATTCTCTCATTTCTTTAAACATCTTATTTTCTGTAACTGATCATTTTAATAGCTGAAGTCTCAGGTCTTTAATCCAGCTGTTGTTTCTGCTAACCCTTGCTTATGGTAGCATGTTCCCTCATTTACGTAATTAGTATTTTGGAGTTGTGATATTATATTTAGAACTACAAATGCATATGAAGGTAGACTGTGCTTATGAATTCTCAGAGGAAACTGCCTCTCTTCACCTCGAGAGCCTAGACCAAGGCAGAGAAGTTTTCCTGTCATTTTCTTTTACTGACAGGTGATCTTTGTTTGTTTTTTTCTAGTTCGACCTTTCACAAAAATCTTAGCTTTATACAGAGGCCTTAAAACCAACTCTATCTTGGATGAGCCAGAAGTCGTGTCTCTCATTGCCCAACAGGCTGTGAGTTCCTGGCTCTTTGGGGCAGCCATGGCTCATGATATTAGCTTAGCACTCTGGTTTATTGCTGCTTTTCTTTCTTCGTTTTTGACTGTTAAGGGCAGTTCCCCTTACTTATTTTAAGAGCTTAGCTATGCTTCTAAAAGAATGTGTTTCTAAGTTTTTTAAGGAAGGAGAGTTTTCTGGGAAATAATAGTGTGTTGTTTTGCCCTATCTTTATTTTACAAGTTTAAAAAGCTCAAGTGACTTATTCAGGTTTATACTGGAAATGGTAAAAATGTGACTGCTCCTTAACTTATTGCATTCTGTTATTCTTGTTTGCCTTGAAGCTGAGATTTAAAGAATCAGTTTCAGTTAGGAGAACCAGAAAGGTTTCATTTTGGAAGTGACAATTGTTTGGACTCTTAAAATTCAGGTAGGAGTCTCATAGGTAGGAATACGAGGTAAAAGATTCTAGATAGTGGTGAATGACATGAACATAAGATGAAAAATAGGACACTGTAAGGAACAATCAACAATTACAAATAGTTTAGTTTAGGTAAAACCATATTCCACATGAATTTTTTGGGGGGGGGGTTCTACTTTTTAAAAAAAATTTATTGAAATATAATTGATTTACAACGTTGTGTTAATTTCTGCTTGTACAGCAAAGTGACTCAGCTATACACATATATGTTCTTTTTCATATTCTTTTCCATTATGGTTTTTTTTTTTTTTTTAAACATCTTTATTGGGGTATAATTGCTTTACAATGGTGTGTTAGTTTCTGCTTTATAACAAAGTGAATCAGCTATACATATACATATGTTCCCATATGTCTTCCCTCTTGCGTCTCCCTCCCTCCCACTCTCCCCATCCCACACTTCCAGGCTGTCACAAAGCACCGAGCTAATATCCCTGTGCCTTGCGGCTGCTTCCCCCCAGCTATCTACCTTACTACGTTTGTTAGTGTGTATATGTCCATGACTCTCTCTCGCCCTGTCAAAACTCACCCTTCCCCCTCCCCATATCCTCAAGTCCGTTCTCCAATAGGTCTGCGTCTTTATTCCTATCTTACCCCTAGGTTCTTCATGACATTTTTTCCCCTTAAATTCCATATATATGTGTTAGCATACGGTATTTGTCTTTTTCTTTCTGACTTACTTCACTCTGTATGACAGACTCTAGGTCTATCCATCTCATTACAAATAGCTCAATTTCATTTCTTTTTAAGGCTGAGTAATATTCCATTGTGTATATGTGCCACATCTTCTTTATCCATTCATCCGATGATGGGCGCTTAGGTTGTTTCCATGTCCTGGCTATTGTAAATAGAGCTGCAATGAACATTTTGGTACATGACTCTTTTTGAATTTTGGTTTTCTCAGGGTATATGCCAAGTAGTGGGATTGCTGGGTCATATGGTAATTCTATTTGTAGTTTTTTAAAGAACCTCCATACTGTTCTCCACAGTGGCTGAACCAATTCACATTCCCACCAGCAGTGCAAGAGTGTCCCCTTTTCTCCACACCCTCTCCAGCATTTATTGTTTCTAGATTTTTTGATGATGGTCATTCTGACTGGTGTGAGATGATATCTCATTTCCATTATGGTTTATTACAGGATAATGAAGACATTTCCCTGTGTTATTCAGTAGGACCTTGTTGTTTATCCATCCTTTATATAATTGTTTGCATCTACTAATCCCAAACTCCCAATCCTTCCCTCCCCCACTGCACTCCCCCTTGGCAACCACAAGTCTGTTCTCTGTGTCTGTGAGTCTGTTTCTGTTTTGTAGATAAGTTCATTTGTGTTGTATTTTAGATTCCACATATAAGTAATACCATGTGGTATGTGTTTTTCTCTTTCTGACTTACTTCACTTAGTATGATAGTCTCTGGGTCCATCCATGTTGCTGCAAATGGCATTGTTTCATTCTTTTTTGTGGCTGAATAGTATTCCATTGTATATATGTACCACATCTTCTTTATCCATTCTTCTGTCGATGGACATTTAGGTTGTTTCCATGTCTTAGCTATTGTAAATAGTGCTGCTATGAACATAGGGGTGCATGTATTTTTTCGAATTACAGTTTTGTCTGGGTATATGCCTAAGAGTGGGATTGCTGGATCATACGGCAACTCTACTTTTAGTTTTTTCAGGAGCCTCCATCCTGTTTTCCATAGTGGCTGCACCAATTTACATTCCCACCAACAGTGCAAGAGGGTTCCCTTTTCTCCACACCCTCTCCAACATTTATTATTTGTAGACATTTGAATGATGGCCATTGTGACCATTCTGAGGTGGTACCTCATTGTAGGTTTGTGGTTTTTTTTTAATTTATTTAATTTATTTATTTATTTTTGACTGTGTTGGGTCTCCTTTGCTGTGTGCAGGCTTTCTCTAGTTGCAGCAAGTGGGGAGCTACTCTTCATTGAGGTGCACAGCCTTCTTATTGCAGTGGCTTCTCTTGTTGTGGAGCACGGGATCTAGGCGCGTGGGCTTCATTAGTTGTGGCACGCAGGCTCAGTAGTTGTGGCTCACGGGCTTAGTTGCTCTGCAGCATGTGGGATTTTCCCTGACCAGTACTCGAGCCCGTGTCCCCTGCATTGACAGGTGGATTCTTAACCACTGCGCCACCAGGGAAGATCCCCGTTGTAGTTTTGATTTGCAATTTTCTAATAATTAACAATGACAAGCATCTTTTCATGTGCCTATTGCCCATCTGTACAAGAATATTTTTTAATCTTTCCCCCATACCCTTCATTCTCCTATTCCACTCCCCAGCCACAGCATTTATTGCTATGATTTCATAGAGTAGATGTTGACAAAATTTTATTTCCTGTGGTATTATTAGAAAGATCTTGAATAGTCTCGAGTAATGGGCTTAAGATCTTTGTCTTGCTTTGGAAGAAAGGCTTTGGAAGGAAGTATTTTGTTTCAATCCCAACTGGTGTACTACAGTTCTGTTGCTAACCACCAGAGTTAGTGCAGACCCCAGAAGTTAAAGGGCACAACAAGACTGCCCTTACGTTAGATACCAGCTGGCTGTACTTTGGGGTTCCCTGAACTCCTGACCAGTTGGCTGCAAATTTGGGGTTCCCCATGATCCCATCAGGTCCAGTTATGTGCTAGAACAACTGACAGAACTCAGGAAAGTGCTAAACTTCTGATTACAGTTTTGTTATAAAGGATACAAATCAGGAAGGAAGTATTCTGTTTCAGCTGCTGTACTGGTGTACTGCAATTCAATTCTGGCATTAACCACTCACAGTGTAGATCCCACAAGTTAAAGGGCACAGTCTCCAAGTAGAAGATGAGAAACTAAGGTAGTGTGAGAAAGGGTGTGATTATAGACTGTATTTTACAGAAATTTGTTGGTAGGGAAAAGATAGTAGATAGCAAGCCTAGGATAGTTTTCTGAGGATAGGTGGATTGAAGCCAGATTGCTGAAAAATTTAAGTGCCAGAAAAAGAGAGTTTGAATTCTGTTGATAGGCAGTATGGTTTATGGATGAATTTCAAATACATGAGACTTAGGATCAGGATTGTTTTGAAGATGAGTTTGGCTGTGTAGAGCCGTTTGGCTACTCTTCGGGTGTGGGATGATGAGAGTCTGAATTAGATTGGTGAAGTCAGCAATGGAGAGCTAGTGTGTGAGAACATGTGGCAGGAGAACAAACAAAACTTGATGCCCTATTTATTTATTTACTTACTTACTTTTGACCACTTGTGAAAGGTTAAGGGTAATATGAGAGAGAGAGAGATAAAAAAACAGATGAAATAATTGATGAAGCAAGAGAGGCTATCAGTAGCACAGATAGAGGGACTTAACCTTGAAAATTTAGAGAACCCTTTTTCCTGCGACTAGGGCAAAGGAGAATAAAGTGGCAGCATTTTTGAGGTGAAGAGGAGGATCAGTTTAGGGGAGGCAGTTTTGCTCAGAGTAAAAGGGGAAATGGGTACGGAGGAGAGAGTCCTATAGCAGCTGGAGTTCCTGATTTGGGCAAGGAAAGGGCTTAGGATACCCCAAATGGTGCATGTTGGTATAGAACTCAACAGGGAGATTAAAGAGTTTGTGGTGGATCAAATAATTGCAGTTTTGGATTTTTTCCAGCAATTCACAGTATCCTTTGAGTAAGAGTAGAAAAGCAAACCAGTTTGTTTATCCATAGCTAACCAAGTAAGAACACCTTAAATATGACTAAACAGTCAAAAAAAGCTCACTGATAGATGGTGAAGGTGATGATTTTACTGAAAAAAAAAAAAAAAAAGACACAAACTTAGTCTCTTTTAAAGGTCTTTAATTCAGTTATTTATATGCCAGGAAGTTTGACCAGTTCTGTTGCCCAGGCTTTTGAACAACTACATATAGTGCAACTCAAAATAGAAGAAGCAAGTGATAAAAATTAAACTTACATTCATAACTTCGCATAACGGTTGATCATGATACATTTAAAAGGGGAGAAAAGAAAAAACTACTTTAGCTTTTCATGTTTTTGAGGTGTCTTTTTAAAAATACATATATATTAGCGTTAGGCAGGAAATGGCTAATGTATTTCAGAATTTTCCACCTAAAAGAAACAAGTAATATTATTTTTTTAAATAGGGAATATATACTTTGTTAAAATTTATTTATTTGGCTGCATCAGGTCTTAGCTGCGGCACATGGGATCTTCGTTGAGGCACACGGGATCTTTTAGTTGCGGCATGCGAACTCTTAGTTGGGGTGTGTGGGATCTAATCTAGTTCCCTGACCAGGCATTGCGAGCGGAGCCTTAGCCACTGGATCACCAGGGAAGTCCCAAACAATAGTATTTTAAACAAGCGAGTTGCAGTGCTCCAGGATGCATTGAATCTCTATCTTTTAGCCAAATGGAATGTTGCTATGGTTATTTCCTGACTTCTAAACCTGTTAAATATAATGGTTTCCCATTTGAAACCCTCCAGTGGCTTCCCATTATAGTATTTCAGAATAAAAATCCAAAGTCTTTACCGTGGCTGTAGAGATCTGCTGGTTCTTTCTACTACCTCTCCCTCCAAATTTCTTTCTTATTACCCCCGTGGTTCACTGTGCTGCAGTCATACTGGCCTCTTATAGGACACACTTTCTCCCCTCTTGGGTGGCCTTTGTTGATGCTATTACTTTTGCCTGGAATGCTTTTGCTGGCTTCTTCTCATCTTTCAGGCCCCTGCTTGAACATTACCCTTTCACTGAAACATTTCCTTATCCCCCTGACCAATCAAAGTAGTTCCCCCATCACTGAACCTACTTTATTTCCTTTATAACACTTCCCACAATTATACATATGTTTATATGTTTTTATACTTTTTATTGCATATCTTTCCCACTAAAAAGAAAGCTTTCTGAGGATAGGGACTGTATGTTTTTTTATTCACCACTTGCACAGGGTTTGTACATAGTAAGTCCTCAAATATTTGTTGGCTAGTAGGCCCTCAAATGTTTGTTGAGTGAATGGTTTCTGAGTATTAAGTACTTTATGTTTGCTCTGTCACTTAATACTCACAAAAGCCCTGTGACATAAGGTCCTGTTACAATACCCACACTATAAACAAGGCAGCTGGGGCTTACAGAATTAAATATTGTGCCCAGAGACACACAGCAACCCAAATCTAGGGACTCCATGACCTTAAAATCCATCATCTCCATCACTCTGCCATATTCCCCTTCCATCCTGTTAATACTTTAAATTCTTTCATACACATTTTTAAAAGTAAGAAAAAATAAAACTGGATGTTTAAAATACTTATGAGCCTACATTTTATAATAGTGGCATCTGTGGGAATTTTTTAAAGGGTTGGAGAATTAAGATTTTTTTTTTTAGTTTTGAATATTGAATTATATTTAAACTACTTATGTTCAGGATGAATGAAAAAATTACTTCTTTTGTAGAAAGAAAATTATAAGAAATGATACCTATGATAATTTTTTACATTTTGTTTTCCTTTCTTTTTTGGAATACCTGTAGATATAAGTGGCTCATTCCTCAAGGTCATAACAAGTTGATTCTTATTGTGCAAAAGATTTCAATTTGAAGCTTTTACTGTGTAATTATGTCCCACATATGATAGAAGGCTAAGAAAACATAGTTAATCTGATTTTTATATGGATAATTTTCATATGGATAATTCAGAATGTGTTCTGTATGTGAGGAGAATGGTATATTATTCTTTTTTTTTTCTTTTTGACGGAGATATAGGATGTTATAGTCAAAATTTGACTTTTAAAGTTGTGTTTGGTTTTTCCCATTTAATGTGGTTTCTTTTTTCTCTAAAACTGAAATAACTTAAGTGCCATTTAAAGAAAAATACAGAATGCAGCTGCTACACAATTGAGTTATATGAGATAAATACTAGCTTGAATCATTGGAGATGATTCTGTGTTTGAGGGAAAAATTTAGAGCTTTCCTGTCACACCTACACAGTAGAGACAGAGGCAAAATTTTCCGTTGTTTTACATGCAATATGTTTACATTTTAATTATTGCTTCATCTTAGTAACATGCAATCCTCTTGACATTTTAAGTACTATCATCTGAATGGTACCATTTCTGGATGAGTTTTGCTTTGGGTTTTGTGGTTGTTCTTGTGGTTTTCTGTGTATGTTTTGTTTGTTTTCTGTACAAGGCAATATAAATATATTTTTAGACATTTTTCAACTTGTCTCTTTGTATAATAGCCTTTTTTAAATAAACTTATTTTCTCCTTTGGTGTTCAGTTTTCATAGTGAAAACTATGAATGTATAGTGAAGCACAGTGTTTCTAATTGAATTTTATTAGTTTCCTACAATATGATTGTCTTACAGGGAAAAAACTTTAGACCAATTTTTAAAAATTGAGTTATAGTTGATTTACAGTATTATTATTAAGTTTCAGGTGTACAACGTAGTGTCACAATTTTTAAAGGTTATATTCTATTTATAGTTATAAAATATTAGCTATATTCCCTGTGTTGTACAATATATCCTATAGCTTACTTATTTTATACATAGTAGTTTGTACCTCTTAATCCTCTACTCTTTTCATGCCTCTCTCTTTCCCCCTCTCTGCTCTGGTAACCACTAGTTTGTTTTCTATATCTGTGAGTCTTGCTTCTTTTTTGTTATATGTTTACTAGTTTGGTGTAGTTTTTAGATTCTATATTTAAGTGATATCATATAGTATTTGTCTTTCTCTGTCAGACTTATTTCAGTTAGCATTATACCCTCCAAGTCCATCCATGTTATTGCAAATGACAAAATTTCCTTCTTCTTTATGGCTGAGTAGTATTCCATTGTATATATGTATCACATCTTATTTATCCTTTAATCTGTTGATGGACACTTAAGTTGGTTCCATATCTTGGCTGTTGTAAATAGTGTTGCTGTGAACATTGGGGTGCATGTATCTTTTTTTTTTTTTTTCTATTTTTTGGCTGTGCCGCATGGCATGTGGGATCTTAGTTCCCCAACCAGGGATTGAACTGGTGCCCCCTGCAGGGGGGCAGTCTGGAAGTGCGAAGTCTTAACCACTGACTACCAGGGAAGTCCATGGGGTGCATGTATCTTTTTGAATTAATTTTTTCATTTCCTTCAGATGTATACCCAGGAGTGGAAAAGGGATCATTTGGTAGTTCTTTTTTTTTCATTTTTTGAGGAACCTCCACTCTTTTCCACAGTGGCTATACCAATTTACATTCCCACCAACAGTGTACAAGGGTTCCCTTTTCTCAACATCCTCGCCAACGTTTGTTATTTATAGTCTCTGTGATGATAGCCAAAAGTGTGACAGGTGTGAGGTATGAGGTAATGTCTCATTCTGATTTTGATTTGCATCTCTCTGATGATTTGCAATGTAAAGCATCTTTTCATGTGCCTGTTGACATCTGCATTTCCTCTTTGGAAAAACGGCTATTCATATCTTCTGCCCAATTTTGAATTGGGTTGTTTGTTTTTTGGTATTGACTTGTAGGAGCTGTTTCTATATTTTGGATATTAACCCCTTATTGGTCATATCATTTGCAAATATTTTCTCCCATTCTCTAGGTTGTCTTTTTGTTTTGTTGATGGTTTTCTTTGCTGTGCAAAAGCTTTTAAGTTTAATTAGGTCCCACTTGTTTATTTTTGCTTTTGTTTCCTTTGCCTAGGGAGACAGGCAGTGTCTTCTGCCCATGTTTTCCTCTACAAGTTTTTATAGTTTATCATTTTGCTTTTAGGTCTTTAATCCATTTTGAGTTTATTTTTTGGATATGGTGTGGGAAAAATTCTAATTTCATTCTTTTATATGTAGCTATCCAATTTTCCTAGCACCACCTATTAAAGAGACTGTCTTCTCCCCACTGTATATTCTTGCCTCTGTTGTACATTAACTGACTGTAAGTGCGTTGGTTTATTTCTAAGTTCTCTTTTCTGTTCCATTGATCTGTGTGTCTGTTTTTGTGCCAGCACCAAACTGTTTTGAATACTGTAGCTTTGTATTGAATAGTATAGTCTGAAGTCAGGGAGCAGGATACCTCTAGCTCTGTTCTTCTTTCTCAAGATATTTTGTCTCTTCACAGTCTCTTGTGTTTCCATACAAATTTTAAAATTATTCTAGTTCTGTGGAAAATGCCATAGGTATTTTGATAGGGACTGCATTAAGTCTAGATTGCCTTGGATAGTGTGGTCATTTTTACAGTATTAATTCTTATAATCTGTGAACACAGCATGTCTTTTCCATCTATGTCATCTTCAATTTCTTTCATCAGTGTCTTTTAGTTTTCCAAGTACATGTCTTTTACTTCCTTAGGTAGGTTTATTCCTAGGTATTTTATTCTTTTTGATGTGATTGTAAATGTGATGGTTTCCTTAGTTTCTCCTTCTGATAATTCATTGCTAGTGGATAGAAATGCAGCAGATTTCTGTATATTAATTTTGTATCCTGCAGCTTTACTGAATTTATTCATGAGCTCTAGTAGTTTTTTGGTGGTGTCTTTAGGATTTACTATGAATAGTATCATGTCATCTGCAGATAGTGTCAGTTTACTTCTTCCTTTCCAGTTTGGATCTTTTATTTCTTTTTTTGTCTGATTGCTTTCACTAGGACTTCCAATACTGTGTTGAATAAAAGTGTTGAGGGTGGGCATTCTTGTCTTGTTACTGATATTAGAAGAAATGCATTTCACTTATCACCACTGAGTGTGATGTTGGCTGTCAGCTTTTCATAATATGACTTTTATTATGTTGAGAAATATTTCCTCATACCCACTTTCTGGAGAGTTTTTATCATAAATAGATGTTGAGTTTTGTCAAAAGCTTTTTCTTCATCTACTGAGATGATCATATGGTTTTTATTTTTCAGTTTGTTAGTATGGTGTATCACATTGATTTCTGGATGTTGAAACATTCCTTGCATCCCTGGGATAAACCTCACTTGATCATGATGTGTGATCCTTTTAATGTATTGTTGGATTCATTCTGCTAATATTTGGTTGAGGATTTTTGCATCTATGTTCATCAGGAACATTGGCCTGTAATTTTCTTTTGTTTGTGATATCTTTGTCTGGTTTTGGTATCAAGGTAATGCTGGCTTCATAGAATGAGTTTGGAAGCATTCCTTCCTCTGCAGTTTTTTGGCATAGCTTGAGAAGGATAGGTGTTAACTCCCATCTAGATGTTTGGTAGAATTCTGTGAAGCCACTTGTTCCTAGACTTTATAGTTTTCTGGAATTTTTTTTTTATTACTGATTCAATTTCTAAAATAATTGGTGTGTTCATATTTTCTCTTTCCTCCTGGTTCAGTCTTAGGAGTTTGTCCATTTCTTCTAGGTTGTCCATTTTGTTGGCATATAGTTGTTCATAGCAGTCTCTTATGATCTTGTGTATTTCTGTGGTGTCATTTGTAACTTCTTTTTCATTTCTGATTTTATTGATTTGGGCCCTCTTCCTTTTTTCCTTGTTGAGTCTGACTAAAGGCTTATCAATTTTGTTTGTCTTTTGAAAGAACCAGCTTTTAGCTTTATTGATCTTTGCCTTTTTGTGTGTGTGTGTGTGTGTGTGTGTGTGTGTGTGTGTGTGTGTCTATTTCATTTATTTCTGCTCTGATCTTTATGATTTCCTTACTTATACTAACTTTGGGTTTTGTTTGTTCTTTCTCTACTATCTTTTTAGGTATAAGGTTAGGTTGTTTATTTGAGATGTTTGTTGTTTCTTGAGGTAGGCTTGTATTGCTATAAACTTCCCGCTTAGAACTGCTTTTGCCGCATCCCATAGGTTTTGGATCATTGTGTTTTCATTTTCATTTGTTTCTAGGTATTTTATGATTTCCTCTTTGATTTCTTCAGTGATTCATTGGTTGTTCAGTAGCATATTGTTTAGCCTCCACATGTTTGGGTTTTCTGCAGTTTTTGTATGCTTCTGTGCTTTCTGGACTTGGATATATGTTTGCTTTCCAAGGTTAGGAAAGTTTTCAGCTATTACGTCTACAAAAACGTTCCCTGCCCCTTTCTGTCTGTCTCTTCTCCTTCTGCGACTCCTATAATGTGAATTTGATGTTGTTTCAATGGTGTCTTAAACTGTTCTAATTTCTTTTTATACTTTTTTTCTTTTTTTCCTATTCAGCTTCAGTGATTTCCACTACTCTGTCTTCCAGCTCACTGATCTATTTTCCGTATCATTTAGTCTACTGTTGATTCCTTCTAGTGTATTTTTCATTTCAGGTATGGTGTTCATCTCCATTTGGTTATTCTTTATATTTTCTAACTCTTTGTTAGAAACTTCTAACTTCTCGCTCTATTCATTCATTCTTCTCCCTAGTTCTTTGATCATTTTTACAACTGTTACCTTGTACTCTTTCTCGGGTAGATTGTCTGTCTCCACTTTACTTAGTTGTTCTTCTGGGGTTTTATCTTGTTCCTTCATTTTCAACATGTTCCTCTGTTTCCTCATTTTGCCTAACTTGCTGTTTTTGTTTCTATGTATCTGGTAGGTTGACTACATTTCCTGACCTTGAAGAAGTGACTTTTTGTAGGAGACATCCTGTGGGTCCCAGCAGTGCACTCTTTTTTGGTAACCAGAGTTATCTGCCCTAGGGTTCCCTCCTATGTCGGCTATGTGGGTTATTCCCTTTTGGCGGGCTGACTGCTCTTGGCAGTCTGGTAGGCGTGGCTGGCTCCCAGTCCACTTGTTTGCCAGGTTCTGCCTTGTGTGGAGGCTGCCTGCTGCTGGTTGGCAGGGCTGCATCATGAGGTGCCTGGCTGCAGAGCCCCGGCGGGCACTGGGGTTAGTGCTGGTTCACTGTTGGGCAGAATCGGGGTCCAGGAAATCATGTGGCTGGTGCCTGCTCACCAGTGGGTGGATGAAGCAAAGTCCTCAAACTAGTGCTAGCCCACTGGGGGGGGCAGAGCTGGGTCTTGGCGTCTGGGTGCAAGGCCCAGGGGTCCCAGAGCTGGTGTTGGACTGCTGGTATGTTCTGCCATGTCATGACACAGTTGACTGTGTGGTCTGTGGTGTCCTGAAGCTTATGTTGGACTTCTGGTTGGCAGGGCCATGGCCCATCCCATCCTAGGGCTGATACTAGCCTGATGGCAGGCTTTGTGGCTGTAGTGGTCCTGGGGCTTGAGTCTGCTTCTTGGTGGATGAGACTTTTCCCAGGGCTAGATGTGACTTGCTGGTGGGCAGGGCCATGTCCAAGGGCAACTGTGGGCTCAGGTTCAGCCTGTCTGCGGGTGAGTGGGGCTGTGTCCCTGCCCAGTTAGTTGCTTGGCCTGATGTGTTCCAGTACTGACGCCTACAGACTGGTGGGTGTGGGCAGGGCTGGTTATACCTTCCTTGTAATGCTAAATCAATTAAAAATTTAATTATGATATTTACTTGATCAAGGAACAATATTTATTCACAACACCTATGAACAGATTCATTTACTAATCTCAAAGAATTTGCATTTAGGATCAATTGGAAGGATGGCCAAAACGTCTAATTAAAGTTTGAGCCAAGGCCAAAATATATAATGTTAAGCCTTTAAATTAATCAGAGAATTAAAGATCCATTTTGTTCCCAGCCTTATACCTAATGGGAGACAGTTACAAAGGAAGCAAAATAAATTGTATTTACCCTCAATATAATAGAGGTACGATGGCCAGAAATAAATGTATACTTCTTAGATATTTCAAGTAACTGGAAAAATTTGATCTGGAAAAACTTCATGAAATATATCTTGAACAAAATTTTGAATAAATTAAAGTAGAAAAGCAACCAAGGAAATGCAAATGGCATATGAGAGCAGGTAAAATCCTGAAAAATGTAGTGCATGATATTTTGGAAGGTGATAAGACTATTTTAGTAGCTAAGATTTTATTAAAGAATTTGAGTCAGATCTTGGAAGCCAATAGGATGATGGCTTCTGTGAGCAGGAGAGTTTAGAATAAAAAGACTAGAAACAAAACAATTAGAAAGAAGGTTACTGTGTTATAACAGAGTTGTATTGGTTAGGTTCACACCAGTATTGTGACTATAGAAATAGCACAATCAAGAAATAAGGAGGTATATAACAGTGTCATATTTCAGCACTATGGTACTTCCTAAAGTGTGTAAACAGTCCCTTTTAACAGAATACTTTAGCAATTAATTTTTATAGATGATTTCGTGTTTTCTCAGGCAGTAAGTCCTAACCTTCAATATTAATTTCTGGCCTTTTAATTACTATAACATGAAGCACACTGAACCCTCAGAGAGTGAAGCCACATTTTGATATTTATGCTTTTTATTTGACATAGGACACTGAAAATATGTATGGGGGAAGAAATGGTTTAATGCATTTTTCCAGGATGTGTTTGTATGAAAAACTTCTGTCTATGTTGTATCAACATGAGCACATGAGAATCTTGAGTGAGGTAAGGTTAAAGGGGAAACTATAGCCTACAGTTTCTTTTGGCTCTTGTAGTAAGGTGACCAGCCTTTTGACCATTGTTTTATCTGAAACAATTCAGTGTTCAGTGCTGCTAATCCAAACAAAGATTTAATGTCTGGTTTTCCCCTTTATTCTTACCTAAAATATACCAATCACTCCAATTTTAGTGACTTTTGTCAGCTACAAAAAGTTATTAATTTAAAAGTACAGTTTTAGTACTTTCATTTTTATCCTCATAATTTCAAATAAATAGAAATATTTAGTTGTATTGTGTAATAGCAGCTTACCACAAATTAGAAATACGTAGTCGTATTCTGTAATAGCAGCTTACCCCAAATTATCTGCAAACAGAAAAATTTCATTTGACTGGATTCCTATCTCAAATCCTTGGGTGTAGCTAAATTCCATCTTCAAAAAGGCTTTTTTGAGGACCAGATTTACATCTTATTTACAAAAATTTAATAACATCAGATAACAACACATGGTCCTTATCTTGAACATAAAATGGAAGTAGTGGCATAATTGGTTGATGTAATGATGACAGCATCATGATTCTAGCATGTGTCTGTTCATTTGTGTGCACAGTATTGTTATAAGTGTGTCTCTGATTCTTGGAAGGTACTGCAGTATCATTTGAGAAGTCATTAGTAGTTTTTTTGTTTTTTTTTTGCGGTACACGGGCCTCTCACTGTTGTGGCCTCTCCCGTTGTGGAGCACAGGCTCCGGACGCGCAGGCTCAGCGGCCATGGCTCACGGGCCCAGCCACTCCGCGGCATGCGGGATCCTCCCGGACCGGGGCACGAACCCGCGTCCCCTGCATCGGCAGGCAGACTCTCAACCACTGCGCCACCAGGGAAGCCCATTAGTAGTTTTATTTGTAATGTCAAGTAGACATATCAAGACTAATTTTAAATCACATACCAATTACTCTGTAGACTTTGCTATTAAATGTATAGACTAGAAAATATTTGCAGAGAGACCTTGAAAATATGTATTTCCATTCATATGTAGTGGGATTTATGGACTTTTCCCACTGTACATGATATAAATACCTTAAGAGATAACAGTTAAATAATAAATTATTTTAAACATTCATTAATTTTAACCTACTTTTAATATACCGGTTACTGCAGTTCCTATTTTTAAAATGAAGCTGTGCTATTTGTGTTAGTTATGAATAATTCCTTTCTTCTGGAAAGAAAGAAGGACACATATTAGAAGTATTCAGAGTGGTACTATATGTTATCTAATTGAAAAGCTTCTCTCTGGTAGAAGTACAATTAAGTAGACTGATAATATTCTATTTCTTACATTTGCATATGATGAGTTGAAAGCAGATACATTGTTTTTTTTTTTTCAGTAGGAGTAACAAAAGCTGTATTTTCAGTGGAACTCCAAGGATTGGCAGTTGTTTAGCTTTCACCATGAAACAGTATAGCCTGTCTTCAACTATGTTGGATAAAGCCTTGTGAAGCACCTTTTTGATAGGTTTGCAACTGTATTGAAGAGAAAATAGATTTCTACCATCACCTTGGCACTCTTGCCAGTGTGAAAGCACTGCTGATGAGCAGATATGCTGCAGTGCAGGTGTAACTGCACAGGTCTTCGCTGCTTGCAGATCGTCACCCCAGCCCAGAAGGCCAGATGACATCTACTACATGCAGCAGGCTATCACGCTAGGTATCTGGAGGAAGTTCTTTTTGGTTGCAAGTTATAAAATCCACTCAGACTACCTTTAGCAAATAAAGGGAAAGTATTGAAAACTTATGGGGATTTCTCATGAAATACAAGGCAAAAACCAGGTTTAGAGCCTGGAACTGGAAGGCTACCAGGCAGTTTCTGAACTTCTTCCTTAATTTTCCTTCTTTCTCCCCATGCCTCCCTCCCCACCAGCTGTCTGCTTTTCCTTTTCCTTGGCAATGCAGCATCATAAACCCAGTTCATAATCTAGTACGCCCTGGGATATGTCTTTCACCAAAATCCCTTAAATTTTGTTCTATAAATATATATTTTTCAATTGGAATATAATATAAATATAACTGCCAGAGGCCTCTCTCAGGATGGGGGTCGGGGTAGGGGTGGATAAGGTACAGCTAAGCAGAAACTGCTGAAGCTGCCAGAATACTGAAGTTATAGTTAATTCTGACCACCTCTAGTGTGTCCAACCCCTTCACTGGCACCTTCTGGTTCAGCGACCTCTTCATAACCCCCACTCCCATTACCTTCACTAAAAGAGACTATGGCATACATTTTAAGTCTCCCAAAACTATTAGCAAGGACTTCTTATCTTGAGCTGAAAATTCACAGTACCTTGATACTGTAACGAAAATGAAAGTTTTTGTAAACTGCACTACATACAAAATATTTAAACTGTCTAGTGTCACTGAAAACAGAGGAAAAGAAAAAGTAGCATAACAGCACATATGTGCTGAACCATAACTTAATTTTTTCAGTGTGAGGCATGGGGAAATTTCACAGTAGGAAAAGTAATTTCCCTTAAAATCAACTTTACAGTATAGAATTTTAATGTTGAAAGAAATGGGATGATAGAGTGAATCACATAGCAAAAAAGGTGCACTGAATCACCTGGCAAAAAAGCTAGAGAAGAACTAGCCTCCCCTGTAGAATTCAGTGAAAATGTCCCATTTCAGCCATAAAATGCTCTTTAAACCAACAGCCTGGGCTTCCCTGGTGGCGCAGTGGTTAGGAATCCGCCTGCAGATGCGGGGGACACAGGTTCGAGCCCTGGTCCGGGAGGATCCTGCATGCCGCGGAGCAACTAAGCCCGGGTGTCACAGCTACTGAGCCTGCGCTCTAGAGCCCACGAGCCACAACTACTGAAGCCCGCGTGCCTAGAGCCCGTGCTCCACAACGAGAGAAGCCACCGCAGTGAGAAGCCCGCTCGCCGCAACTAGAGAAAGCCCACATGCAGCAATGAAGACCCAGTGCAGCCAAAAATAAATAAATAAATTAAAAAAAAAAAAAAAAAACCAACAGCCTAAGTAGTTTACAGAACAGTAGTGCTTTTTCTCAGCATGGGGAAGATGGCTGATCTGACTTATTTTTCATAAATTTATTTTAGTGGCATCCCTGAAACTGTATGGAAAAATAACCCAAGTTTCAGATTGCACTAGGGGAATGACTTATAAAGTATTAGACATGAAGCACACACACACAGAAATAATGTCTCATTTTCTTAAGATAGTTAGGAATCGTGGTCAGATGACCTGCCTTCCAGGTCATCTTTCTTTACACCACTCTTCAAAACCAAGCAGATTAATTTATCTTTGCCAAAGATTTAGTCTCAGTCGTGGCTTTATTTCTAATTTTGGATTTAAATAATTCTCATGGGTTATAGCAGCAGTATTGTAAAGGTTAAATTAGAAACCTAGGCTGTGAATGTTAGTCATACTTCTTGCAACTGTGAACTTTAATCTCTCTGCTTCAGTATTTTTGTAAAATGAGGATAGTCCTGGTACATAAAATAATGTAAAAAGCCTATGTGAAGATGTTGTTAGTGACTTAATGTTTCTAATATGCCAGTAATTTCTAAATGCTATTACGTTTAAACAAACAACAAAAAGAAGCCTTTAGAATTGTAACCCATAACCATTTCTAGTCATAGAGACGTCTGCTTAGGATGCCTCCCCATTTTCTTAAAATTCTTCCTGCGTAGTGAGCCCTTCCTGATGGCTCACTGACTGGGCTTAGGTTCTGAGTCGTTCTTCCATATCTTCATAAGGTTAAAGCAACCTTACTTTTGGATTCTCGCCGACCTCTTTTTGTGAGAGATGAACCAGGAGGAAGGGGGTGTGGTGGACGGGTCATGAAGTAGCTAAGCTGCTTCCTGCTTAGTCATTCCTAACAGTTTCTCCTGTCAGAGGGTTACTGGGTGGGTGGAGGTTGCTCCTCTTATTTCTCTCAAACCAGTGTAAGATTTTTCGCTTATGGAACAAGCTGTTGCTAATTATTTACTTTCTTTTAGCCTTATTCAAATCTAAAATGTGACCTTTTGTAAGGCAGGACTTTGTACTTTTCTGATTGATAATGTTAAATCATTTGAGGACTAGACTAACCTCATGAACAATTTAAAATCTATTAATTTCTAAAAAGATTTATTTGGAAGTAATCTCAGTTAAAATAAATTTTCTTTGGATAACACTAACTTAAACTGTATGTTAGGTTTTTCTTTTGGTTGTATACTCATTAGCTTCATTTAATTTTCAACTAATAATTTCTTTTATAACAAATAGCTATATGTTAAAAAAAATCAGCTCAGTATATACATGAGAAATTTTACATTAGATTTTTTTTTTATTCAAGGGAAATACTTTCTAAGTGACAAGTATCTTTTAAGGAGCTGACTTGTCATTTTAACCTGTGATCTGTTTTCACGGTGATGAACGTTTTAGACATTAACTTGGGAAAATGTCTAAATTGAGCCTATCCTTCCTGGCCTTTATTAAAGAATTTTTATTGTTTTTAGACCTGAGAATATTAAAAGCCACCAGATAAATTTGGTCATTTTGCAAAATGCTTATTGTTAACCATTTTCTCAGCAATTAGAATTTTTAAACCTATTTTATTTAATTGCCTTTTATCTTCATTATGACTATTTTTCTTTAGATGTAGCCTTTTGTTTTTTTGGCTTCTCGTTGTGGAGCACAGGTTCTAGGTGTGTGCGCTTCAGTAGTTGTGGCACACGGGCTCAGTAGTTGTGGCTCGCGGGCTGTAGAGCGCAGGCTCAGTAGTTGTGGCACACAGGCTTAGTTGCTCCACGGCACGTGGAATCTTCCCAGACCAGGGCTCGAACCCATGTCCCCTGCATTGGCAGGTGGATTCTTAACCACTTCGCCGTCAGGGAAGTCCCTAGATATAGCCTTTTTATAAAATGTTTTGAATCTTAGAATTTATTTTCTTAAACTGTCATTGAGCACCAAATTACTTTTCCTGGTCTACTGAATCAGATTTGAAGGGGATATTGGTAATGAATACATTCATTTTCCTCTAATCAGCAATCTTCAGAGGTTTGTTTGTTGTCTGGTGAATAAGGAAAAAATGTCTACAATGTAATATAAGTTTGTCTACAATGTAGTATAAGTTAAGTCCAAGGAGAAGTTAAACCGTAGGCCAATCATAAGTTATTTCAAGTCCAATCTGTTCATATGTTAGCTCCATTTGATTCTAGTCTATCCATTAGCCATCTTTTCCAAATCTTCCCTATCTTCCAAGATTCATTCTTCTTTCCATGCTTTTTTGTTTGCAATCTTCCAGGATTCCTGAAAATAGCCAGCATTCTAAGTGCTTTTAATCCTCCCCCTCTCCACTCATTATGATCTTTTCTTTGGAATTATTATAATATCAATATTTTGTGTTTGTCTTATGGCATTTACTGTAAAGACGTACCTTGTTTCATTGTGCTTCGCTTTACTGGGCTTTGCAGATATTGCATTTTTTACAAATTGAAGGTTTGTGGCAACCCTGTATCTAGCAAGTCTGCTGGCACCATTTTTCCAACAGCGTTTGCTCGCATTGTGTCTCTGTGTCACATTTTAGTAATTCTTGCAGTATTTCAAACTTTTTCACTATTATTATATTTGTTATGGTGATTTGTGATCTTTGATGTCATTATGGCAAAAAGATTATGACTCACTGAAAGCTCAGATGAGGGTTAGCATTTTTAGGAATAAAATATTTTAAAATTAAGGTATATACAATTTTTTAGACATAATGCTATTGCACACTTAATAGACTACAGTATAGTGTAAACATAACTTTTTAAAATTTATTCTTGGCTGTGTTGGGTCTTCGTTGCTGCACGTGGGCTTTCTATAGTCGCGGCGCATGGGGGCTGCTTTTCATTGTGGTGCGCGTGCTTCTCATTGCGGTGGCTTCTCTTGTTGTGGAGCAGAGGCTCTAGGCACGTGGGCTTCAGTAGTTGTGGCTCGCAGGCTCTAGAGCAAGGGTCAGAAGTTGCTCCTAGACATGTGGGATCTTCCCTGACCAGGGATCGAACCGGTGACCCCTGCATTGGCAGGTGGATTCTTAACCACTGCGCCACCAGGGAAGTCCCAAAATTACTCGTTTTTTGAAGTGTAGTTGATTTACAATATTGTATTAGTTTCAGATATACAGCAAAGTGATTCAGTTATATATATATTTTTTTTTCAGATTCTTTTCCATTATAGATTATTACCAGATATTGAATGTAGTTCCCTATGCTAGATAGTAAATCCTTATTGTTTTATCTATTTTATATATGGTGGTGTGTATCTGTTAATCCCCTCACACACACCCCCTTTCCCTTTCTATGTCTGTGAGTCTGTTTCTGTTTTGTAAATAAATTTGTCTGTATTATTTTTTAGATTCCACATATAAGTGACATAATATCTGTATTTCTCTGTCTGACTTACTTCACTCAGTAGGATAATCTCTAGGTCCATCCATGTTGCTGCAAATGGCAATATTTCAGTATTTTTTATGGCTTAGTAGTATTCCATTGTAGATATATACCACATCTTCTTTATCCATTCATCTGTTGGATGGACACTTAGGTTGCTTCCATGTCTTGGCTGTTGTAAATAGGGATGCTGTGAACATTGGGGTGCATGTATCTTTTCAAATTAGAGTTTTCATCTTTTCCAGATATATCCCCAGGAATGGGATTGCTGGATCATATGGTAGCTCTAATTTTAGTTTTTTAAGGAACCTCTACACTGTTTTCCATTGTGGCTATACCAGTTTACATTCTCAGCAACAGTGAAAGAGGGTTCCGTTTTCTCCGCATACTCTTCAGCATGTATTATTTGCAGACTTTTTAATGATGGCCATTCTGACTGGTGTGAGGTGATACTTCATTGTAGTTTTGATTTGCATTTCTCTAATAATTAGCAATATTGAGCATCTTTTCATGTGCCTGTTGGCCTGTGCGTTTTCTTTGGGGAAATGTCTGTTTAGCTCTTCTGCCCATTTTTTGATTGGGATTTTTGATACTGAGTTGTATGAGCAGTTTGTGTATTTTGGAAATTAACCACTTGTTGGTTGCATCGTTTGCAAATGTTTTCTCCTAGTCCATAGGTTATCTGACATAACTTTTATATGCACTGGCAAGCCAAAAAAATTAATGGGATGTGATATTTGCTTTATTTTGATGGTCTGGAACTGAACTCGCAATATCTCTGAGGTATTTCTGTATTTTACCTTGCCTTATGGTTATCTTAAACATATTACTCTTTTTTATTAGAATCTAATTTCCTTGGGCAGGGTCTGCTCTATTACTGACTAAATCCAGTGCCTTGCACATAGTAGGTGAGTTCTAGTTGACAGGCACAGCTATCTGTGATTCAAATTTATATCTGCATTTACAGATTCATTAATATCTGTAATTCTCAACCCACTTTGATTAGATGCAAAGTTCAGTACCCAGAGTCCAAGCAAAACAGAGATCCATCTTCATTTGTAAGCTGAGATGCCCAGACCCATATACCCATCATTAGGCCTTATTTTGCTTTAGATCTCTCTTTCCCTTTAGTATTTTATTATAAAAATTCCAAGCATAAGGAATTATACAGTGCAAACCCATATACTGATCACCTAGATTCTCTAATTAATATTTTGTTTTATTTGCTTTGACATATCTATCCATGCTTCTGTTCATCCATTAATTCATCTTACTTTTATGTGCATGTCAACATATGTTGCCCATCTCAGTACACTTCACACCTAAATACTTCATGTATGTCATTAACTAGAGTTTAATATTTGTGGCTTCCCCCCCCCTCTTTTTAAATAAATAAAATATTACAGATGTAGATAAAGCCCCTCGCAGATCCCTGCTGGCTCCCTCCCTTCTCAGGGTTGTCATTCTTATGTATTTTTAGTTTATATGTATGTATACCTAAATGAAATAAACTTTTTAACACATGCATAAATGGTATCTCTAATTTCCTTTGCAACTTTTTTTGCTCAGTGTTAATTTGAGATTTGTCTTGTTCCTGTATTTAATCTCAGTGGTCCCTGGTTTTGGCATCAGCGAAAAATTTTGTAGACTCTTTGGAATTATTTCTTTTATTTTTGTCTGTTGAGTATATTAAGATTGGAAGAACCAATAAGCTGGAAAGGATAAAACGAAAACCATTTAAATATTAATCTTTGATTGAATTGTGTAAGTTTATAAACTGATCTGTATTTATGAATGAGAATTCTACAAACATTAATTGCTAAGGTTTTTCAGCATTTAACTACTTTATCATTAATTTTGGACTTACGTTTTTGTGTGGCTGTAGTAGTTGTACCCACATATTGAATGTAGGCGGTTGAGATCTAATCCATGTATTCATAATGCATTTCTTAGCAACCATCAGTGTTCTTTTCAGGAGCTGTGTTTTTAAGAGCCAGTGCAGCTTTGAGGAGGATGTTTCAAAGATATCTTTTTCTGTTAATATAGCACAAGGAGCAACATAGATGACAATAGTTTTGATACCTTCTGCATTACCACAGACCCAAATTAAAAGGTTTAAGTTTGCTCCAGTATTTAACATCAGTATGTTGTCACTTTTTTCCCAGCTTCATCAACACATTAGACATTATGAATGTTCCCTTGTATATTAAGCCTCAATTGGAGTTACTTTTTTTAACTTACATTTTTATATGAATTTCACCAAAAGATTATAGAATATTTCACAGGTACTAATATTTCACAGTGCTTATTTAAAAGTGGTAAAAGCTTTTATTTCTACTTTAATGGTAAAATAGTTGCAAATATATATTAATTAATTTACCAGGTCAACACTTGTCACTTCACCCTTTTTTCACTGCTCAATTTTCTATAACAACACTGCTTAATAGAATTTTCTCTGACGATGGAAACGTTTTGTATTTGCACTACCCAATATGGAAGCCACTGACGTGCAACTGAGGAACTGAATTTTTGATTTAATTAATTAAGATTTAAAGTTAAGTAGTCACATATGGCTAGTGGCTACTGGATTGGGCAGCATAGCTCCATAAGCTCCACCAGCCCAGTAAACTGCTTCTGCAGTTAACCACCTACTCCCTAATTTCCACATCCGATGAACATGTTTTGTTTGTCAGCTTCTTAAACCTTTCTCTGGCATTTGATTGACTGTGTCCTTATTTTACAAACTTTCTCCTTCATTCTCTCCTGGTTCTTAGTCTTCCTTATTGTCACTTTTAGGGTTGGTATTGACGTTTTTAGATGTCTACTTTGGGCTGTCTTTTGTTCTTATGCTACACATTCTCTCAACTGACTTTAGCTATTCATTCAGCATTTACTGAATATCTACTTTATCAGATACTGGAGCTGGAAAGAACTTATCCCGTTCTTCAAGGAACTCCCATGGCCTCAGCTGGCACTGGTGCTGAAAATGATCTCTCTCTCCCCCTCCCTCCCTCCTCTATTTCTTTCTCTTAAAGTCTAGACTCAGTACTCAACTTCCCTTTGATAGGTGCCTCAATTACATATTAGGTACTGACCTTATCTCTCATTCCCAATACCCTCCCCCTTGAAATAAATTAAAACCTTCCACCCATTATTCTTTTTTTTTTTAACCTCTTTTTTTTTTTTTTTGCGGTACGAAGGCCTCTCACTCTTGTGGCCTCTCCCGTTGCGGAGCACAGCCTCCGGATGCACAAGCTCAGCGGCCATGGCTCACGGGCCCAGCTGCTCCGCGGCATGTGGGATCTTCCCAGATCAGGGCACAAACCCGTGTCCCCTGCATCGGCAGGCGGACTCTCAACCACTGCGCCACCAGGGAAGCCCTTTATTGGAGTATAATTGCTTTACACCTCTTTATTGGAGTATAATTGCTTTACAATGGTGTGTTAGTTTCTGCTTTATAACAAAGTGAATCGGCTATACATATACATATATCCTCATATCTCCTTCCTCTTGCACCTCTCTCCCACCCTCCCTATCCCACCTCTCTAGGTGGTCACAAAGCACTGAGCTGATCTCCCTGTGCTATGTGACTGCTTCCCACTAGCTATTTATTTTACATTTGGTAGTGTATATATGTCCATGCCACTCTCTCACTTCGTCCCAGCTTACCCTTCCCCCTCCTCGTGCCCTCAAGTCCATTCTCTACGTCTGCGTCTTTATTCCTGTCCTGCCCCTAGGTTCTTCAGAACCTTTTTTTTTTTAAATATATATTCCATATATATGTGTTAGCATATGGTAATTGTTTTTCTCTTTCTGACTTACTTCACTCTGTATGATAGACTCTAGGCCCATCCACCTCACTACAAATAACTCAATTTCATTTCTTTTTATGGCTGAGTAATATTCCATTGTATATATGTGCCACATCTTCTTTATCCATTCGTCTGTCGATGGACACTTAGGTTGCTTCCATGTCCTGGCTATTGTAAATAGTGATGCACTAACATTGTGGTACATGACTCTTTTTGAATTATGGTTTTCTCAGGGTATATGCCTAGTAGTGGGACTGCTGGGTCATATGGTAGTTCTATTTTTAGTTTTTGAAGGAATGTCCATACTGTTCTCCATAGTGGCTGTATCAATTTACATTCCCACCACCAGTGCAAGAGGGTTCCCTTTTCTCCACACCCTCTCCAGCATTTATTTTTTGTAGATATTTTGATGATGGCCATTCTGACTGGTGTGAGGTGATACCTGATTGTAGTTTTGATTTGCATTTCTCTAGTGATGTTGAGCATCCTTTCATGTGTTTGTTGGCAATCTGTGTATCTTCTTTGGACAAATGTCTGTTTAGGTCTTCTGCACATTTTTGGATTGGGTTGTTTGTTTTTTTGATATTATCATATCCATATTGCTTCTTAATTACTCTGAATTAAGCCTCTTTCTTTAACACATCATGTGGCATTCATAGTTCTGGTTCTCAGGAACCCATTTCATTCATTCCTAACCATTATCTCCCTGATACATCAAAAGGATCCACTTCCTGCTTGTAGCTTTTTACTCATTTGCTAATTGTTAATGTATAAGTTGAGATCTTGAAAGATCTCAACTCCTTGAAAGAAAGCTCTTCATGACCTACTTTGAGGTTAACATGCTTTAACTATGCCAAGCCAATTGAGTTTCCCCAAGATGCTATTTCCTTTTCCTCCTCCATGTTTTCTTAGTGAGAACTCCTCATGTTTTAATCAGCTCTTGAGATGGGAAATGTGGTCTTCACATTGATTTTTTTTTTTCAATGTGCATGTGATTACTGTCAGCAGAAAGCAAAGGACTTGAGATAAAACTAAAACCAAAATAAAAGCACTAATGATAAAATTTTAACTGTAGTCTTTGATGTTAGAAATATAATTAGATGTTAAACATTAAAAAGAAGATACAATATCATTTTCTAATACTCCCTTCTCTAGGCAAAGTCAGAAGAGTGTTTTTCCTCTTTCTGTCATCAGCATCACTATCTTTAACATATATTAAATGCTTCCTACAGAGCAGGCACTATACTGAGTGCTGTTTATTATCTCAGTCCTTACAACAGCGTAGTTAGGTCTGTAGATACTGAAACTAAGGTACAGAGGGTACCTAATGTTTCCCCTCTTTTTTTCATTTGTGTGATTCTTCTCAGTAGTCTGCCAAAGTGGCCTGTATCATTTTGCATTCCCACCAGCAGCGAATGAGAGTTCCTATTGCTTGCATTCTCACCAGAAATTGGGGTTGTCATTGTTTTGGATTTTAACAATTCTAATAGGTGTGTAGTGGTATCTCATTTCATTACTGTTTTAATACTCAATACCCTTAATGACATATGATGTTGAACATGTTTTCATTTGCTTATTTGCTATCTAAATGTTTTCATTGGTGAGGTGTCTGTTCAGATCTTTTGCCCATTTATTAAACTGAGCTTGTTTTTGAGTTTTAAGAATTCTTTGTATATTTTGGATACTAGTGCTTTGTCGGATATATACTTTGCAAAGATTTTTCTCCTAGTGTGTAGCTTGTCTGTTTGTTCTCTTAACATTGTCTTTCCCAGAGGAGATGTTTTTAATTTTAATGAAATCCAATTTTTTTTTTCCCTTGGGACATGCTTTTGGTGTTGTCACCTAGATTTTTTCCTCCGTTATCTTCTAAAAGTATTATAGTTTTGTATTTTACATTTAGGTCTATGATCCATTCTGAGTTCATCTCTGTCTAGATTTTGCACATGGATGATCAGTTCTTCCAGCACCATCTATTGAAGACTATTCTTTCTTCATTGAATTGCCTTTGCTCCTTTGTCAAAAATCAGTTGACTGTTCAACTGTATGAATGTATTTCTGGGCTATTTATTTCTGTACAACTGATCTCTTTGTTCTTTTGAAAATACCATACAGTCTTGATAACTGTGGCTTTATAGTAAGTTGAGTGTCAATTCTCTGACTTTGTTCTTTTTCTTCAGTATTATGTCGACTCTTCTGGGGTCTTTTACCTTTCCGTATAAACTTTAGAATCAGTTTGTCAATATCTACAACATTACTTGCTGGAATCTTTGTTGTGACTGTGTTGAATCTATAGATCAAGTTGGGAAGAACTGATTTCTTAACAATACTGAATTTTCTTATCCATGGACATGGACTATATCTCCATTTACAGACATACCTAGGAGATACTGCAGGTTCAGTTTCAGGCCACCTTAATAAAGAAAATATCACAATAAAGCAAGTCACATGAATTTTTTGGTTTCCCGATGCATATAAAAGTTATGTTTATACTATACTATAGTCTGTTAAGGGTGTAATAGCAATATGTCTAAAAAAACAATATACATACCTTATTAAAAAAATACTTTATTGCTAAAAAATGCTAGCCTTCAGTGAGCCATAATCTTTTTGCTGGTGAAGCATTTGAGGTATGGCATGAATTACCAAAATGTGACACAGAAACACAAAGTGAACAAATGCTGTTGGAAAATGGTGCCAGTAGGCTTGCTTGATGCAAGGTTGCCACAAGTCTTCAATTTGTAAAAAAACACTGCGGGCACTGTAAAGTGCAATAAAGCAAAGTGCAGTAAAATGAGGTATGCTGGTATTTATATCTTCTTTGATTTATTTCATCAGTATTTTATAGTTTTTCTTATATAGATCTTGTATCTATTTTGTTAGATTTATACTATACTTAGTTTTTTTGGTGCTGTGTTTTGTTTTTAATTTCAAATTACAGTTGTTCATTTCTATTATCTAGGAAAGCAGTTGACTTTTGTATATTAACCTTGTATCCTGCAACCTTGCTCTAATCACTTATTAGTTCCACTAGTTTTTTGGTCAGTTTTGGGATTTTCTACAGTCATGTCATCTGCAAACAAAGAGAGTTTTATTTCTCCCTTCATCATTGGTATACCTTTTCTTGTCTTACTGCATTATCTGTGTTCAGTATGGTGTTGAATAGGAGTTGTAAAGGGCGATATACTTGTCTTGTTTTCTGTCTTGGGAGGAAAGCATCTACTTTCTCACCATGATTTAGCAGTAGGGTTATTGTAGATATTTTTTATCAAGTTGAGGAAGTTCTCCTCTATTCCTAGTTTGCCAGAGACTTTTTGTTGTGAATGAGTGTTGGATTTTTTTCAAATGCTTTTCTGCGTCTATTGATATGATCATGTGATTTTTCTTTTCTAGCACATTGATGTGATGGATGGCATTAACTGATTTTCAAATGTTGAACCAACCTTGCATACCTGCAGTAAATACCACTTGATTGTGATGTATAATTCTTTTTATTGTATTTTAGATTTCAGAATTTTTTGGCATCTGTGTTCATGAGAGATACAGGTGTGTAATTTTTCTTCCTTGTAATGTCTTTGTCTGGTTTTGGTAATAAGGTGATGCTGACCTCATAGAACAGTAGGAAATGTTCCCTCTGCTTCTGTTTACTAGAAGTGATTGTGAAGAATTGGTATCATTTTTTCTTTAAATGTTTGGTAGAATTTACCAATGAAACCACTTAGGCCTAGTGCTTTCTGTTTTGGTATGTTATTAATTGTTAATTCAATTTCTTTCATAGATATAGGCCAATTTATATTATCTATTTTTCCTTGTTTGAGTTTTGCTAGACTGTATCTTTCAAGGAATTGGTTCATTTCATCTAATTTATCAAATTAGTGCACATAGAGTTGTCATAATATTCCTTTATTATAAATGCCTGGGAGGTCAGTAGTGGTGACCCCTATTTCAATTTTGATATTAATAATTTGTGTCTTCTCTCTTTTTGTCTTGGTTAGCCTGGCTGGAGGTTTATCAATTTTATTCATCTTTTTAAAGAACCACCTTTTGGTTTTATTGATTTTCTAATTTTCTTTTCTCAATTTCATTGATTTCTCAGATTTTTATTATTTTCTTCTACTTACTTTGCATTTAATTTGCTCTTTTTTTTCTAGAATCCTAGCTTATTACATTGTTTATTTTATATCTTCTTTTCTTTTTTTTTTGGCAGTATGCGGGCCTCTCCCGCCATGGAGCGCAGGCCCAGTGGCCACGGCCCATGGTACCAGCCACTCCGTGGCACGCGGGACCCTCCCAGACCGGGGCACGAACCCGCGCCCCCTGCATGGGCAGGCGGACCCCCAACCACTGCGCCACCAGGGAAGCCCTATCTTCTTTTCTAACATACTCATTTAATGCTATAAACTTATCTCTAAGCACTGCTTTTGCTGCATCTCACAAATTTTGGTAAGTTGTATTTTCACTTAGTTCAAAATATTTTAAAATTTCTGATGAGACTTCTTTGATCTGGGTGTTATTTAGAAGTATGTTGTTTAATCTCCAAGTATCTTGGTATTTTTCTAGCTCTCTTTCTTTTGATTTCTAACTTAATTCCATTGTGGTCTGAGAGTATACTTTGTATGATTTCTGTTCTTTTAAATTTGCTAAGGCGTGTTTTATGGCCTGGAATGTGGTGTATCTTGGTGCACGTTCCACATGAGCTTAAGAAGAATGTGTAAAGTCCAAGAGTGTGTCTGCAAGGGCCGTACTTACTCCAGAGGCTCTAGGGGAGAATCTCTTTGCTGGCCTTTTTCAGTTTCTGGAGGCTGCGTTTACTCTTTGGCTGGTAGCTCCCTCCTCCATCTTTAAAGGTCATCACTCAACCTCTATTTCTGTGATCAATTTCCTATCTTTTTCTGCGTTTCTTTTTAAGGACTTTTGTGATTATATTTTATTCACCTGGATAATCCAGAATAATCTCCCTTTCTCAAATCCTTGACATAAACATATCTGCAAAGTCTCTTGTACCGTGTAAGGTAACATATTCGTAGGTTCCAGGCATTAGGATATGGACATCTTGGGAATGGGGTGGGGGTGGAGAACATTATTCAGCCCACCACAGTAGTAGAGTCAGGATTTGAACTCAGTCTTTCTAGCTTCCCTGTCACCTTCCACATCTAGTTATCTCCTTTGTGCTGTGTTTTACTTGTCTGTGTTTACCTTTCCCATTAGGATGTGACTCTCCTGAAATAGGACACATAGGATTTGAACCAAATTAGTTCAGATAAAGGAAATTATATGGAATGTTGAGGTATCAACAATAGAGAAAAATCATTGTTTTTGATTCCTCAGTCTTTTAAGGCTGTGTGCATGTCTGACTTTTGCAGTTTATCCATGTACCTCCTAATATTAATATAAATTATAAATTAAATATTAAGATAAGTATATGCATATTTACCTAAATTTAAGTAGCTTCCTGTGGCTAATGGCTCTGTTATCTCTATCATTCCACCGAACTACTCTTATGGAGCTGTAATATATATGCTAAAGATGGTTTGTCTGAAATGAAAATTCTAACAACTCATTTTGCCTATTTTGTTTTCTTTTTTTGTGGGAACAGAGGTAAGGTCTACAATGATATATACATTTTAGAGGAATTTTATGTCATTATAAGTATGTAGTTTGTTTTGCCAGATATTCTTCTTTCAGTCACTAGACAGCATAATTAATAGTAAAAAGCCTTGGTAGTTTATTTTATCATATCCCTTTATTCCTAGAAGCACTTTATGAGAATTCAACTATTAACACAGACTACTATAATAAGGGACTGTGTGAAAGCACATTTGGATAGTGTTTTTATTATGCTGGCAAACTTAACTATGTTTCTATGCAGTGTATGTGAGCCCCACCCAAACTTTAACATGTTTCCCATTTTGATGAGGTCCAATCAAGGGAAAATGCAACAACAAAAAATCTTCCTGTGTGGCCTGTAGATATCAGATCTGAAGATTATTAATGCATTTCCAGCTTGGGACCATAAGCAAACAAACTCTTCCACAGATAACTACACCCTTCCTGTTTGGGATTGAGTTTACTGTGGAACAGATTTCGGAAATATGTTTCTGACTGTTGTGAATTTTATTTATAAAAGTTTGGAGGGTGAGGTTCTTCCTTTAACAAAAAACTGATTATTTCCTGTCTAATGCCCAACCATTGCATTTTAAGCAGTCTTTTTAGAAAATCTACCCTGTAGTAGAGAATTACATTGCTTTGGGCAGTTCTAGTTGTTCTTGTCAACTAATGTACAAAAATTTGTCTATTTCAGTGAATACTTCAAAAAGGATTTACAATTAAAAAATAAAACAGAACCTTTAAATGCTTGTATTATCTTGTCTCCAGAGTGACAGTAGTTTGCAGTTTAAATGTGTGAACACATTTTAATATGGTTTTACTTTTGATATGCAAATCTGTAGTACATTTATGTTCTGTAAATATGCTAAACAAAGAGTTACAGTTTAGGTAAAACAGCAGATTTACATTAAAGAATTTGCAGGTTAATTCACAGTGTAACCTTATCCTCATCTAGTTACATCTGCTATAAAGAAGCCTATAAAATTTAGGCCACCCACAAAGTGGTCTTCTGAGGCCTGTGGTTGGTGTTAGAATGCTGTTATTATGTGGCTTGACTGGTTTGGTAAGGAATTTACCTTCCCCCATGGGGACTGCATTGGCTTCATTAGGTTAGGTACTCTGTGTGTGTTAGGCCAATTCCTGTGCTCTATTGCCTTGACAGCCTATGTAATATCATGTGAATGGTATACTGTTTCCTAAGTTGGTTTATTAGAGTAGTTAGTAATATCAATTCTGGGTCATGTAAACCTTAAGATAAACTGGAATAAATGTTTGGTTTAAATAGTTGGATTAAACTTAATGGCTATTAGTAAATTTCATCACTATTTAGAAAAAGGGGTGTGTGTGTGTGTGTGTGTGTGTGTGTGTGTGTGTGTGTGTGTGTGTGTGTGTTAGTGCTGAGATGGAGAAGGCAGCTGAGGGTTTTATATATTTTAATTTCTAGGTCATTTGAAAAACTTATTCTTTTTAATTTGGGGCTTGTGAATAGTTTTCAAGAGCAAAGAAGTGAATTTAGAATAATTTAGCAACCTAGTACTGATAGTCAAAAATAAATATTCTTCTTTAAATAGCTATTTTAAAGGATAAAAACAATCTTGCAGACATTTAAAAAATATTAGCAGCAACCACCACAACTAGCAGTGGTCATTTGAGGAATGAAAACTATCGTAAGCGAAGCAGTGTCTCAAATTACTTCTTTCTAAGGTTTTAAAAAATGAATAAAATCCTTTTTCAGAGAATAAACATGTTATGTTGATTGTTTTTGTTAAATTTGGAAAAGTTAAAATTAATGTGACAGTTCTTTTAAATCAGACAATTTGTATTTCACTTAATTTTCATGGAGACTTAATTGTAATATTTCTTTAAATACATGAATTGCAGAGTATGAAAAATAGCATAGAAATCTAAAATGCATTTTGTGACTGTAAACTGAAAAAATAACATTTAGTCTGGAGAAAATTTAGCAATTTTTGGACAGGAAATAATACCTAATTGCCATTGATAAAAATTATATATACATATTGAAGTAAAACAGTATAATGTATACATTGAGGTGGAAAATATATATACATATATACACATGTATACATGTGTGTGTCTATATATTCATATATGTGTACACGCATGCATGAACATGTACGTGTATAACATACTTCTTTGATCTTAACTCTGCCTTGGTGATTTTAATTATGGTTAAATATTTATAACTTGAAAAGCTTTTTTCAAATAAATACTTTCAGCCTTCTTATAGTTGTTTTTTGTATACTAAACAATTTGAAATTTGTCATCTGGTCATGATTCAAACAAATAATCTGAAGTTCGGGGCTTGGTAACTTACTTCTTCCAAACAAGTAAAGAATAAAGCCATCAACATGCCTTACCTAGCTGGCATTTGTTTTCAGTTCTTCTCGTTTCTAGTCTGATATCCTGTTAGTAGACTGCCTTATGCTTGAAAAATGCCATGCCAGATTTCTATAGTCAGTGATGTGGTGTATCAGTGCTTTTCTACTCATTCAACTTGTCAGCAAATCTCAGAGATAGAGGTTTAAATGGCCTTTGGCAGTAGTGTATACTCATAGCTAAGAGAGGTTCAGCAGTATTGTGTCTCCCTTTTAGATTTTTAGCACCATAGTTCTGCCAGCTGAATCAGCTCAATGTTTGGCTAATTATTCTTAGCTAACCACAATGTATTTCATCTTTCTAGGTTTACCGACAAGACTGTGAAACTTTTGGGATGGTTGTGAAAATGCTGATTGAAAAAGATCCTTCATTAGAAAAGTCTATACAGTTTGCATTGAGACAGAATTTACATGAAATAGGTGAGCGGTGTGTTGAAGAACTCAAGCATTTTATTGCAGAGTATGATACCTCTAGTCAAGATTTTGGAGAGCCTTTTTAGATTACTTTCTCAGGCAAAAAAAAAGTTTCTAGATTTTTCCCCCCCTGGATTGTATAAATCCTTAATATATGGAATTTTTGTGATGAAGAGAAATACTTTATGATAGTGACCGTATTTCCAATATCAAATAAACATCTAAAATAGTCTAAGATATTTTAATTAGAATTTTTTTTTTATTTACATGTAGAGCTTCCTAATCCATACTTACCTTTTTTTCCCTCCTAAAGTGATGGGTCAGTTAATTTTTCAAGCTTTCTTGAAAATGCAGTCCTGGAGAGCAGCTTTCTGCACTTACTCATGTCCTGTAGTCTTCCTTAGTTATGCGATCATTTGTTTGGTCACACTAGTGTAATGTATAGGTTAGAGACCATTCCACTTAAACATTTATAGTCTTTTTGCATTTCATAGTCAGTGACACCATGTGAAGATGTTAGAATCCTGAGGTGATTTTATTGACTTGTTGCTTGCTTATCTTAGGCTTTGTAACTTTTAATATGTTTAAGTATATTACCCACGTAAACTGAATACTTTGTTATCTTAGAGAATATTTGCTTTGAAGATAATTCTCATTGTGATAAAACAGAGCACTTAAATCTCTAAAAGTCACCCCATAATAAAATCCTGTTTTGCAAGTAAATAAACTCAGTGTCTTCTATTAAAATGGTCCTGAAACTCCTGACTAGTCTCACTGATGTGTGAGTTTTAAACAATATCATATATAAGACTAAGAGATGGGGCAATTCAAGATGAAAGATGAGGCCTATTTTAAAGTTGAGATTTCTTTAAAACTTTCTAACCAGAAGAGAAAAATTTACAACATGGGGGAGTAGTGGAGTTTCATTTTTTCCATAGGCCCATATTCCCCATCTCAAGAAAGAAGGTGATTGATGACATATCCATAATTAAGCCATTTACAGATTATGCCTTCGTTAATCTCTGTTTGTAGTCTAACAGATTGTTTGTTCTGCTGCCCTTTTTAGGGGTGCATAGCCCTCTAAAAGTGTTCTTGAACGAAACAAAGCAGAGTAGGCTGTAAGCCTAGCACAACTACCCTTCACCAAGCAGCCTGTGTAAACGGTCCTTCATGAGTGAGCCATCCAAATCACGGGTTAGTTAAGAATCTAACTGGGACAATTAGGATATTCCACTCATTTCCTGATCACTTCCAGCTGCCCAGTGGCATTTAGCCAAAATATGTAATTTCATGGCATGTGTTCGGAAACCTTTAAAAATGTTTGTTATTGCTACCCAATTTCATTATCCTCCCATCCTCTTTCCATTTCCACTCTCTTCTCACTTGAATTCTGGCATTGTTTTTAGTGGCCTCTATTGATTATATCCAGAGAGCTACCCCAGAGTAGATAAAAATTATATTAAAAGTGAAAATAGCAGTGTAAATAATTGTAGTGGATCCTGTAATGCATGCCTCAAAATATGTATTATGCCATTCCACAAATTAAAAAACTAATTGAAGGCAACAATTATTAAGTTTCCTGTATGAGACCACCTTGAATTTAGATATTGTACATAAGCCAGAACTAAACCCTGCGTATCATCTTTGCTATTCTTCCCTAATGTGAACAGTGGTTTTATCTGTTATCCACGTTAGAAAGACTAAGAAAGTAGTCTTGTTTCTCTCTTGCGCCAATGTTTTTCTTCTTAAATATTCTAATTCCAGGATTCATTTCCTTAAGACAAGATGTCACAAGTTTAAAAATAAAACTTGAGACTCAACTACCTTGAGGCAAAGGAGTTGTTCACTTTGTTGAAATTCATTAAACTAGAGAAGTTTTACTCACAGATGCATTTAAATACAGGTTCAACAGATAATTCCTTTTCCCCTTTCCCCAAATTACATTCAACATTTAAAGCTATTTATAGCTTGCCATCAGCATTATTCTGGTAGGCTTGTCAGTGTTAAATCTGTTTTATTTTTAAAGCTTTTTAAAGTCTTATTTTAAGATAGATGAATTCAGATAGTGCCAGAGTATGTATGTTGCAAAATGTTCTTGATTAAAGAAATTTGTTTGTAAATGATCCATTGTTTTTGAGTATGCCCAATTCCTGTGATAAAGGTTTCACTGTCTTACCATTAAGCCTTGATGATCAACAGGGGAAGAGCAGATATTGTGAAGCTTTTTGTGAATTTTAAAAGTGCAAAATAAAGCAACTGGGTTTAAATAATTAGATTGTCTTTTTTTTTTTTTTCTTTTCTTAACAGGCTTAGAGTGTTTTGCTTAAATGTAGATTTTTATTACTCTCTACAGCAAGATTGCCCCTGACTCAGCAGCGGGATGGAGGAAGTTTGAGAAGCTATTAACTTTGGTGACTTGGGGAGTCTCCATATCTGAGAAAGCAGTTAAGCGAGATAAGATTGAGTGTACAGTAGTGCTCAATAGTTGTGTAATTAGGAATCTGAGTTTCAGAGAATTACAGAATTAAAATCCTCTGTCTTTATAGTAACCTCTGGAGGACAGGAACCACATTGTCTCTGTGACCCCAGTTCCTAGCATAGTTTGGAACGTTGTAGGTCCTCCTAGTTTTTGATGCTTCACAAAGGAAGTGGCATTTGATCCCCTGGGTCTTGGAGAAATAGGACTTTTTCAGGGAGAGAAGGAAAAGTATTAGAAGTTCAGGTTGGGGAAGACAATAGGGGACGAATGTAGGAAAAGGTAGGTTGAGAGCAGAATATGAAGGACTTTGAATCCGAAATCTCCTACTTAAGAATAAGATTTTAAAATAATTACCTTTGTATTTATTCTTGCCAAAAATGTTGATTTCTCACAGCCCCCCAGCCCTGAGCCAATTCACAGACCCAGAACCTCATGAAGGAAAGGGAGGGCAGATCCCCTTAAGAAAGGACTGTGCTACAATGCCAAAATATTGTATAGTGGTTTCAGCTTCATTTCACACTTTTTCCCACGAGGGATCCTAAACTCCTAGAAAAACGCTGACAGTTTTTTGGCAACAACTTTGGAGATGGTGATCTGGTCATCCCTGAAATATTCATGGTGGACAATATTCAGTGTTTTGGGCAGCCAGCCACCCAAGCGGCATAATGTCTGTCACACTGCTCAGGCTGGCACCGGCACCTCCAGTGAGTAATGGCCACATTCTGCTTGTTAGACCAAGGTTTGTGGGTTAGCATCTCCTTCTTGCCAGTTCTCTTGAGAGCACTGATGGTACCCAATTCAGTAAAAAAGAAAAAAGTGGTGGGGTGGGGGCAGCTAGTAAAACTAAGGTATAGTTAGCAGAATCTATTCTTCCCTTTTTCCGTGGTAATGGAATTGAAATTGAGTCACATGACGGCCTAATTAGGACTATATTTGCTGTGTCCCTCTTGTCACAGTTGTGATCAGGTGACTAAGTTCTCTCCTGTGGAATTGGAGTCGAAGTGCTGCTACTTCTGGGCTGGGACCCTTAGGACAGTACATGTACCTCCTTCATGCTCTCTCTTATCCCTTCCCTAAAGTAATAGGAATAGCAACCCAGCCTTGAATTGTTGCAGAGCCACAAGATAGAAGGTGCCTGGATCCCTGTGTGACCATATGGAGTGCTGAACTGTTATGTGAAAGAGGAATCAATGTTTTTACGGTTTAAGCCACATTATTGGTTTCTGGTTAGCAGCTCACCTTTGGCTCAAACTAATACAAATGATATTTGAGGGTTAGCTTCACTGAAGTTGGCTTTCAGCAGGCTGCACCAGTCCTGCATTTCCACTGTACGATAATAATTGATCTTGAAGTAATGGGGACTGATTATATAAAAGGCTTTGCTAGTCTCCTGAGTCTATTTCAAGTTGTGTTTAGGATGTCACTTGATGACAAATATTTTTAAGGCTGCGTGCACATTTGTATAGCAGTAGAGACAGCCTGCTTTTTATAGCATGTTGTTTTTTGAGCTCTGCTCCCATAGATTAATGGTGTTCTAATGTTAGACCATTATTATTGAAATTGTGTAAGGTTTTTGGGGGAGGTTGTGTTTTATTTTTTATTGAGGTAACATTTGTTTATGTTTCATGTGTACAACCTTGTGTTTCTACTTCTGTATACTCTACAGTGTGCTCATCACCAAAAATTTAGTTTCCATCCGTCACCATACAGTTGATCCTCTTTAGCCATTTCACCCTCCCTCCCACCCCTACCCCTCTGGTAGCCACTGCTCCGTTCTCTGTATCTACATGTTTGTTTTTGTTTGGTTTGCTCATTTGTTTTGTTTTTTACATTTCACATGAGTGAAATCATATGGTATTTGTCTTTTTCCATTTGACTTATTCACTTAGCATGATACCCTCAAGGTTTATCCATGTTGCTGCAAATGGCAAGATATTCTTTTTTATGGTTGAGTAGTAGCCCATTGTATATATGTACCACATCTTTATCCATTCATCAGATGGGCTTCTAGGTTGTTTTCATATCTTGGCTATTGTGAACATAGGCGTGCATGTATCTTTTTAAATTACTGTTTTCACATTCATTGGATAAATACCAAAAGTGGGATAGTTGGATCATATGATAGTTCTAAATTATCCTGAGGAATCTCCATACAGTTTTCCGTAGTGGCTGCACCAATTTATATTCCCACCAAGAGTGCATGAGAGTTCCTTTTTCTCCACGTCTTCACCAACACTTGTTTAAAATTGTGTAAGGTTTTAAATCTTTTTCCCATTGGTGTGTATATGTGAGAGAGAGAAAAGGTTGAAGTTTATTGAAATATAAACGTTCGAGGACATGTAAGATAGAAAATAACCACAGCATATACAGATGCTTGCTGCAAGAGGACCTCTGAGGTCTCTATCCACCACCTGAGCTGCCCATGTGCTGTCCTGGTTCTCCTGGTTAGAACATGTATGAGATGGGGGGAGGCGAGGACAGAGTAGGCCTGGCTGACTGGCACATGGCCTTCAGGACTGCACCATCCGGGAAAGCTCCTCCTGCCTCAGGGCCCTGTTCTGGGACTCCTGCCGGTGCCCCCACTCAGGCTTTCTGGCTGAGACCCTGCTGTTGTCCTTGAGGGCAGCGAGGGTTCACTGAGAGGGTAAGCCTGGGCAAGCTGCCCAGGGAGAGGGAGAGGACCCGGTGACAAGACATGGTATGCTGTCCCTGCATCCTTCGAGTGGGAAGAGGCCATCCTTCATGACCAAACCCCTGAGAAAGACACACGGACCAAACGTCTGTGATGCCTTCAAGCGGGCCCAGCACCAGCCAACTGGTGTGCCCACACCCTACGCTTGCCTGAGGCTTCTGAGGCCAGAAAGGGGGTCAGCCCCCAGCAGATGGGGCTGTGTGTGTGTGAGAGAGAGCGTGTGGAGGGCTCAGGGAGGGGAGAGAGAAGCTACAGTCCAGCAGAACTGCAGCTCAGCAGGCTGAGGTATGTTTCGTGCTCAAGCGTTCGTGTTCCCTTTCCTTTACTGGCCAGGACTGAACCTTAGCCATGATGTGGGCTTGGCCAGTGTGGCTTTCCACCATCCCAGTGGGTGGAGTTCTGCTGAACCCTGTGGGGCTTACTCAACTGAGAGGTGAGTCTTGTGTGAAGATCACCTTTTCTTTCCAACACAAGAGCAACCTGGTCCACCCCAGTGGCCAAGAGGAGAGGCACTGCTTTCTCAACATCTCATCTTCTGGGGCAGCTCAACCTCTGCTGCAAAGGCCACGGCCTCCCTGTCCTGAGGTGGGAATGTTGAGTGAAGGAGATACGCCCTCCAAGCAGGGGGAGGGGCATGAGACTAGTCCCGCCTTGTAGGAATTTCCCATTTTTAAAAACTTTGTGTTCTGTTACTTCTGTGTAGACTCTAATGTACCATATCGGATGTAGCTTACAGTACATTTCAGGTTTAAGATACTAAATGTAGGATTCAGAGAGGAACACCATGTTTTTCATTTGTTTCATTATCTGAACAAGGTTAGAATGGCCACACTAGTGTTCTTTAGATTCACACACACTTTCACATGTTATAAGCCAATAAGGATTTTTTTTTCTCACTTTACCGTTAAGGGCAGAAGGTATAAGTCATCTAAGGTCATATAGCAGGAAGGGGCAGAGGCAAGGTTTTACCTAAATCTTTCAACACTACACTCAGTGTTCTTGGAAGAAGTGGAAGTTCGGTGGTCACTCAGAACTAGGTTCCAATCCTGACTCCAGGACACGCTAGCTATTGGTATGTACAGTTAAAGTGTGATATGATTGTAATGGGCAATATATAAAAATAACTTTACAAAAAAGTTTTGATAACTTTCAAATCCTAGCTCAGTAGATTTTTCGTGGTTTTCACCTGTCGGTTCCCATGACCTGTGCTTTGGAGTTAGTTAGTTTAGAACACACCTTTGAGGCTCCTAAGAGGCGGTTGTTAAGGGGCAGGTAGCAGGTAGGGTCACAGCTCCCACAGCCAGAGCTCTTTGGCTGCGGTACTTGGACCCACTGTGGTTTGCCAAGAGCCATTTCAGTGGAATGAGCCTGGTAATTCAACTCTCCTATTCTAGGAGCCAAGATTAAACAGTTAACACTTTTTCAGCTTTGCTTACAACTTGTTCAGAGATTCCGGACTATGCTGCCAGTAGCATTGTAGAAAAAAAATCTTACTTTTTATCCTGTTAATTGGGGAGAAACAACATTTGGGAGGAAAATATCTTGTCTTCCACATACTCTATGCCATCTCCAGACTGCCTATAGGCCCTGATAGGGAGATAACCATTTCCAAACTTCACGGTTTAGTTTAACCTCTTGCCCATTCAGAGTCCCAAGCATTAATATAAAAAAGCACCAACCGTCTTTACAGTTCCCAACTCCCATGAGCCATGGTGTTTGGAAGGATCATCCTTTTAGGAATCCTTGCCTAATATGTTGGTAAATGAAAGAGTCAGAAAAGGGAAACAACACTTTATGCTGAGTGGGAAGACTCTTCTGTTGGCTGACCCGATAAATCGAGTCTCCACAGAATACTGAAGCTGGAAGGAGACCTTTGAGGTGGCCGAGTACTCTCATTTTACGGAAGTGGAAACTGAGTCAGAGCTTTTAACCCGCCTGAGTTAATGAGAGACGTGAGTCTCCTAAGCCAGATCTCCTGAATCCTGAAGACCAGTGTGCTTTGCGTCACTCCAAGGTCAGCTTTATGGTAGGTTTATATTAGACCAGTAATCACCTTATCCAACATCAGTTACTTGGTTCGTTGACCTAAGAACACTATAACAAGTATTAGCATTTAAGAGAACTAGTTTCTTACTTTCAGTATTTTTATGTTTGGAATCAAATGCTTCTGGAGAATGGGCTGCAAGCTACTTCTAAAGTTGTCCTAACAGCACCTGGTACACACACAGCAGTAGGGATGTGAAATTTCTTTTGCAAAAAGAGAAGTTGAGGCTAAAATGGGTCTCTAAAATGGGACTACCTGACCAGCTAGCTGGGTCTCTTGAAAAAGAATAGACTGGCTCTGATCCTGTGACCAAGTCTATACACATACCCCATGTCTTACTTTTCCTCCACACTTCTTTCCTAAACATTTTGTGGAAGCCACCCTTCAACTTTCTTCCCCTGGTAAAGTTACTGCTTCTGTGACTTTGGCAAAACATGAGCTCAGAGATGCAAATTTCAGTTGCTCCTGTGTATTTCTCCTGTTTACCTGGAAGCCTTCCTCCTGTGCTTGACAGTGAACAGAAAACCCATGTGACTGTACAGAAGCATGCCTTGTTTTCAGACAGTTCGAAGAATGGCTAGAGAATCTAACTAGGCAATTAGCAATTTTTCTCATTTGCCTAATTTAAAAGGTTTTTTATAATTGTGTTGCTAACATTAAATTGGTAATGAGGCTCTTAGTGGAATTTTTTTTTTAATCCCAGTAATTTTTCTTCCTTGTGCCTCAAAAAACGGTCACATGTATTTCTGTAAACAGTAATTAGTCGTGCCTCCTCTAGACAGCTCCAAGAGACAGCTTCAAGTGCTTAATTTATAAGCCATGCGTTGGTGGCTTGCTGATGGCAGGCTCATTTTGTTCAAAGGGTTTCAGAAATGTCTGAATCAGTTGCTAGCATTGAGAATCTGGCAGACGTTTTAGAGAAGTTCGAATTGCTCGTTCCTTTTGGAAAGTCTGAAGGTCTAGCATGTACACTGCTTCTCTGTCCACAGCAGCAGTTGAGTACGCCTTAGGAGAGCAGGTCAGTCAGCCGAAGCCTGCCCACACAGTGTTGACAATCCTGTGCACTACGCACCCTTGGGCACTCCCCAAACACCTCCACACCCATACTTGCCCAGCCTGTCACCCAAGGACCTTGTGGGGCAGGGCAACATGCCACACAGGGAAATCTGGCAGTCTTCAGTGCCCATTCCAATTTTACTACCCTTTTAGGATGGCCCGTGCTTTGTATTCTAAAGTGAGAGGGGTTAGACGGCAAATCTCTCCCTGCACTTCTGGTACTTTTTGTTTAACTCAGGAACCGGAAAGCAGAGTGCCAAGAAGAGCAAGTGCATACACAAGGTGAATCATTTTCTTTTACTGAGTGCTGAAAGGAGTTCCCATTGACGTTTTATCGGCATCCCTACGCGGGCTGTGAGCAAAATGTTCTCCAGTTTGGTCTGAGGTGAGGAAAATGCAATCATTAGGGTTCTGCTTCCACCCAGGTAGAGATTAGAGGCAGTGTTTTAATATTTGATATTTACCTTGGGACCAAATTTTAGAGTTTAGTGACTGACTAGACACTTTGTTAACTAAATCTATATGAACACTTTATAGCAGCTGTAGGCCTAGTTTTCTAGCCTAATTCTTTACAGAACTGCAAGGTAGCTGCTTCCCTTTCTTCCTTTGTAGATAGTCTCCTTTGTTATTGCTATTAACCAAGATTTAAAATCTTTAAAGGGTACATTATTATTATGAATAAATATTTCTGCATTCCCTTAAAACCTTTGGCAATCTACATGACCCTTATAGAAGGAAATGAAAAGATGAATAGGGTGATTATTGCCAGAAGCAAAAGCAACTATGACTTGAAAGCTAGAGGACAGTGACTTCAGCTTATACCTGCCTTTCTCCAGGTGAAGTAAGGCTGAGTATTACCTGTTTACTATTTGTTATCCATCCTTTCCAAGCAACAGTCTTTTCTAAAAGGATGCCCACTGTTTGCAGCATAGGTTCTGAAAAGGTCTTCAAAAATCAGGAAGTCTGCTCCTGTGTCACGTGAGATTGTGAGGGAAGAAGCACTCTCGTACATTGTAAATGTAGAGCAGGAGATGGCCTTCTGGAGGAAAACTGGTGATAACCCTCGAAATTTTAAATGCATAACCCTGGTCCCAGGAACTGTGCTGCTCAGAATTTATGTGCATATGTGCCAGTGCAGGATAAGGTGTCTATAAGGAAATTCAAGCCCATCACTAAAGGACTGGTGACATAAATTATGGTATATCCAAAAGCAGACTATTAAGCAGTCACTGCGAGAACAGGATGAGGCAGACCTATCTGCACTAACGTGGAATGTCCACATGTAAAGTGAAAAAAGCAAGTCTAAGCCGGTCTAGTGTGCTGCCATTTTTAAAAGATACATGAAGGTAAATATGGTTTGAACATCTGAAGGATACACTAGAAATGGATAACAGTGGTTACTTTTAGGGAGGGGAACTGAGGGGTGGAGAGTGGAAAGGAGAGTCTTCACTGTTTTTGTTGTTGTTTTTTAACCACGTGTATGCATTATTTTTTCGCTGCTATGTTTTTAAAATGAACCAGACAAGGGAAATGGTGATATGGTTATTGAGGAAAGAGCTCTCCCCTCACTGGTGTGTTTCTGAAGGGCCTCTGTCTAGCCCAGATACCAAACCTTGCCCTATCCAGGGGTGGGTGTAGTGGATGCTGTCGAGCACTGGTTTTCCTATTGGATTCAGGTCTGCCCTCCCAAGGCCTAACAGCTTTTCCCCATACCAGTAAATACGGACAGCTTTGCTTCTGTGCCTCAACTTCTATTTTGTGCCGACTGGTAGGGCAAGTGGACACGCAGGAGTCAAATGTTGGTCTGTTAATGGTAGGAGAACGGCAAGGTAAATCAAAGGAGCAAAATGGATCCAGTGGTCTGGATATGTTTGCAGAGATCTGTGTTCAGAAAGGTAGTTTGTTATTTATTAAGCATTTATTAAATACCTTCCTAAAGTTCTGAGATACCACCGGGACATTGAGTTAGGACTGAAACATATGTGCAAGAATGGCCCATATCAAAATATTATTAGCTCATCAGTTCAAATCCAACGTAATTCTCCCTTGAAATAGAACCACATATTAACTTGAAGTAACCAGTAACACAGCATCCTCTAAAGATTTTAAAAAAAAAACATAACCAGAAGGCCCGTTTTTCAAAACTGCTGCTAAAGGCCAACAAATTAGCTGGAAAGGAGGGATGAAAAGGAATGAATCTACAAAGTACTCTGCCACAGAAAGCAGATCCTTGTAGTTTTTTTTGGTCTCTTTCCATGAGATAATCACTACCTTGCTGAAAATGGGAAAGGCAACCCCTGCCCATCCCAAAGAGGAAAAAAAGTATTCACCCAAACAGCTTCTACTTGTTTTTACCATATATTCCAGGTGTACGTGTATGTGTAGGGGTTTTTTTTGTTTGTTTTTACATTTATACAGTTTACATTGCTTGACCCATAAATAACACTTGTAAGATTAATAGGGCCATAGTTTTAAAGAGTATTTACATAGCCCCACCATGCATACAGAGCCTTTTTAATATTGAAAAAAAAAAAAAAAGGGAACTTTCCATCACTAGGCAATATAAATTTGACCATCTAAACTTATAAACCCTGACTAAAATACAAGCAATCATTTCATCCATAAATGCTGTTTCTGGTTCCCTAACAAATCTAGCACTGCAGTGTAACAAACATCTTACATTTCAGGGATATAAAAATATCAGCTTTAAAATCTGAACTGTACAGTATATACATTAATATTTGCACCGTTAAATTAGGAATACACTTAAGTCTATGAAATACTACATTATAAATAGCAATGTTCTTTTCGATCTCTAGCTGGAGCTAATACAATATCATGTTTACCTGGCTAATGAGAGTTGGAAGGGGATGACGTGGCCTCGCATGATGGGACGCACAGTGTTGGCTGGGTCACATGACTACGTGCATGCCACACAACAGGACAGACTGTCAGGACCTGGGCCAACCTGGCGCAGATAAAGGACAAACACTAGTGCTTTACAAAAGTGGCTCAAGTTCTCCATTGTCTAAAATCAACACCCCCATCCAGTCACCTCTCAACAGGTTCTTGAGGATCTCTTGAGGGTTGGAGATCAAAGCAGCTGTATCAAACTGTGATGCGCCCAACAGGCACGAGAGGTCACGTCCACCTGGCACCATCCAAGGAGGGTAAATGGAGAATTCACACCTTCCAAAGGTTAATCTGACACTGTAAACAGCAGTCGGGGTCTCATTTACATGGGCAAAGCACTTGAATCTATTTTAGCAACTTTCCTATGGAAGAAAAAAGATTCGATGTAAGATGGTTAATGGCTAAGCTTACCATCTCCACAGCTACTCGGTTAAGAAATGATACAGTTTTTGCCCTTGTGTCCCTTTTTCTTCTTGGATTTAGTTGTCCTCTGGCCAAACTGAGGAGTGGGGAGTGCAGAAGTTGGACTAGAAAGGTCGTCTGTATAGTATGCATATCTCTGCGGCCGGGGCTGAGGAATTGGTTGTCCAAGAAAGTATCCTTCTTCTTCTGAGTCGGAGGAGGAAGAGGTGGTGGAGGAGCACCAAGAGCCGTCGTCTTCCCCATGGAGCCCCAGGAATCGAGGTCCCCCCGGGCTCCGCAGGGTGTAGCTGGAAGCGGCACGGGCGTACTGCCCGTAGAGCTCAGCGTTCCGCACGTAGGCCTGGATCTCCCGCGCGCTCTTACTCTGGATAAACTTCTCATAGTTATCAGGGGCATAAAGCCGCAGCCCGTCCTTGGGAGAGTATTTTCTTTCTGTAACAAGGTTCAAAGCATTGTCCGAGCGGGACTTCCTACTTCTTCTGCGGCGATGGTGATGAGACCGGGGTCCCCTTTCTTCAAAATGGTACACCCGTCTCCGAGTTCTCTCACTCATCGGTGGCTGCCGGATTTCGATGTTCTCATAGCTTCCGTTGTCAATGACATCATCCGAAAACTTGACCTGCTGTGGCCTGGACTGAGACTTGGACCTTCGGAGCACTGGCAGGTGGACTGGTTTCTCCTCAGGCAGGATTTTTTCTGGACACAACTCTGAACTGAGACTCTTCAAGGACTCTGTGCTCCTGTGCAGCATGGAAGAGTTCAAAGTCCCCATATTGCTCATTTTCTCACAATCTTCTGCCTCTATTTCCTCGAAGTTTTGCAGTGAGTATAACGATGGCCTTGGCTTGCTTTCTCCATCCACCGAAGCCCCTAAAAGAAAAGCCAAGACAAGATGTGATTCTCAGTAATCCTGATACTCTGAGTTCTTACCAACAAGCTTCTGAAAGGAAGCATTTCAAAGTGAAGTCTCTCAAACCTCAGTATCTGATTAACAATCACTAGGCAAAACCAACATACTATAATATACACTTAATTGACAAGAGGTATGAATTTTGTTACTGAAACAAAGGGCCCAGCATCTCCTACGAGCCCAGCCGTTTTGGAGCCAAACGTGAGTTACAGCCCATGCGATGAGCACCAACTTTAAAAGCTCTTCGTAAGAGTCCTGTCGTTAGCTTATTGATACGACACATAGAAGCTTCTGTCTCTCAACCCATTCAAGTCAGATTGCTTCATCTGAACGTCTCTCAAAGCAGTCCTTCCCTTTGCTCTCACACGACTAACATTATGGTCCTCTTCCTATAGCCAGACTAGTCTTATACCTGGTTGCGCAGCCCAAGGGCCACGTCCAGCCCACAGCCTATTTGTGGATAGAATTTCACTGGGACACAGCTACACCTAGTTGTTCCCATGCTATCTATGGTTTCTTCCACAATGACAGAGTTAAGTAGTTGCAACAAAGACTGTAAGGCCCCAAAAGTACTCTCTAGCCCTTTACGGAAGAAGTCTGCCAAACCCCTGACCTAGACCTTCATCCAGTCTTCTGTCCCTTCAACCCATAAACTAATAATGCCACTTCCCTATTAATCTCATTTTAAAACTTTTCTCAAAACCAATATTGCACTGCTTGTCATAACAGGGCTCAGGCAAGTTAAGAGAAATGGATATAACCCAGATAGCTGCAAGGAACAACAGGAAGTGGTGTGAACTATTGTCAAATGGAGGCTATACAGCTTCCTACTTTCTAAAGAAAGCCTGTTTTTCAGCCCATCATTGTCAAGAAATGTCAGCACCAGCACGACGTATACCAAATGTTGTCTATTTTTGATATTAAATGTTAAAACACCTGTCATAGGGCCTAGCAAACAGGAGGTGCTTAATATTTAGTCTTACCCACCATTCCTCAGGTCCCCTTTATTGTAGGCCTTAACATTGACAAGCCTGACCAAAGCCAGGAGGGTAGCTGTCTTATCCCTCCTTGCCCGGTACCTGGCACAGGGTCCCTCCTGGCGGCGGGCGGCTGCTCAAGCCTTTCCTGCCTATGTTACAGTGTAACATAACCTTTATGAAAGGACTGAATGTCGTTCCTTGGACTATAAAACTAGCCAAGTGACAGCAGTATTTCTGTATCCAAAAACTTACTGCAAATGTAAGATTCAGGAGGGCTGGGTTCCAGGTTCAATCTTGTCTTTAAACACCTATGTAAAGTTGGCATTTAGCCTCTCGGCACCGCTTGCGGTATCTTAGTTCCCCGACCAGGGATTGAACCCTGGCAGTGAAAGCACCAAGTCCTAACCACTGGACCACCGGGGAATTCCCTAGCCTCTTGGAAATTCAAGTTTCGTCATTTGTAAAGTGCAGCAATATCCACTCTATCAGGTCATTTTAAGGACGAAACATAGATAATTGACATGAATGTGTTTTGAAAACATTAAAGTGAAATTATTTTATAATCTGGGTAAAAAAAACCTGAGCTCTTTTTGAGCTGTCTGTCGCCACAGGGCAATTTAGGAAAATACAAAAAATGTTCTGTGCTTATAGAGTACACGTGTTGATTTTAATATCTTGAAATTCATAGCATGATCCAAAGAGTCCAATATCTTTCTTCAGATACAGATGCAGACTCCATGATCCCAATAAATTCATTTCTCCTCTTCAAAGCAGGGATAATAAGACCTATCCCCAAAGACTGTAATTGAAAATATATTTTACATGTATGCACACATGTATACACGTGTTTGTTTTGCTACAGGGTTTTTGGCATTTAACTGAAACTCCTTCCTCTCCTTGGTCTACAGTTGTAAATAACATAGCCCCCGCTGGTGCTGACCTGTAATTTGTGGAATGAACTTTTTAGTGGCTCCTTTTTCAAATACCCCATAATCCCTAGATTATGTACCTGTGATATTAGACAAAGCCAAAGAATCCATAGAATCCCGAACACTCTGCTCTGGTTTCAAGTCTGACAAACACTCCAGGGAATCTTCATACCACTGTGTTTGATCATGATTATATCCCGAAGCCCCATGGTCCAGATCCAATTCCTGGAGCCTTCGACTGCTCGCAGGGCCCGGGTGGCTGCCATAAGCAGAATCGCCCAGTCCATCTTGTGACTGTGCCCAATACATATCAGATTGGTATTTTTTACTTGCAAGGCTCTGGTTATTTTGCTTTAACTCGGTCTTATTTTTAACCATGTTATCAGATATCCAGTGCTCACTGGCTCGAATGTCCATCTCATTGGGCTGCTGCTGAAAGAGGCTTTTATCACCAAACTTGAGGAGCAGCTGCGTCATATAATCTTCATGCTCAGCCCATTCTTCAGGGTCTTCTGGGGTTTCGTGCTCTACTCTGCCTTTCCAAAATTCTTCATTGACGAAATTTGCTCCTTGCCTGGAAAGACTCAGATCATCCAGTTTCCGAGAAAGGGTGTCGTCGGCATTGCCTGAAAGGCCAGGGAACTTGTAGTTCAGAGCAGGGGACAAGAGGAGAGACTGTCGACACTGATCTGCTGACCGGCTGCTTTTGCCCATCCGGACACTTCTTCTGGAGTCTCTTGATCGAGCCGACTGGAACGCAGAGTCCGAAGAATCCGAGGCATGGACATCTTCACCGAGGCTGCATGTCTTTGAGCAATAAATCTGACCTTGTTTGGGAAGGAAGGGGCATCCCAACAGAGAGGTTTTGCACTGGGCGCAGGAAAAGCAGGCCTCTGTAGCGTGCCAGTGCCGCCCGTCATAGGTCATCTGCGCATGGTCCACACCTGTTTCAAAAAAGGATCCAGTAACAGGTCATAGTTCCATCTTGAAACAAAGGCAGAAGAAACAGAAAAGACAGACTGTGGGCATGAGGGAACGCTTGGGGGTGATGGGACTGTTCCAGATCTTGATAAGGCTGTGAGTTACACAGGGGCAATTAATTCTCATTATTTGCAGATTCCATATTTACAAACTTGCCTACGTGCTAAATATTTTGTAGTTCAAAAACCAATACTCAAAAAAAAAAAATCAATACTCACAGAGCTTTCAAGGTCATTTGTGGACATGTGCAAGGTGGCAAAAAAATTTGAGTCAAGTGATGCGTGTGTGTGTGTGTGTGTGTGTGTGTGTGTGTGTCCCAGCTGGGGTCAAAGGGCACTACTGCACTCACACCTGCGGCCGATTTAGGGGCATTTTTTCGCATTTTTTGTGCTTTCTGTTGGTGGTTGTGCTGTTTAAAATGGCCCAAGCATAGAGCTGAAGTGCTGTCTAGTGTTCCTAAGCGCAAGGAGGCTGTGATGTGCCTTGGAGAAGCAATGCATGTGTCAGATAAGCTTTGTTCAGGCAGGAGTTACGGTGCTGTTGGCTGTGAGTTCAATGTTAATGAATCAACAACATATATTAAATAAGGTATCTTTAAACCTAAACATACACAAAACAAGATTATATATTGGTTGCTTGATGACAATGTTGCGACCAGAGGCTCACAGGAACCTAACCCACTGTATCCCTAGGACCAGTGGCTCAGTATGGGGTAATTCAGTGTTCACGGCAACTCTACAGAACACAACTAGCAGAAGTAATGAGAATCCAGTATACACCCATTTATCAGAACTCATCAAACTGAAACATTTAAAACCTATACATTTCACGGTATGTAAACTATCCCTCAATTAAAAAAAAAAAAAAAAAGGAAAGAAAGAAAAAAGAGTGTGGGTAATCAGAGACAGACTGATGGATAAGTGACAGAGCCAACAGGCTGGGCCATGGACGCACCAATATGCTCGCCGCAGGTCTCACAGTACTCGGCGTACAGGGACTCGAAGCAGCCGCAGCAGAACGGGCGGCCGTCCTTCATGATGTACCTCTGTCCCCCCAGGACCGTCTCGCACTCAAGGCAGCAGAAGTGTTTCATGTGCCAATGGCGACCCTCTGCTTCTGTGCACTCATCAGCAAAAATTATCTTCAGAGGAATATGAGGCCATAGGATGAAAAAAAATCATTGTGAACGATTTTAAAGGTCAAGTAACTGCACGTTTGCTGGGCAACTGACAGGCACTGGATCTTAAAGCTGCTTAGACAGTGTACTTTGTTTCTTACAGCCTTAAGCTTAACTGACTAACTCGATTTAGCTATAAAACAAGAACAGAAAGTGAAAACGTTGAAAAAGAGAAACTAAGTGCATGCTTATGCTTTAAAAAACAAAACAGAATTCTACACTGGATATAATTCATTTGGTCCTATTTTTGCTCCGCAATCACACTTTGTTGGCATAATCTGGCAAAGAATACATTAACATTGAAATAATTTAGTGGTCTGTGCATCTTTTAATAAAGAAAACTCATTAAAGTGGCTGTGGAGTCAACACAGCGCTCTCTGAATGCTGGATTATGTGAACACCACCTGTGTAGATAACACTTCGTTTGACGGTGCCGTCTCCAGATTAAGGACTTTTAATTTTTTTACATTTTTGGTTTCAAAAAATTTTCAAAGAGCACATCATTGAAAAAACTTAAACATATAAAAGTAAAAACTGAAAGTTTACTGTCACTGATTGAAGTAGACTAGGGAGATAATAATGAATAAATGCAATGAGGTTCTCTGGATGGGGTCTTGGAATAAAAAAGAGACATCAGTAGAAAAACTGAGGAAATCTAAATAAAATCTATGGTTTAGTTAATGGTATTACACTAGTGTTAACTTCTTAGTTTTGATGCATATACCATGGTCATGTGAGACGTTTTAACAATAGGGGAAGCTGGGAGAAGGGTACACAGGGACTCTCTGTATCTTTGCAACTCTTCTGTAAATCTAAAATTACTTAAAAATGAAGAGCTTAAGGAAAAAAATTTCATTTCACACCACCAGCCCTCCCCTGAGTTAACATGCTCACCACTGTTAACTTAGTGTATGTCTTTACATACCATTTCTGAGTGTTTGCAAATATGTATACAATCTTGTTCTTCCCCCCTTTAACAGAAGTAAGATCAACTGCTGCATACTCTTCCTGCACCTTGCTTTTTTCTCACAGTCCATCAAGGACATGCTACTTATCAATACACAAAGACACCTACTGCTTTCTCTTTATTAGCTGCATATTATTGCATTGTACCAACGTGAAGGGTTATCTTAAAAACGTACACACAGAGCTCAAGCAGGAGAGATTTGTATTTTGCTTAGGTGTGAACAGTGGAACATTGGCTTACTAGAAGCTTATTTTTTTCCGGTGTTAAGGGATGAACTTTTTTACCTCGTCACATGCTGAACACCGGGGTTTGAGCAGCTCAGCATGGTGCCGGCCACAGTGAATTTTTCCATCCTGATAAAAATAGATGAGGTCGACCAGCAGCTCGTTGCACGTGCAGCAGACAAAACAGGATGGGTGCCAGCATACTCCAGGGCCCGCTCGAGAGGCAAACACTGCAATTTCACCTCCATTTATTTTCAACCCACACTAAAAACAAAAGGATTTAGATCTTAAATGACCCCTTTTTAATGACTGGATTCTCAGCCTTTTCCACTTTATGCTAAATCCCAAGTTTGTCAGCGGAACTTTAATTTTTGTCCCCTCCTGGTTTTTTTTTTTTTTTTTTCAGTACGCGGGCCTCTCACTACTGTGGCCTTCCCCGTTGCGGAGCACAGGCTCCGGACGCGCAGGCTCAGCGGCCATGGCTTACGGGCCCAGCCTCCCCGCGGCACATGGGATCTTCCCGGACCGGGGCACGAGTCCGTGTCCCCTGCATCGGCAGGCGGACTCTCAACCACTGCGCCACCAGGGAAGCCCCCCCCGGCTCCTGCTGTTTAATGTTGGATTGTTCGTGATTCTCCACTGGAATGAACATGCCTCAGATTTACTACCACACTGGACTGCTCCTCGGAACATGCGCAGTGGTTTTCTGGAGGCGTCCTCCTGTTGGATATACTCCTACTCTGAGGACAGCCAGTAAGGAGGCCCCGAATGTCTTCATTACGCCCCTGCGTTCTTGAACACTAGGTGCACCCCAGCACTGTGCTCCAAGCCAAGACCCCACGTAAGGCCGGAATTCTCCCGATGTTTACATGCCTCCCCCATAATACACAGCGGTGTAGCCAGTTACCAACACGAATCCCCACGTAGTAAGAAGCTACGCTGCCTTTCCTTCTCTCAGTTTTTGGAGGCTTTTAGGGCCCACGCCTGTGCTGGCGCTGCCCCCTACCCCCCGAGATGATCCACGCACATCACTACTCATCCTAGAACCGGCTACCTGCTCGCACACAGCGTGCATCACTGCTCTGGACAGAAGTTTAATCGTCCCTCTTCCGAGTGCTTCTTTCTTCCGCTGAGCACTGAACACTTGCAACTCTTTTTTCTCCTCTTCACTCAAAGTCTGGCAATACCGCACCTTCACAGAAAGAAACAGAAGCACCACTCTGAAGCAAACAGCAGCCGTCACCAATTCTTTATTTCCAGAATCAAGTTTCAGGAAATAAAACAGCAAGTTGAGCTGGCCTGCCCCCGTGAATCGCCAGTTTAAAAATGACCCCATACGTTTAAAATAACACCAAATCTTGCAGCCTCTCTAGCAAAAGGGAAATGCAATTTGAAGGAATAGTCCTTTTTTTTTTTAAAAGATGAAAAGTTTAATTTAAACTCTTATCAGCAGAGACACTAAAAAAACATAAGACATGAACCTTTCTACAAAAGGTTTAAACTTGCTAATTGCCACCTTCATTCTACATTCTACAGGCACTCAAGTCCACCGCAGGCCTGAGCCACCATAAAGCACTGACGACTCTGGGTGAAGGGGTAGGGAGATCGCAGGAATTTGTAGGCTCCTGATAACTGGTGGGTGGCTGCAAACACTGTAAAAACCAACTTGTGTTAAGTTTATTGCACTGACACCCTTTTCTCTCTTAAAGAATGGAAAGCTGTATTCTCCGGCCCAATTTTAACTGAAGAAGGACAAAAGGGCCCTAGCCAGGGAGGAGCTGGGGTTTATGGGAGGCACCACGATGCTCAGGGTGGATTTTTTTTTTTTTTTCCTAATTAGGCTTCTTCCTGTTATTTTACCTCATTATCATGTGGTGGCAACTGGTACAAAAGCTGTTTAATTCGGTGTTTCTCTCCAGGGCTGTTAACATAAGGAACCTTTTCCTCTGGTAAGCAAGCAAAATAGAGCTGGATCTGAGAGAGAGAGAAGAGGACGTCAGCACACAGGAAGCGAACACTTCAGCTCATTCCATCTTCGAGTTACCCTGCCCTTTAGGTACTGGCTCTGGCCTCGGACAGGATTTGGCTACTGGTAGCTAATGAGAAGAGCAGCTGAGCCAACTCAGCAGAACTGCAAACCCTCAGATAGCTAGCATCCAGCTGCTAAATTGCTCTTCAGGAATGCAATTCATAGTGACAATTAGGGGCACCATAAATTATGGACCATAAGACATGCACATTTAATGCTAGGGTCAGCCACCAAGAGAGTCCTAAATGAATGCTGGAAATGACCACACAGGGCTGTGTGACACTGTCCACAATCCAGCCACGACACAACACATTGGATTTGCTCTCTGAATTTTACACGTTGCAAAGACAAAAGCTGTTTTGTTAAACTCTGTAAACTCTCCCTTATCAGGTTCTCTCAAGGTTCAGCTTTCTTTGCTTGCATGGGTGCTATTTTCTAAATATCTGGAGTCAGTTTCCCCAAGGAAACGGGACGGGAGCTATATTAACCTGTACTTAGTTCACTTGGAAAGGAGAACTCAGTTTTTGTTTGAGATTTTTTTTTTTCTTTCTGTTGTAGCTAAAGGAAATCCTTAATGAGTCTTGCGAAGGATACTGCAGTGCTGAGGAAAGATGAAAAGGATTGAAGGAAAAAAAATAGGAGATTAGGCAATTTGGGGCCTGTCTGCTTCAATATCTTAGTGTCTCACGAAACCTACTCACCCTAAGCTGCAAGAAGAGTTCTCTCTTAAGAAGCAGTTTATCAAAACATTGCTTTCCTACCTGGAGGACCAGCTCGCCACCCTCTTCCACTGTATCAGCCGCAGGAGCTTGTATAGTTGTAAACACTTACTGAATACTAGCTACCTGTGTGCCAGGTATTGTTCTAGACCCTGGATCAATCGGAGCTCCCATCAAAATGGGAAACACAACCATAACTCAGAAGCAATCATACGCCTAGTTGGCTCTTTTAATTTCAAACTATCTTGGCCCTTATGTCTAACACCAGCAATTTTTAATAAGTTCATCATTATAAGGATATTGGGAAGATAAAAATAGGTACACAAAATGTTCTCATCTTCCTTAAAATAACAATACAACAAAGCACAAAATGCGCTCTTTAATTTTTTTTCCAATTTACACCATGTGGTGACAGAATCTTTCACGTGCAAGGTTATCAAAGGTCAAATCCTACGCAATAACTTCAGATGGTCTCTCACAGCTCTGTATCTCCTCTCTTCCGAAGCAAAGGCACTGCTGAGAACTGACTTGGAAACTTTCCTCTTTCCTTTGATTACCTTTTTGTTGTTACTGAAGTTTTTTAAAAAGTTAAACTCCCACTCTCTCCAAAGGGACACCCCGGTCAGAAATCCAAACGACAAATGCATAGGCAGTACTCTGGTCTTCACTCAGTAGAGCAAAAATAGCATCCTTATAGGGCTTCTGGATCCAAGAGTACAAAAGGGATTGAAAACGTCCATGGAGAAACTAAGTGTGACCTTAAAAGCAAAAATTTAAGACCATCCGAAGAGTGAGACGCAAGGACACAGCATGTCACCGTGTGAAACAAACAAACAAACAAACAAAACAACCTTGAAGACCTTAAATCACATTGAAAAATAGAAAAGCAGAGGACTCGGTTCCTACCTGCTCGGGTCTGAGGCCTGGGGGGACCCAGGCGTACTCCTCCAGCGCACAGCCCGAGTCGTCATCGGACGTGGAGCTCCGCTGGCACCCGAAGGCGAGTTTGCTCATTTTGGGCTCCATCTCCAAAGGCATCATAACAAAGTCAAACAGCCAGCTTCTCAGCCACAGGACATCAGACAGTGGCTGCTGTGGACAATATAAGACAAACCGAAGAGATGAACCCGAAGGCGTTGCTCTCGCCCTCCAAGAGCTTTTACTGAATTCCCGTGTACGCACAGCGGGGCCCAGAGAAAGGGACCAAGACGCCAGTGTCACCGTCCCCAGGCCCCCGGAACTTAGAATCTAGGGCCGCGTGATTCGGAAAGAGGCCCTTTACCAGCTCAGCATTTCAGAAAATGCCACCCAAACTAGTTTACTTCCAGATGCCTTGAAAAGGTGCTTCTCTACACACTGTTCATTAGAAAGGTTCTCATGAAAACTGCTTTGCTGACTGCCCACAAATGAAATCCTGCAAAGCCTCCGGGGTTGTAGGAAGAAGCTGGGGTTGCGCCCCCCGCCTTGCCCACTACTGTGTGCCGTGAAAAGATGGCTCCAGTCACCCCACTTGGTTCCCTGCATTTCCTCATCCATCTTCCCAGCGGAGCACGGGGGCCTGCACAGATTGGGTCGGCTGGGCCACACTGCTTAGGTTTCAGGTTTCCAATAAAGTTTGAGAGGCACTGAACTTCGTTTACTCATGGAGTAGAAATAGCACAGTTAAATCCTTTCACAGCACATTAAATCCGCAAGCCTTTACTATCCGTGGGCTAAAGTCAGCCAGACGTTCAGTAATGAGTTCCTTCATAAGACAGTAATTGAATCCAAGCACCAGGTTAAAATAAAATCCAGCGTGGTGACAACTCGTGTTTAGCGGTGTTACTAGAAGGCTTCCACTGGAAAGCTCTGCAGTACCTACTGTACTGCATGCTCTCAGCCTGCCTGCTGCGGGACACAGATTCTTAAACACTGCGCCACCAGGGTAAGTCCGCCTCTGAAAGTCTCCTCAGATGAAGGCCTATAAAGGTGTCAAGACAACAGTCCCTGACCTACAGCCCAGGAACTTTGTTATCACCATGTATGTTCCTTCTAAGTTTCTTCCAATTCTGAAAAATCATCCCCTGTCCCCAGGCACTCAGAAGAAAAAAAAGATACAAGACTTTCAGGATCAGATGCAGCTTTTTATACCTGCCCCTTTCCCTCCACCAAAAAAAAGGAAAGAAATTTACAGATAATTAGCCCAACCCCATTTTAAAGCAAACAAGGCTCAGGGAAGTTAAGTGACTTGCCTAAGGTCTCACAACTAAAAACCAGAGTCTAGTCACACTGCGTGTCTGACACATCAGACTTCCAAAAACTCTTCTGCCTTAATAAAATTCTCTCATTTGCTGCAACAAGTAGGAAAGACAGTGGAACGTAAACATTGTCAGCCTGACACTCAGTCATCTGTCAGTGACTCTCACAGTGCAACACTAGATACTTGTTGTTAGAACATGGTACCTGATAAGCCTGTGAGTATGAAAACTGATGATTTTTCTCTGATGAATCAAAGGACACTAAAAAATTAAAATTGTAACAGTTCACAAATGCGAGGCCAAACATCCAATGGCTACAATCTTTATTAGGGAGGAGCAATGCCCAACAGTAGATATTATTCCAACTAATAAATGTAACTTTCATTCACCCCAAACAAAAAGTAAAGATGACCTCATTTCCTGCCCCACCACTGGGAGGGACTGACCTTTTACACAAGACATAAGTTCACACCGGTGCACTTCATTCACGTCTGAGGAAAGGCTTTCTAAATATTGGCACATTCCTTGGACTCCTCAGTAAAAAAGGACGTGTTAATGAAAGTCAGAACATTTCTTGGATCTAGTCTTTCCCTTTTGTTTTGAAAAAAAACCACTCCCCCCATATGGAAGGAAGAGAACTAGAGGTTAAGAATTTAATCAGTAGCTCAAATACCCACACCAGGAGAATGGGTGCCTTCAATGCAAATGAACCTGAATCATGAAATACGCACATCTTCCCTTTGCGAAATCTGGCTGAGGAAGGAAATGTGAAGGTACCTGCTCTGCACAGACTTAATAAGATCATAAATATTAACTAGAACCTAAATCTTAAATGTCACTATATTTTAAAACAAGAGAAAACACCACAAATTAAGACAAACTGCAAATTTTCCAGGCTAGAACAAAGATGCAGATTGCCAAAGAGCTGAATTACTTTGACAGCTATATTGCCTGGTTAGCCTTCTGTGGAAACTGCACAGAAAATGACTACCCTCATCAAGGGAAATCACTTAGCACTCAGTGCCATAGTCCTATTCTCCCAATCACCTGGACGTGCCGGCCGCGTCTCCAGCCTGCAGCTCCCACAGCCATCCCAGCCTCGGTTCAAACTGAACTGTCACTCGCCACTCATCAGCAAAGCGACGAACTTCACGATGAACTGAAGGAACATGAGTGACACAGGCGCAGCTTTCAGTGTCCTTTGTTGACACTCTGACAGCTATCTCTCACCTCTGTGCCTAGCCTGGCATGATCAGTGCTGTGACATCTGATCACCACGTCAAGCAACCCCACGAGGGCGTATCTTGCTTAAAACCGAGGAGGAAACCGAGCCTCAGAGCGATCCTCCACGGGTCAGCTGTCCAAGGGCAGTGGCCTTAGAACTGGGCTCATGGGTGACCTTAAACCCCTGCAGCCCTGCACTGCCTCCTGCGTGGAACCTTTTCTTTGGTGAAGTAGTCACGCTGCTGCACTGCAGACATGCACAATGACACAGCCGGACGGGGGGGCCAGTCCACTTCACCCAGAGGGGGCATTTTAGGGAGGACATACAGTCAAAAAGGATTATAAAAATTCAATGGCCTTATGAGCTGTTGCTTCAGCATTCTTAATTTGGAGAAAGCCTCTCGTTTTCCTTTATATCAGAGGATAATTACTTAAAATGACAAAACATTACATTTACTAACAAGTTCTAAGAGCTGGCCAAAAAATAAACATTAAAAAATATATACAGGGCCTTCCGTGGTCGTCCAGTGGACAATGCAGGGGGCCCAGTTTCGATCCCTGGTCCGGGATCTAGATCCCACACGCAAGCCGCAACTAAGAGTTCGCATGCCGCCACCAAGACCCAGCACAACCAAAGAAAGAAAGAAAGAAAGATTAAAAAATAATAAGTTACTTCGCGTGACCTCCACGTGCCAGGCAGTGGTACACATGCTGCATTACCACTAGGTATTTTTTCTCTACCTGATAGCATAACAACCTGAAGTTGGATTTTTCTTTTAGAAATTACCCGTCTTGTCAGCAGGTCCAGAAAGCATACTGTTAAGTATATCGCCATCTCAGACTTCGTCATATGGAAGCAGCATGGTTCTTGCACATGCAAGAATGTATAAAATAACTGACAAAAATGTGATCTCACAAATATACCTTATGTAGACATTTACATTACTACATGGTATTTGCTTTGTGGCACGAGAGAAAGAGGGAAGCCTGGCCATTACTTGTGCTCTTTGGGTGATGATGAAGGGTCTTCCGAATGCCATCCACACGTGGTTGTGTTTGCTTTGCCAAAATACTACCTTTTAGGCCAAACATGAAACCACGCCTGAATTAGATCTAACAGGACAATTCCATTCATTCTCTTTCCAGGTGCTGTCTCTTAAGGTTGACCTGTGAAACAGGGCCCACAAATCAGGTTTGCAAGTAAGCTGAATGATAACTGAAACAGGACTATTCCGCTGCGGGCTTTGATATGGAGGGTAACAGCTCTTCGAGATTTCTTTTTAGCAGAACCACACTTAACGTGGACAAGAGTGGCCCCATCCTGTGACTCGGCCTTTAGTCATTTTGTATGTTATTCACTACTTTTGTACATTTTTATTTTGATGTAATTTCAAACTTCAGAGAAGTTGTAAGAAGAGTAAGGAACTCCTAGACAGCCTTTCACCCAGACTTACCAGCTGTTTGCATCTTCCTTCCTTTGCCATGTCACCCCCACCTCGTCCTCCTCAGCCTCACCAGCACACCCACACACTTCTGTGGGAACCATCTGGAAGTATTTTTCACATTCTCTTACCTAACCCCAATTAAATTAAACATGTTCTTTTAAAAAAAAGTTTATTTAAAAACAAATAAAACTATGTGCGGGCTTCCCTGGTGGTGCAGTGGTTGAGAGTCGGCCTGCCAGTGCAGGGGACACGGGTTCATGCCCCGGTCCGGGAAGATCTCACATGCCGCGGAGCGGCTGGGCCTGTGAGCCATGGCCACTGAGCCTGCGCGTCCGGAGCCTGTGCTCCGCAACGGGAGAGGCCACAGCAGTGAGAGGCCCGCGTACCGCAAAAAAAAAACAAAAAACAAAAAAGCAACAACAAAAAGACTATGTGCAAGGTACCGTGTTATATGTTAAGATAAATAGAATAAAAAAGCCAAAACAGCTCAGGCCACCAGTATTCCATGCTTATTCTGAGGCAGGTTTATTGTCCTGGTCTTGAAATGCTGCCATAAACTGAATGAACTCAATCACAAGTGAATGACAGTCATGCATTAACCAATTCTGTGTTAGGTTTGTTACGGAAATGAACCAGTAGGGATTCCACCGCTCCAATGTCTCTATGATTCTGGATGTAAATAAGTCTGATAAGGCAGGGAAAAGAAGTGAAACGGTTTGAGTCTGACCATGAAGGAAATGTGTAGGGGAAGCAACATCTTTAAAGCTAAAACCACTGTCAAAGAGGCCTGAGGTTGGGTAAGGAGAGATGACATACTTTTTCCCAGAAACACGAGGATTCGGGGTTGCTCCCCAAAAGCCATGCAACGAAGTTGAAGAGTTCCATTTCCCCCCTTTGTCCTTTATTTCCCTTCTTCCTTCAAAATAGTTAAAAAAAAAAAAAAGTTAAATAGCTACTTCTCACCATTTAAAAAGACTCAGAGACAAACAGCCGGCAGATGTATGACTTCTCAATCGTCATATACTTGTCAAGAGAACACCTGACCCAAGGGACAGAAGCAGTGCTGAGGGAAGGCAACCTGTTGCCCCGGGCATTCGGTAAGCTCAGCCCTGAAGTCCTCAGACCTTTGACAAGTCACCAAACATTGTGGGACCTGGTTCTTTAAAACAGCAACTATTTTCCTTCCAAAGATGGCCTAAGGATGTGAAAGTTTTAAAGAAGAAAATAATTATATGAATATAAAGAATTAAAGTTACCACTTGACATGTCAATCGCCACTGTTACTTCCACTGATTACACACATCTTGAAGCTGACCAGAATAAGAACACTTTACTAACAAAGACCGAACATTGACAGGGGAGTTTCATCTTCTTTGTGAGTTTGGGACACTCTAGACTCCTGAAGGGCAAACAATTTTGATAAACTATTGGCCACTACTGGCCCTCAGAGTGAGCTTCTAACCAGTCCTTAAGTAAAATCTCTGACACAGACATATACACACACACCCCATGTCTGCGGAGCATGGCAGGGTCTTTCCAGGTGTCTTTGGCAAAGCAAAAATTGGGAGCACCCAGTATATGACTGGCTGTGAGATGGCACGTGTTCCCCAAATTCACTCATTTAAGGAGGGGTTCCTTGTGAGATTTACTTTCCAGATTCATTTACTTCACTCACTCATTCATCCTTATATTTAAAGCATTATTGAGTCATTCTGGGAAACATCAAAAATCAAGGAAACTGACATTTGTTCCATTAAAAGCTAGAACTTAAAAAACAAAAAAAGTACCCACTGTGATAGGAATGCTTCCAAATTCCATTTGGGATTTCCTTGCTTTCTTTAATGGTGGTATGTGTGTAAGTTATATGTGATTTAGCCTTTGGCTGATCGTTTGTTTTCATTTTGAGTAGAAAATGAATAATATAAAGAACACTGGCTTCAGGATTCCAGCAAATGGAGTTCTAAGTCAGCCATCCAGTTGGGAGGAGTTGAGGGCTATCTCACAATGCTGAGGTGATGTCCAGAACTGCATGGCTTCAGACACGTGCCTTTAATTTGTTGCTTTCGGTATTCTATAAATTAGGCAAATACGGTTTGAAAAGTTGTCCAAAAGTATGCAGAATAATTATGCTGTGGACAAGGGCTTAAGCATTCCTCCCATAAGCACAGTAATCACTGGTTAAGGAAGATAACATACAGTATGTGAAGGTGTTATTCAAACTAAAAAACTGCCTTATTATTTTGCTATGCTGTTTTGGCCATTTGGAGATCATTTATTTTCTACTGGGCTGTATGCTGCATCCAGGATAGTTAAGGATTATTATTTTGATTGATCTTGACATATACATAAATGAGCCTTTACTATTTTCCTTAAAAAGCTTAACAGGTCAACACAGTATGTGAAGGTCCAGAGGCAGTAAAGAGTTGACATTTTGCTGGAAGACACGTTCTTCCAAAGAAGCAACAATAGATGACCATGGTCATCTATGCACTGAGTAACATTTTCAAGAATTACACATCTCAAGCAGAAGACTTTGGGCTTAACCTTAATGAGAAAGGACAAAATGCATATGAGTAGGAGGGTGCCACTCCTGGTCTTAAAATTAAAAGAGAAAAGGAACCTGGAAGGGGCCTATTAGCCCACTGTCATCAAGAGAGCCTAAACATGGTGGCTTGGGGAGAGAAAGTAAAAGGAGCCGATAAGAAAGGGGGAAACTGGGTCAAACAGAGTTCTGAGTCCTAGGTGGCTGAAAGATGATGCACCAATATGGAAATACTATATAGGCAAGTCAGAAGGAGAGTTAGGATTTGAGAGCATTGAGGAGAATGAGTTCAATCAGATTCAGATTGAGGTTATAACTGTACATCAGTTCTGGTATGGTTCCTATTATTCATCATTTTCTTGGACCAAGTTACCAAATCAAATTAAAGTCATGCAAATAGAAAACAATAATTTTCAGCGCCTGCCACTGAATAATGAAGTCTAAGGTATACCCCTAATTACAAATACTTTTCCCAATGAAATTCCACTGTAGTTCCTATGAGAAGACTACCATAGCATTATAGGATCCCTAGGAAAAAGTATTTCTTGTGTGAACACGCCCAGGGAAGTTAGAAGTCCTTTGATCACCAAAAACCAGAACAGATACTGATTTGTGAAGTCAGTTGGGCTAACATTCCCTAAGTGTCCCCTGCTGCTAAGTGCCATCCTGTGGGCCACAAGCTGCTTAACAACTTCTTTGTTAAACTGCTTGTTAACAAGGCCTTTGTACATAGAAGATGCAGATCGCACACACCCATTCAAGAGCTACTCTAATTCAGCCAGGCTAAATATGCAGGTGAGTTAAATTTAACTACAGACTAATTTGGTAGTACAGAACCTCCTAACACTTCCATCCTTTTCAACACACACACACAATGTATGTATGTATGTACGTATGCATGTATGTGTGTGTGTATATATATATCCTAGTTTTATGATGTCCTCAGCTTAAAACTTTAAAGAAGTCAGAGACCTGCAAAAGCCATAGGTCTTAAAACTATTACAATCAAGAGCTGAATTCCCTAGTAAATGACACTAAACTGTAATCTCTTTAAAGTTTTCACACAAACAGTACTCAAGCCTACTGTCTGCTAAAGACAATAAAAAAGTCATGGCCAACAGAGGCCAACCCAATTTGACTTATACTGAAATGAATTATGATAACTGTAAAATAAAAACAGAATGAAGGTATCCAAAGATATTGCTTATGGAAACATTCCTTGACTAAAAGGACTTCATACCAGCAATTAGTGGCATTAGGCCACGTGCCCTTTGACCTTTCCAGTATTTTCCAGGTAAACCTCCATCCAACTTGTACATTTTCCGACAGCTGAGTGGCCCGTCAGGCACCATACCATTGCCAAGAAGCTATCCATTTTTCCAAGAGGAAATGTGGAACTCTGCAGGGTTTCAAAGCATTCTTATTTCATGCACAAATACATTCCACGACAGAAAGACAGCCTGCTTAAACAAAAGGAGGAAACATTATGACAAAGCATGGTCCCTTGCTAGAGCGGCGCTTTGGGGGTCAGGTTATTTGGCTGTAAACCGGTCTGTAAAGATAAAACCCGAAACGCTGGCTACGGTGTAAGACGGGCCACGCGAGGCACTGTTCTAATGAATTCACTATTTTCCATAATGGAGAGACGCAGATATTTTCTCAAAATCGTGTTCAAGTCTCCTATTGATTTTTTGAATTTCCATTTTCAAAGGCGGCCCAAGGAAACGGCAGCCAGACTTGACTCCAATGTACACACAGACTCGGGTTTCACCCCGTCACCTGTTGGCTCTCGAACAACACTCTTCTTTGTGAAACTTACAGCCCTCATTTGAAACAAGTTTCCAGAGAAAACACTTCAAGAAAGTGTTTGAGAAGTCACGAGACTCGAGTTGTAAAAACAAATTCCACACATAGCCTGACTTAGCTGACACAGATTAACGTGAAAACCCGGGCTTTTTAAAAAGGCCGCGGGAGGGGAGTCGGAGGAAAGGATGCCACCGTCCTTCGGGAAAACCCTGCGGGCTAATTCGAGATGGGCCGCGGGTGATGGGCCTCCGGGCTCCGCCGGGCCCTCCGCGCCCGCCTCGGGAAGACGCTCGGAGCGGGAGCCCACGCCCCTGCGCCCCGCAAACCCACCCTCCGCACCGCGCTGGCTGCTCGGGCCGCCAGGGGGCGCCCGGGCCGCGGGTCCCACTCGGCCCCCGGCTCCTCCGCCTCCGCGGCCCCCCGCACCCAGAAGCCGAGCTCCAGACTCAGCGGCGGGGAGAGAAGCCCTCCTCGGCACCCGCGAGGGCAGCCTCCCGACCCTCGCCACCTCCAGAGAGGGCCCCGCGCCGCCCTCGTCGCAGCGTCATCTCCCAGGGACCGCACTCGCCCCGCGGATCCCCGCGTCTATCCCCAGCTTCGGACGCGAAGCCCTCCCCGCAGTCTCAGCGTTCAGCCGCTGCCGCCCGGCTGCCATCGAGCCCCGGGACCCAGACGGCGGCTCCCCACCTGCGGCCGCGCGACCGAACGCGGCCTGCAGCCCCTCCGCGGAGCCCTCGGCGCGCACTCGCCGCCCTCCTCTCTGCGACCGGCCGAGGCTGGCGGCCAGGCGCGGGTAGCTCCCGGAGGAAAACAGGGCTGGGTGCTCTGCGGGTCACCCGCGCCCACCCATTTCCGGAGGAGACCCCAGCAGGGCGGGGACCGAGGGGCGGGGGCAGCAAGTGCGGGGGCCCCGTCGCGGCGCAATGCTGGCCCCACCCGGCGGGCGAGGGGTCGCCACCGCCCGCCGTGACGCGCTCACCGCCGGCCGGTCCTCCGCGAGCCCCCGTTCGGTGCAACGCGGAGATCCTCACCCGCGGCCGCCAGCTAACCTGCCGTGGGGGAACCGGCAAGAGGTCCCCCAGTTCCCCAGAGACCCTCTGTCCCCGACGGCGTCGCCGACTCTGCTTCCCCCGTATTTGAGTTGCCTACCCCAGGCCACAGCGTCCCCCACGCCCCAGCCCCGCGCCTCTACAAGATCCTTCACCGCGGAAAGAAAAAACCCGTCTCCCCTCTAGCCCCGGGAGCCGGCCCTGGGCCGGCAATCTTCAGAAGTAACCAGAGCCCGCATTAAAGAAAAGTAACCATTTCGCTTCCTGACGGTCCTACCCTCCTCGCAGCGCTGCGGGCCGGCAGCCCGGCTTGTGATCCACGCCCTGCTCCGCACCCGGCTCCAGTCCGCAGGAGGCGCCTGCCCGGCCTGATCTCGCTGCCACCCGCTTTCCAGGAACTGTCACTGCAAACCGTGCCCCTGGCAGGTCTCCACGAGGTCCCGCGCACACGCTACTCCTCGAAAAGTTACCCCCCCACTTGGCCAGCCTCGTAGCTCGAGCACCTACCTCGGTCAGCCTGCTCCGTTCCCGGGAGCCCTAGTGAGTGGAGCAGCTGACATGCAAATACCCCAGGACGCTTATGTAAACTTCCCCCTCCCGCAGGTGCACGCGCGGGCCACAAAACGCTGGGAGCATATGCAAGGCCACCTCTTAAAGAAATCATCTCCACTCTGCCCATAACAATGATGTCAGCAAATGGCACGTTTAACCAAGTTCTCACTTGGAAGGGATCATTAACATATGAATTCTCCTCTTAGGACTTCCCTCGCACTTCGGAGAGATTCCTACTGCTTAGCGCAGGAGATTTATTTTTATCAGAAAATAACAGCAAAAGAAAAGGAACCAGGTCGCGGGATGCACTCATTCAAGTACATGAATAAGAGTTTTTATAAATAGGTTAAGTGAGTATCATTATTCAAACACAAGAACTATGCTCATACTCAAGGCTAATCTTGTTTCTGAGCTACTTATAGGTACACTAAGAGAAAGCGAAGCTTGACATTAGTTGTCTACAGAAAACAAAGAGAAGCAAAAACAAGACCTCAAAGCAAGCCCAGAAAGAAACGATAGATTAATAACGCGCAGCAGAGGACTGAGTCTTCGGAACTACAAATTTTAATTTCTACAATAGCCTCCTTATCACAAGGTGAAAAAATGCCAAAGGAAGGGAGAGAAAAACATGCAATATTTAAGAGCTCTATCAGTTTATAAAATGCACGTAAATGAAAACAACTTAAAATGGTCACCAGTTCCTTGGGTATCCTACCTCTTTTTCAGGCTATATATATTTTTTAAAAATCCTTAAACCAGCAGGATTCCTTGGGAGTGATTTGCAACATATATGTTTCTACAGTATACAACTGAACAATAGCCCATTGTAACTGACTTAAAAATACACAAATAAGTTGCCATAAATAGAGCAGTCAAGTAAATAATGCTGTGGCCAATTTCTGTTATCTCCACTGCAAGGCAAGGCAGCTGAGAAGCTGCTTTTTTTTTTTAACTTACTTTTTTAAAGTGGCAGAGACAAGAAAAAAAAAAAAAGGTTGCGCCTCGGCTGGTAGACTAGCTTGGAAACACTGATTTAGACAACAGGATTTGTAATTTAAATAGACTCTCTGTTGGCAAATCTAGACTCCAGTTTTGAATACAGTTCCCAAACAGTTCTCATATAGAACTCCTCTAGCCTTCAGGTCCTGTGGGGATTTGTGAGAGGGTGGTGGTGGACCTCACAGGTGACCACTTTCCTCTGTGGGGCTGTGAAATTAACCATGAATACCTAGGCCAGATTTCCTTTTTCCTATTTCCTTCCCTTTGGGCTTTCTCGGGGAAGTCATCAACTGACAGTGTACAGTCCATTACTGATTTAAATCCAACCCTGAACTATCATGTCATTATAATAAAGGGAGTATCAGCCCACCAATGCTTCAAGCCTGGTGGATGGATCCTTTTTGAGAGCTTTTAATGGAGAACTACACATTAGCCAAGGCCCCAGAACCCTCCCAACTACAAGCCATAGCAACTCTTAGGAGTATTAAATGTCAGCCATTGTAAGTATGCTTCCTCTCATGCAGTTACTTGTAAATACCGTTCGTTACATTTTCAACCAGTACTGTCAGCTTTATTGCCTATTTTAAGTGTTTTCAGTGATGAAGCAGTTTGGAGACAGTTAAGAGCTTCCTACTAAAGTTTCAATCTGAATGCAGCAGACCTTCGTCTGGTCTGAAAGGCACTGTTATTGTCAAGGGTGAACTTATTCAGGATGCGGAGCAAGACCCCCAACTAGCATCCTTTTGTTTCAGCCAGGAGGAATATTCACTGCTTGCAGATCACACTTGCCAGGAGGTTGAGAAAGGAAGCCCAGAAATTCACAGGACTCGGTTCCCTCTTGCGATCCTGGTCTCTGCTCTGCTCTCACTCAGAGAGGCCTTTTCCAACTACCCATCCCAAATATCACGCCCCCCTTTTATTTGTGCTATTGTCTTCACAGCACTTTGCTTGACATTATAGGTCTATTTGTTCATGTTTGCTTTCTTCTCCCCTAGAAGGTAGGGACTTTGGGGATTCGTTACTATATTCTCAGCACTGAGATTCATGCCTAGCACTTAGCAGACAAGTTCAGTAAACACGAGTTAAATGAAGGAATGATTTTTGGACATTCCTCTCAGGCCCTCACAGCCATACCATACCTGAACAAGGAATGTTTCTAACCGAAAAGCCAGACTGAACTCCAGTGTCCTAATGGAGGAGACTAAGATAGAAAGACAGAAAAATGCCAAGGGCAGAGAAACAAAGAAGGGAGCAGTTTGGTTGTCAAATGCCAGTCAGCTTTATTGGGTCTGGAAGAAAGAGAGAAACATACAAAATATAAAGCACACCTGGGCTCTATTCCTTGGTTCTCCTATGATTTGTATATAGAGACCTTGAGGTCTTTTCTGCTCCTTCTGTTTTTTCATTTGTAAAACAGACCTGCTTTCTAGCTTTAAGAGTAAGAGTTGCTCTTGGTCTCGGACATTTGGAAGGATTTGTAGCTAAAAGCCAGTCATCTAGGAAGAGTATATTTAAATGACTGGATGTCTAAGTTTCTGAATAGAAAAGAGAAATCAAGGGCTCTAAAATTCATCAAATGATATTTCACTCACTAAATTGAAGGGGCAGTCGGCATAAGTAATGTTAAGTAGGGTGACAGTTTTAGTTTTTAGGACAGCAGTTGGGTAGTTCTGACTATACAGAGATAGGTAACAAAGAATCACAACACCTGTAGGATGCAATTTCTAATGAAAATAAAATAGCTTAAAAAATGAATCATAGAGGACTCCCCTGGCGGTCCAGCGGTTAAGACTCCGTGCTTCCCATGCAGGGGGCGCGGGTTCCATCCCTGGTCAGGGAACTCAGATCCCACATGCCGTTCGGTGCGGCCAAAAACAAAAAACAAATCACAGAATCAGGCAATGTTAGAGTTGACAACAACCTGTAGGACCCTACATCTTGTCCAGAAAAAGAAACCGAGATCCAGAAAAACAATCTTAATCACAATTCTTCATGTTTGTCACCAAATTTGTTACCACTAAAAGTTTACGAAAAATGTTTTACTTTCTTGTTAATTTTAAACATTTGTGTCGTATTTCCGATGGGGCAGTATATCCTGCTGGGTCACTGAACATATGCAAATTCTAGCATTAGCTAAGTCTGTAGCAGCCCCAGGGAAGGGCCCAAAGGAAGATATCAGCTCTTCTCAGAGTTAACAGGCTGGATGGTGTTTTATAATAGGTTGCAGTTTCTCTAGGTCTCAAATTACTTTCTTTCCCCCTTTGATTACTTTTAAAGCAATGTGATTAGAGAGCAATGGTTCTTTAACATTTTCTACACCCAATCCCTCTTCAGATTTACTACTCCAGTCCTCCCAGCCACCCGTCCCCTCCCCCAACTCCTACCTCCTTTGTGAGTGAGGAAAATCCTCCTTGCAAAGTACCCAGATGCACTGGGTTTGGAGTTGGGAGACTTAAAAGTCTATTCTCTGTCAATTACTAGGCTCTGTGACCTTGGGATAAATCATTTATCTAAGGTATTAGTTTTTTTCATTTCTAAAAATGCTAGTGTTTGGGCTAGGTCGGTGGGTAGAACTTCGGAGAAGGGAACGCAACCAATTTTTCAACTAAAATAGCAATCTTTTTTTTTTTTTTGCGGTACGCGGGCCTCTCACTGTTGTGGTCTCACCCGTTGCGGAGCACAGGCTCCGGACGCGCAGGCTCAGCGGCCATGGCTCACGGGCCCAGCCGCTCCGCGATATGTGGGATCTTCCCGGACCGGGGCACGAACCCGTGTCCCCTGCATCGGCAGGCGGACTCTCAATCACTGCGCCACCAGGGAATCCCGGAATCTTTTTTTTGAAATAAATTTATTCATTCATTTATGCATTTTTGGCCGCGTTGGGTCTTCGTTACTGCGCGTGGGCTTTCTCTAACTGCGGCGAGCGGGGGCTACTCTTCGTTGCAGTGCACGGGCTTCTCACTGCGGTGGCTTCTCTTGTTGCAGAGCACGGGCTCTAGGCGCATGGGCTTCAGTAGTTGTGACTCACAGGCTCAGTAGTTGTGGCACACGGGTTTAGTTGCTCTGTGGCATGTAGGATCTTCCTGGACCAGGGCTCGAACTCGTGTCCCCTGCATTGGCAGGCGGATTCTCAACCACTGTGTCACCAGGGAAGCCCCTAAAATAGGAATCTTGATATAAAAACTGATAAACGTAAAACTGCTCTGTTGAAGCTCTGGGTTGGTTTCTTCCCAAACCCCTCCCACAACTATCTCCCCAAACCTACTCTTCCAACGAGGACCTCAGGCTCCTTCATCTCAGACTAGATGCTCCCAGAGGCTCCGCCAGTTCTAATACTTTTTGAGTCTCTTAAATTTTTTTTTTTTTTTTCAGTACGTGGGCCTCTCACTGTCGTGGCCTCTCCCGTTGCGGAGCACAGGCTCCGGACGCGCAGGCTCAGCGGCCATGGCTCACGGGCCCAGCCGCTCCGCGGCATGTGGGATCTTCCCGGATCGGGGCACGAACCCGCGACCCCTGCATCGGCAGGCGGGCTCTCAACCACTGCGCCACCAGGGAAGCCCAGTCTCTTAAAATTTGATAGCTGGTTGTGACACTAATACCAGGCAGGTGTCTTGAGTCTACAGCCCAGGCTGGGTGGGAGAATATGGGGTCAGGTCCTTTGATTTGACTCTCGCTCAGGGTTATGACTTCTAGTAGAAAATGGCAACCGTCTTTGCCCATCCCACTCCTCACTTTCAACTGCTCTGAAATAGCCCTTCCCCACCCCAGGAAATGTTTCTTTCTGTGGACAGATAATTAAACCAGCATTCAAGCACATTTCCTTCAGTTCTTCAACTTTCTCTACTCCTGTAGACCTGTAGTTTAATACAAACATACTTAAGATTTCATTGCTGAAAAACTGCCAAAATATTAAGAAATAAAGAATAAATCTTCCGATAAATATTGAGAGATCTATACATGAAAAGAGATCCAATACAATATTAAGATGCAAATCCCAATATATAGTATAATCACATTGTTGTAACTAATAATATATGGGCTAGTGTGTGCATAGCAAAACTAGTTAGAGGAATATAAATACCAAACCATTAATATGATTTCTAGGGAAAGGCAGATGATGGGAAACTATCGCTTTTGAGTTTACAGTTGACCCTTGAACAACGTGGGGATTAATCCATGTATAATTCCCTATCCTCAGTTCCTCTGCCTCCAAAGACTCAACCAACCACAGGCAGTGCAGTACTGTGCAGTGCGGTATTTACTACTGAAAAACATTCAAGTGTAAGTGGACCTGTGCAGTTTCAAACCTGTGTTGTTCAAGCATCAACTGTATATTTGTAAAATAAGTGTACTTTTATATGTATCTTCACGTTATTTATAAACTTTTTCTTTTTATAATGATCATATAAAAATTTTGTAAATGGTTTAAGAAACATTAAAGAAAATATTCTACAATATTAATATAAGGAAGAAAAGCTCAGAAGCAGAAAGTGACTTTCTTAAGTTATTAGCTGATATAGGAAGAAGTATGAATACGTAATTCCTCACTGTGCTATCTTCCGCTCAGTCACAAACTTCAAGGGTGAAATCTCTGTTGCATTATTTATAGTACTTTGGGAAGGACGTGTCACCAGCCCCGCATTTCCATGGAGCCAGACATATTGGAACAGGAGCTGCCTCAGCTTATGCCTCATGAATCCATCCATTGATTCACCGATAGATTCTTTGGTTGAATCAAAAGATATTTGTTGAAAGGCAGCACTATTGGACCTAGACCCTCCCCTTAACTTAAGGACTTCGTATTTACATTTCATATTCTATTTATATCTTGATAAAATAGAGGCATAGAAAAATACACAAGATGAGCGGGGAAAATAAACAACTGGTCTAATTTTCCAAAATACATAATAAGCCATGATATGTTGTGATTATACAGTTGAGGTGTGGTTAAAATTCTAATACAGGAACAAGAGGAAATGTTGATCAATTCTGGTTAGAAGGGGAGAATCCAGGAAGGTGAGGTGACATCTGAGCTGGGCCTGTAAGGATTTGAATAGTTAATCAGGGTAATGAGTGGAGTTGGGTGTAGGAAACAGGGCCCAGGTTGAGCCGGTCAAAGCTGCACCAGGCTCTAAATGGCTGCGTGTGCCAGGACTGCTGGGACTGCTCAGCTATTCCAAGGGCTACAGGGAGCCACAGAAGCTTAAAGAAGAGTGACATGACTGTATCTTTGCCCTCGTTAGAAAGAGGGCAGAGAGAACAGTGCAGGGAAACCAGATGGGAAGAGCCTAGAAGCCGCTCCAGGAGTCAAGGGCAGAAAACACAAGACAGTGCGTCTGAGGGCATGATTTCTGAGGGTGTGATTTCTGAGGGCAGACAGACTGGACTGTGGTGGCCCAGTGTGTATGGTGAGGACTGAGGGGTGGCAGATGGGGGCTGACATTCTGAAGGAGTCAGTGTTCCCTTAGTTTACTGGAAAGACAACCAATGCTTTAGCCCTGATATAAGCTCCAGCTTAAAACCGCGGATATATTTCACTGCCCATGGGAGACAAACTCAAGGTAACCTGAAGTATTTACATTTCTAAGCTCAAACTTTATCTTCCTGTTGGAATCCACCCTTAAAATATAGCATTGGCATCCTCCAGTGTTAAAGAGCTCAGGGTCCATCACTATGAAGGAAACAGGCCCATGACTTTCAGGTTGAAAGATAATCTACGCAGAAGAACTACCCAACCAACGCAGCTGCAGAGATGAATCGAAAGTGGAAACTTACTGTGTTATGTGGGGTCTACACCTAGCAGTTAGTGTTTTGTACAAAACATCTACATAATAAATATTGCTTTGTCTTAAATTTTAAAGTTATAGAATATTTGCTGCTTTTCTTCATGAACTACATGATCAAAGCTATTTTACTCACCTGTGTATTTTCTTATGCTGTTTAAACTCTCCCCTACCTAAGATGGTTGATTCTCCACAATGAAAAATCTGGGCCAATCAAGGCAGGCCAGCTTTTAACAGTTACCGTGTACAATAAATAATCAAGGCGTTCTTACAGGGACTTCCCTGGTGGCGCAGTGGTTAAGAATCCGCCTGCCAATGCAGGGGACACAGGTTTGATTCCTGGTCTGGGAAGATCCCACATGCCTTGGAGCAACTATGCCCGTGTGCTACAGCTACTGTGCCCACACTCTAGAGCCCGCAAGCCACAACTAGTGAGCCCGCGAGTCACAACTACTGAAGCCTGCGTGCCTAGAGCCCGTGCTCTGCAACGAGAGAAGCCACCGCAATGAAGCCCGCGTGCAGCAACGAAGACCCAACGCAGCCAAAACTAAAAATTAAAAAAAATTTTTTAAGTCTGTGGCTTACAAAAAAAAAACAAAAAGCTTTCGTACAGAGGTGTCAGCAAAGAATTATTTCAAGCAGCCTCTTGCCAAATGAAAAAGGTCAGCCAAGCTTTCCATAACATTTCTTTATCTTATCTAAGATCCCAAGTCCCTTTCTGCAACTTAAACAAGGTGACTTTGTAGTGGGGACTGGTTTACAAGCTTTAATTAGATTGTGCCAGGGTCAGGAGTTAGAATTCAAATTGTTCTGTTGGATTGACTCACATAGTTCTAGATAAGTAACTGTCTTTTTTTTTTTTGAAATTTATTTTTTTTTTAACAGCAGGTTCTTATTAGTCATCCATTTTATACCCATCAGTGTATACATGTCAATCTCAATCTCCCCATTCATCCCACCACCACCACCTCCCCCCACTCCCTGCTTTCCCTTCTTTGTGTCCATACGATTGTTCTCTACATCTGTGTCTCTATTTCTGTCCTGCAAACAGGTTCATCTGTACCATTTTTCTCGGTTCCATATATATGCGTTCATATGCGATATCTGTTTTTCTCTTTCTGACTTACTTCACTCTGTATGACAGTCTCTAGATCCATCCACGTCTCTACAAATGACCCAATTTCGTTCCTTTTTATGGCTGAGTAATATTCCATTGTATATGTGTACCACTTCTTCTTTATCCATTTGTCTGTCAATGGGCATTTAGGTTGCTTCCATGTCCTGGCTATTGTAAATAGTGCTGCAATGAATACTGGGGTGTATGAGTCTTTTTGAATTATGGTTTTCTCTGGGTATATGCCCAGTAGTGGGACTGCTGGGTCATATGGTAGTTCTATTTTTAGTTTTCTAAGGAAACTCCATACTGTTCTCCATAGTGTCTGTATCAATTTACATTCCCACCAACAGTGCAAGAGGGTTCCCTTTTCTCCACACCCTCTCTAGCATTTGTTGTTTGTAGATTTTTTGATGATGCCAATTCTAACTGCTGTGAGGTCATACAGCAGCAATTTTGATTTGCATTTCTCTAATAATTAGTGATGTTTCGCAGCTTTTCATGTGCCTTTTGGCTAACTGTATGTCTTCTTTGGAGAAAGGTCTATTTAGGTCTTCTGCCCATTTTTTGCTTGGGTTGTTTGCTTTTTCAATATTGAGCTGCATGAGCTGTTTATATATTTTGGAGATTAATCCTCTGTCCGTTGACTCATTTGCAAATATTTTCTCCCATTCTGAGGGTTGTCTTTTTTGTCTTGTTTATAGCTTCCTTTGTTGTGCAAAAGCTTTTAAGTTTCATTAGGTCCCATTTATTTATTTTCGTTTTTATTCCCATTACTCTAGGAGGTGGGTCAAAAAAGATTAAGAATATTCTTCTTATGTTTTCCTCTAAGAGTTTTATAGTGTCTGGTCTTACATATAGGTATTTAATCCATTTTGAGTTTATTTTTGTGTATGGTGTTAGGGAGTGTTCTAATTACATTCTTTTACATGTAGCTATACACTTTTCCCAGCAACATGTATTGAAGAGACTATCTTTTCTCCATTGTATATCCTTGCCTCCTTTGTCATAGATTAATTGACCGTAGGTGAGTAGGTTTATCTCTGGGCTTTCTATCCTGTTCCATTGATCTATATTTCTGTTTCTGTGCCAGTACCATATTGTCTTGATTACTGTAGCTTTGCAGTATAGTCTGAAGTTAGGGAGTCTGATTCCTCCAGCTCCATTTTTTTCCCTCAAGATTGCTTTGGTTGCTTGGGGTCTTTTGTGTCCCCATACAATTTTAAGATTTTTTGTTCTAGTTCTGTAAAAAATGCCATTGGTAATTTGATAGGGATTGCATTGAATCTGTAGATTGCTTTGGGTATAATAGTCATTTTCACAATATTTATTCTTCCAATCCAAGAACATGGTATATCTCTCCATCTGTTTGTGTCATCTTTGATTTCTTTCATCAGTGGTTTTTTTTTTGTGTGTGTGGTACGCGGGCCTCTCACTGTTGTGGCCTCTCCCGTTGCGGAGCACAGGCTCCGGACGCGCAGGCCCAGTGGCCATGGCTCACAGGCCCTGCCACTCCGCAGCATGTGGGATCCTCCTGGACCTGGGCATGAACCCATGTCCCCTGCATCGGCAGGTGGACTCTCTACCACTGCGCCACCAGGGAAGCCCTCATCAGTGTTTTATAGTTTGCTGAGTAACAGGTCTTTTACCTCCTTAGGTAGATTTACTCCGAGGTATTTTATTCTTTTTGTTGCAATGGTGAATGGGATTGGTTCCTTAATTTCTCGTTCTGATGTTTCGTTGTTAGTGTATAGGAATGCAAGAGCTTTCTGTGCATTAATTTTGTATCCTGCAACTTTACCAAATTCATTGATTAGCTCTAGTAGTTTTCTGGTGGCATCTTTAGGATTTTCTATGTATAGTGTCATGTCATCTGCAAACAGTGACAGTTTTACTTCATCTTTTCCAATTTCTATTCCTTTTATTTCTTTTCCTTCTCTGATTGCCATGGCTAGGATTTCCAAAACTGTGTTGAATAATAGTTGTGAGAGTGGACATCCTTGTCTTCTTTCTGATCTTAGAGGAAATCCTCTCAGTTTTTCACCATTGAGAATGATGTTTGCTGAGGGTTTGTCATATATGGGCTTTATTATGTTGAGGTAGGTTCCCTCTATGCCCACTTTCTGGAGAGTGTTTATCACAAATAGGTTTTGAATTTTGTCAAAAGCTTTTTCTGTTGAGAAATCTATTGAGATTATCATGTGGTTTTTATCCTTCAATTTGTTAATATGGTGTATCACATTGATTGATTTGCGTATATTGAAGAATCCTTGCATCCCTGGGACCAAATCCCACTTGATCATGGTGTATGATCCCTTTAATGTGTTGTTGGATTCTGTTTGCTAGTATTTTGTGTGGATTTTTGCATCTATATTCATCAGTGATATTGGTCTGTAATTTTCTTTTTTTGTAGTATCTTTGTCTGGTTTTGGTATCACAGTGATGGTGGCCTTGCAGAATGAGTTTGGGAGTGTTCCTTCCTCTGCAATTTTTTGGAAGAGTTTGAGAAGGATGGGTGTTACCTCTTCTCTGTTTGACAGAATTCACCTGTGAAGCCATCTGGTCCTGGACTTTTGTTTGTTGGAAGATTTTTAATCACAGTTTCAATTTCATTACTTGTGATTGGTCTGTTCATATTTTCTATTTCTTCCTCGTTCAGACTTGGAAGGTTGTAACTTTCTAAAATTTTTTCCATTTCTTCCAGGTTGTCCATTTTATGGGCATATAGTTGTCTGTAGTAGTCTCTTAGGATGCTTTGTATTTCTGCGGTGTCTGTTGTAACTTCTCCGTTTTCATTTCTAATTTTATTGACTTGAGTCCTCTCCCTCTTTTTTTTGATGAGTCTGGCTAATGGTTTATCAATTTTGTTATCTTCTCAAAGAACCAGCTTTCAGTTTTATTAATCTTTGCTATTGTTTTCTTTGTTTCTATTTCATTTATTTCTGCTCTGATCTTTATGATTTCTTTCCTTCTACTAACTTTGGGTTTTGTTTGTTCTTCTTTCTCTAATTGCTTTAGGTGTAAGGTTAGGTTTTTGTTTTTTTTTTTTTTTAATTTATTATTTTTACTTTTGGCTGTGTTGGGTCTTCACACTCTTTGCTGTGGTGCATGGGCTCTAGGCACACGGGCTTCAGTAGTTGTGGTGTGTGGGCTGAGTATTTGTGGCTCACGGGCTCTAGCACGCAGGCTCAGTAGTTGTGGTGCACACAGTCTTAGTTGCTCCGTGGCATGTGGGATCTTCCTGGCCCAGGGCTCAAACCCGTGTCCCCTACTTTGGCAGGCAGATTCTTAACCACTGCGCCACGAGGAAAGTCCCAGTTAGGTTGTTTATTTGAGATTTTTCTTGTTTCTTGAGGTAGGATTGTATTGCTATAAACTTCCCTCTTAGAACTGCTTTTGTTGTATCCTGTAGGTTTTGTATTGTTGTGTTTTCATTGTAATTTGCCTATCGGTATTTTTCGATTTCCTCTTTGATTTCTTCAGTGATCTCTTGGTTATGTAGTAACTTATTGTTTAGCCTCCATGTGTTTGTGTTTTTTACGTTTTTTTTCCCTGTAATTGATTTCTAATCTCATAGCGCTGTAGTTGGAAAAGATGCTTGATATGATTTCAATTTTCTTAAGTTTACCGAGGCTTGATTTGTGACCCAAGATGTGATGTATCCTGGAGAATGTTCTATGGGCACTTGAGAAGAAAGTGTAATCTGCTGTTTTCAGATGGAATGTCCTATAAATATCAATTGAATCTCTCTGGTCTATTGTGTCATTTAAAGCTTGTGTTTCCTTATTAATTTTCTGTCTGGATGATCTGTCCATTGGTGTAAGTGAGTTGTTAAAGTCCCCCACTATTATTGCGTTACTGTCGATTTCCTCTTTTATAGCTGTTAGCAGTTGCCTTATGTATTGAGGTGCTCCTATGTTGGGTGCATATATATTTATAATTGCTATATCTTCTTCTTGGATTGATCCCTTGTTCATTATGTAGTATCCTTCCTTGCCTCTTGTAACATTCTTTATTATAAAGTTTATTTTATTTGATATGAGTATTGCTACTCCAGCTTTCTTTTGATTTCCATTTGCATGAAATATCTTCTTCCATCCCCTCCCTTTTAGTATGTATGTGTCCCTAGGTCTGAAGTGGGTCTCTTGTAGGCAGCATATATATGGGTCTTGTTTTTGTATCTATTCAGCGAGCCTGTGTCTTTTGGTTGGAGCATTTAATCCATTCACATTTAAGGTAAGTATCAGTATATATGTTCCTATTACCATTTTCTTAATTGTTTTCGGTTTGTTTTTGTAGGTCCTTTTCTTCTCTTGTGTTTCCCACTTAGAGAAGTTCCTTTAGCATTTGTTGTAGAGCTGGTTTGGTGGTGCTGAATTCTCTTAGCTTTTGCTTGTCTGTAAAGCTTTTGATTTCTCCGTCAAATCTGAATGAGATTCTTGTCAGGTAGAGTAATCTTGGTTGTAGTCTCTTCCCTCTTATCACTTTAAATATATCACATCACTCCCTTCTGGCTTGTAGAGTTTCTGCTGAAAAATCAGTTTTTAACCTTATGGGAGTTCCCTTGTGTGTTATTTGTTGTTTTTCCCTTGTTGCTTTTAATAATTTTTCTTTATCTTTAATTTTTGTCAATTTGATTACTATGTGTCTCGGAGTGTTTCTCCTTGGGTTTATCCTGCCTGGGACTCTATGCACTTCCTAGACTTGGGTGGCTATTTCCTTTCCCATGTTAGGGAAGTTTTCAACTATCATCTCTTCAAATATTTTCTCAGATCCTTTCTCTCTCTCTTCTCCTTCTGGGACCCCTATAATGTGAACGTTGTTGTGTTTAATGTTGTCCCAGTGGTCTCTTAGGCTGTCTTCATTTCTTTTTATTCTTTTTTCTTTATTCTGTTCCATGGCAGTGAATTCCACCATTCTGTCTTCCAGGTCATTTATCCGTTCTTCTGCCTCAGTTATTCTGCTATTGATTCCGTCTAGTGTATTTTTCATTTCAGTTATTGTATTGTTCATCTCTGTTTGTTCTTTAATTCTTCCAAGTGTTTGTTCTTTAATTCTTCTAGGTCTTTGTTAAACATTTCTTATATTTTCTCAATCTTTGCCTCCATTCTTTTTCTGAGGTCCTGGATCATCTTCACTATCATTATTCTGAATTCTTTTCCTGGAAGGTTGCCTATCTCCACTTCATTTCATTGTTTTTCTGGGGTTTTATCTTGTTCCTTCAACTGGTACATAGTCCTCTGCCTTTTCATTTTGTCTGTCTTTCTATGAATGTGGTTTTCATTCCACAGGCTGCAAGATTGTAGTCCTTCTTGATTCTGCTCTCTGCCCACTGGTGGATGAGGCTATCTAAGAGGCTTGTGCAAGCTTCCTGATGGGAGAGACTGCTGTTGGGTAGAGCTGGGTGTTGCTCTGGTAGGCAGAGCTCAGTAAAAGTTTAAGCCACTTGTCTGCTGATGAGTGGGGCTGAGTTCCCTCCCTGTGGCAACCCAACACTGTAGCCTGCCCGGGCTCTTTGGTGGGGCTAATGGCAGACTCATGCCAAGAGGTACTTCCCAGAACTTCTGCTGCCAATATCCTTGTTCCTGCGGTGAGCCACAGCCACACCTCACGTCTGCAGGAGACCCTCCAACACTAGCAGGTAGGTCTGGTTCAGTCTCTTATGAGGTCACTGCTCCCTGGGTCCTGATGCACACACTACTTTGTGTGTGCCCTCCACGAGTGGAGTATCTGTTTCCCCCAGACCTGTCAAAGCCCTGCAATCAAATCCCAGTAGTCTTCTAAGTCTGATTCTTTGGGAATTCCTCCTCCCGTTGCTGGATCTCCAGGTTGGGAAGCCTGACATGGTGCTCAGAACCTTCACTCTAGTGGGTGGACTTCTGTGGTATAATTGCTCTCCAGTTTGTGAGTCACCCACCCAACGGTTATGTGATTTGATTTTATTGTGATTGCACCCCTCCTACTGTCTTATTGTGGCTTCTCCTTTGTATTTGGATGTGGGTATCTTTTTTGGTGAGTTCCAGTATCTTCCTGTCGATGATTGTTCAGCAGTTGTGATTCCGGTGCTCTCACAAAAGGGAGTGAGTGCACGTCCTTCTACTCCGCCATCTTGAACCAATCTCAGTAACTGTCTTTTGATGAAAGTTACTTTTAATAGTTCCTTTCTGCTTTATGCTTGGAGCCCTTGCCTCTTCAGCATTGTATTTGCATTGAATTATACAGGGGCTAAGGGCAGGGATCTCACCTGTTTTGTTTAGTGATGGATCTATCCCAAGTGCTTAGATACACAGGCCTGGTCCATTAGGTACTTTGCCTGCTACATAGTGGAGTCTCAGTGAATATTTGTTGAGTGGTCAATGACTGGTTCACATTTGACCTTCCATAAACCCTGACTCAGACCTTGTTAAGCACTCCTACTTTATATCAATTATCTATCTATTGATTCTGTTTTTATTTTTATTTGGATAAAAAAAGTGAGTCAACTAATTTAGGGTTCAGTTCTCTAGTTTTAATATTTAAAGGAACCTCATCAAGTTTATCATTTAAGTTACTTGTTCTTTTTAGCATATAAGATCTGATATGAACACAAACCAATTGGCTAAATTGAAATCTCTTTAGAAAGCTCAAATTGTTAAATCATGCGCTCCACCCACCTCCAGACCAATAGCCTCTTTCCTCCTCTATTCCAAGTCTGTTTATGGTACCACCAGTACTCCCAGTAAGCCAGACACCTGACCATCACAGGTGCTTCCTTCATTAGGCACTCTCCCTCTTGCCTGCCCTCAGTCAGTTGCTTCTCAAATCTTTGCATCTTTTCAATTTTCTATGTTGATTTGTACATCCCTCTCCCACCCCTAAAACTGCTGCCCACCCATCTCCCCAACCCTGGGATGCTACTGCAGCCTAACATCGCCTCAGGGCTTCTCTTCCCTACACTCATTCTCCCTCACTTGACCACCACAAAGCTATGTCATTCTCCCTTAAAATTCCCTTCTTCAGCTTTCCCAACACCTCCATGGAATAAAGGAAGGTCCTCCATTTCCAGCCCCTACTGATCCCTCCAACCCTATCTCCATCATTTGTCATACCTCACCTTTGGCTCCAGAACTGGTGGTTTCTAAGTGTATCATGTTGTTTCATGACCCTTTGCCTAATCCCGCTGCTTCCTCTACTTGCAACTGTCTAGCCACTCACTTTTATTTGCCTGGCTAACTCTTACTTCAGGACTTAATTTGGGATGGGTCCAGGAATGTTCCCTGAGGCCCCATCAGACCAAAGGTTTCTACACTGCACTTCCATTGCTCCAAGACCCTCCATTAGCCCCAAGATACCTATCTTATTCAGACCAGTCCCTATACCATAATTACTGCTTATTTTCTTTTTCAGTTAGAAATTCTATTAACTCAAGTGATGTGTTTCTCTTCCTCTGTGCACACAGCTTTGGGATAACCCAGAGGGTCAAACTTTCCACTCAGCAGCTACACCAATGAGGATAGGCTGTAGTCACTATTTTGGTTAATATTAGTGTATGGAAGAGATGTATTTTGAGAAATAGACCTCCTGATGTTCCTAATTTGGATCACCCTCAGCCCCCAACCCTGGGGATCCTCAGACAAATGCGGCTCTGAGCTTTTGGAAGCAGTTCACTGCACCAGTTTAATTTCTACAGATACAAAATCATTTATTGTCCAAATACAACAAAACTGGCCTGTATTTGAAGATCATTTATATAACAGTTGCTCTGATGCAACTATTCGTCATTACAGTATCAGGGTGTGCTAAGCTCCTACTCAAGTAAGGGTATCACTCTCGGATGGGTTCAGAAGCCCACCATAAGCTCCTCAACTTAGAGGAAGATTATGCTGAACAAAGGGCAAACCATGAGAATGGTTCGCTTTATAGCTCGTGTGTGACCCATTCTGTTGAACGCATCTCACATGACATCCTGAAGGCAAAAAGGCACTGAAGTAATAACGCAGCCATTAATAAGCCTGTCAGACAAAATTGATTACAGCTCAACTCCCAGGACCATAATCCATTATTATTATTATTTTACTAAGGTCCTTCAGTTCAGTTGTAGCACATGAAAGAAACAAAAGACAATAGAATTAATAGTCTGTCTGGCAGCATTTCTTGGCAATTGTAATTGCCAGTATGTTCCCCAACAAAAATTTGTTGCAGATGAGCACAAATAATAGGAAACTATTAAGACTCATATAATACCACACAGGCTTGTAAAGACAATCTGCTTCTTACTGAAGGGCACACATTTTTTACTTAACACAAACTCTAGCTCTGATTTAAGACTGCTGACTACTTTGTTGCTTATGTAATAGAACAAACCACGTTTCCATTATCCACCATTTCTGAAGTTTTTAGCTTCTTTCAGTAGATGCTAACAAGATTCCAGGAATCTTTGAAATGCTTCTCTCCACCTTTTGGAAAGGTAAGTTTCGGAGGGGGAGCAGTTTAGTGAAGACTGAACGTATCATTAGCAAAATAGTTTTATGACATAATGCTTTCAGGATATAAAGAGTCAAATGTTTTTTGAAAAAATCCAACGACATGGTTAGATAACCTCTTCAAACGGAGCCACCATTCAAAAGATAAAAGAGGAGCGCCACTTCCTGCACAAGCAACATTTCTGATCATCTTCTTGTCTTTCCAAGAATCTTTACTGTGACTTTCCCGAACATGTAGCTCTCTGATTCCTAAGAGCACCGTTCATGAAGTGCATTTTTTTTTTTTTTGCACAGTCAGGGAAATTAAAATCTACAGAAGAATGCTTGTCACTCTACAGAAAAATGTTTCTCATGCCTAATTAAGAGAGTTCTTAGGGAGAATAAGTATGATGTTCACATACATAACTATTTGGGTTCCTTGAAAGCCTATAGTAGGAACATCTAGGCATTTTGATGCTGATGCTGTGTAATAAAAAGTTTAATTTGTAGTGTAATTATAAGGGGAAAAAGAAGTCAAGATGACCACTAGTGTGCTAGCTAGGCTGCAAATTTTCTGTGCATTGTGAGGAAGATACTCTCACCGCTAACAGCGCTAGGACAAATTAGGAAAAAGTGGGCTGGGACCTCTGCCATGTGACTCCTAGAAGCTTGTCAACAGGTATGGCAGCTAGGACTCTCACTGGGTAGATGCTCGGTGGCAGTTTTTGTTTTGAGTAGGTGAGGAACTGACAGTTAATTTAAAGAATGGCTTGGGAATGAATGGACATTTATGGTTCTGTTTTTTTTCCAGAGGGTTTTATGTGTTCGATAGCTCTTAAAGGGGAAATATAGGGGCTACTTACCCAAGGTATTAATAGGCATGATTTTATTTTTTAAGTATTTGCTTCTCTGCTGCTTTATACTTCCAACTCACAGGGACCCACATTTTACACTGGCATGTATTCTTAGGGCATATGGGGAAAAAGGGCCAAGTTTCAGATGTCTCTTTTCTCTATTTCTTTCCTTCATTGTAAGGTTTCCTTATGGAGCTTTCAGTCTTAGGTTTCCATAACCTCCTAATGCAAAACAGGCTAAGAGGAGCAGTGAATGTAACAAACCACGTGTTGTTCTGCTTTCCTTTTTTTGAGGAGGAAAAATCCAACTTACAAGAAGAGTATGCAAATTTAGCAGTTCACTGAAATTAAAGATGTTTTAAAGGTTTCTTAACCCCAGTCTTGGCCATCTTGTAATATTTTAAAATATAAATTGAAACATATGATTGTGATAAGCTCTGATTTTACTTAGAAGCACAGAGAAGATGCTGAGACCATGGATAATAGTTTACAAAATTAATTTTGACTTATGGGGCAATCTGAATATTTTCACCTCAGCCAAAGATAAGAGACACACACAAAAAATAAACTGTAAGGATTTCATTGTGAAATGGACACTAGCGCTTTCTGAACCCTGGATTAACAATCTATATCTGGGCTTCCACAGACTTGCATAAATTATTCAAAATTTTTATGGCTCAATTCACCTGTCAAAGAGAAGGGCCTTTTGACAACACTTCACACCTGTTACTTATCTAGAACAGTTCTGGGCTTAGAGACTCCCCACCTGGATGAGCATGTCCAGACTTTCCTCACACTCATTTTACACAAGGGGATAGATTCTTTGCAGTGCTGGGTAGTAAAGAAATTAAGACACACACTAAAATCCCTGGAATTTTCCCCAATAGACTACCACAATACAGATCTTAACTAAAATAATCACAGAAAAGAGCACAGACCTTTACAAAACCATCATAAGAGACAGTCTATTTAGAGCTCTTCCATGTAACACTCACACAAAAAACAAACAATTAAGGGCCATAGACTTCAATGTCTGTTCTAAGGAAAGCACCAACCAACCAAAAACAAACAAGTAACAAATTATGAAAGCTGATTGTTCTTCTAGGCCTTACAGTCGTAAGAAATGTGAATGTCCAAAATAAATTCTCATCAGAATATTCCCAGCTGGGGTAACGCTCAGCTGTGGAAATCTTTATCCCCACACTTTCTTCCTTCCCTAACTCAATTACCATAATAAAGGGATGAAGCCTAGGTCAAGTTTGAGATTCCCACATCCTCCACAAATCCGTCGCTGTGGTCCTCCCATCATCAATCTGCAAGTAATTCGAAAGGGGGTCCTGGTTATTTAATTAAGTGACAAAGGGGATTCTTGGGGAAAAGAGGTTTGACACAAACATCTACTTTAAATTTTATGTCTGTGGCAAAAACAACAACAACAAAACCCCCACTTCCTCACAAAAATCATACATGGATTTTAGAAGTTTTAAATGATCGCCACACTGGAGTATTAATTCTGCTGATGGTTTTTTAAAAAGGGAAATGAGATGCGCAAAGTGGAGTCCTAGGAAAAGTCTATGTCATAAAATATGAGGGTGTTTAAAAAGCAGGGGATGGGGCTTCCCTGGTGGCACAGTGGTTGAGAATCTGCCTGCCAATGCAGGGGACACAGGTTTGAGCCCTGGTCTGGGAAGATCCCACATGCCGCGGAGCGGCTAGGCCCGTGAGCCACAGCTACTGAGCCTGCGCGTCTGGAGCCTGTGCTCCCCAACAAGAGAGGCCGCGACAGTGAGAGGCCCGTGCACCGTGATGAAGAGGGGCCCCCGCTTGCCACAACTAGAGAAAGCCCTCGCACAGAAACGAAGACCCAACGCAGCCAAAAATAAATAAATTAATTAATTAAAAAAAAAAAAGAGCAGGGGATGTTAAAAGTTGAATGCAGATTTCTGAAAACAGAGCCAGAGTAGGCTCAGAGGTGCCTCTCCTGAACCAGAGTCCTGGGAGTGGCGCCAGGAAAGGAAACTTCTTGTTCAGGGAAATCTGGTAGGCAGAGTATAGGAAAATTGCTTAGTTATAATCCAAGGGTCTTTAAGAATATTCCGATGATGAACAAGTGTACCTGCCTCCCAAGTGAGCACATTTGGGCAGAACGTCTGAGTGGAACTTGGGTCACTCGGAACCGATTCTACAGACGGGGCTACTTCTTCTCCCTTTTGGTGGCATCCAAGCGTGGTAAGTACATTAGGGAACTATACTGCTGCAAACTGGGCTGTGTTGAAATTAATGAGGTTTGTATTAGTGAGGACACTTTTTGTAAGTAACAGAAACCAGACTAATTTAAGGGAAAAAAGGGTGGGGAGTGATCACTTGCTGGATGGATACAAGAGGTGTCTCAGGCAACACAGAGCAGGATTGTAGCTGAGCTTCAGAAAATGTGATTCAGAAAGAGAAAGGCTCAGAAAACTAGAAAGTGTTCTTTTTTCCTCTAGTCTTCCGTCTGCTGCTTTCTGGTTAACATTTTGTGCTTCTTTCCTTTCAGACAGGGCTTGGTGGCTCCTTAGTCTATGAGGTTAAAAAATGGCCCCCTCTCCGTTCTGGGGTTGGAATGCATCATGACCGCCAAGGGCCCCTCTCCTTGACCATGTATCCACGTGGGTACATGGATTTGGATTTGGGCATGTGTGTTTTATGGGCTGCAGGCCAGTAATACCCAGGGATGGTGGAACTGTTTCTGTCCTGCACAGATACTCCAAAAGTGTCTATTAAATGGATTAAAAAATTCTCTTTGTACAATGGGGCAAGAGAACTTGCTATTAGATATTACGGACGGGCATTGTCCCTAATAACGGTGAGCCAAGAGCAATCGATGCCGAGCTGGTTGACAGTTTAAGAATCACCTGGAAAGCCTAAAAATATATAGATGCCTGGACCACATCCCTATAGATTTTGATTCAATAAGTCTGAGTTAGGACCCAGAAATTTGCATTTCAGGCAGTCTTCCCAGGTAATTGCAGTTTGTAACTGGGTTTAGGAACCAGGCATTGGTCTATAGACACCATTTACTTTGGTTACTAGCTCTCCTAAGACAGTGGTAAATTTGTGGAATGAAAAAGAGAAGCGACTTCAAGTTCTTATTGAGTAGTTGCTCGAAGCAAAATTCTACCCTCCAGCGTCTTCAATATTGCTTATGAAGCAGGCATACTGATGAGTAAATCTCAGATCTCTTTCCTAAAAAGTTCTAAAGGGATACATATCATTTTAGGGATCTGACCCACCTTAGTTAAGATGTCTTGCTCAAGTGAAAGTTAACTTCTCTTTTATTATATTAGGTGAAACTATTCTTTTGATGTGGCCTGTGGTGCTGGTTTTAATCCACACAACATTTGAGAACTATGGTTTCTAGAATGGGTTAGAAAAAAGCATGAAGTGAGAAATTTAGAACTCAAAGCCATTTAATATCTAATATTTAAACCCATAATTTGGGGGACATACAATGCTTAATTTTATTTATGCATAGTTTCTGTCATTTCAACACATTTCCTCTGCAAAAGCTCCACTCTCAGGATGCTTTTGAGGCGAGTACTGCTCCCACTGATGTAAATTAACTGCTGTCCTGCCGGGTAAGGCTGTTGAAACTTGAAGGTTGCTGGGAAGCTGCTGTCTCCCTGAGTTCTGAGTGTTCATTAGCGTCCCAGCACATGGACACATCGCAAGCAGATCACATGTCATTTCGGGAGACAGGGGATATTTACTGAAAATACTAAGAAGATCAAGGTGTGTAGACAAAGCAGAAAAATAATAAATCATGTGACCCTCACAGACATAAGCTGGGAAAGTGTCTGAATTAAACTAATTCACTGGGAGAGCACTGTCTTGGCAGAGGATAGAAAAGGCTTCCCCCATCCCACAACTTGCTGTCTGTCCCAAAGTAACAACAACAAACGATTCACTGTCCACAACTATATCTCTTGCTCTTCTCTGCTATAGTGTTTTCCCTTTCTTCTAGCACCGGCTTTTTTCGTGCTCAGTCTTCTAATTTGTTTTATTACATGGAAGATCTTTTCCTCTAGATATTATTAATATTACTGTAAGAAAGAATTATTCTGGAGGAACGAACCTCCAATCCCCATCACACCATCAATGGAGGTTGCATGGCGCTGAGCAGCAAGCAGAGCCTAAATGAGGTTGATGGACATTTCCAAAGCCAACGCATCTGTGTTGATTTAATGCAGGGAAACCGAAGATGACTATGGTTAGTCATGTGACAGATGACATAGAAGCTTATCACCAGGCTGAATCACAGTATTGACAGGATTAGTTTTTCCTCATTAGTCGGAGAACAAGATAAATACATATCTGAGGACACAGAGTAGGATAGGATTACACCTCCTGTTCCTGTGTGATTTTTATCAGGATATGAAATGCAATTACATCAATCTTATTTGAATTAATCCATCGATTTGTCACTATGGGGTTTTACAAAAGTTAACTGTATAAATAAGCAAAAGTGAAAATATATATTTTAATGACGATTGAGAACACTGCTTTTACATTTATAAAAAATCATGAAAAGATAATAATCCTTCTTTTGTAACGGTTACAGTGGAAAATGAGAAGTATGGAGACTGTGGCTCTGAGAAGGAAGGAGGCAGCAGGAAAAGGGGAAGGGGGTGGAATGTTTGTCCTAGACTAAGAATTTTTATAAAGGATCCTCCCCACTCATGCAGCTTAAGGGCACTAAGAACTTATTATATGGCAATAATCTTAGCACAACATACTTTCCTGTTAGAATATCCTGTACCATGGAGTTTTTGGCTGAAAACTGAAGTATGCCTGAACATAATGTGTAATGTAATTCCCACAAATGAGCTACTGTTTGGGAGGAAAAAAAGGCAAGTGGTAATAAATCTGTAAATCCCTACTCAGTTTTTAGGATAACCTTTATTGGTCTGGACTCAACAGTTTTATGTATGGGTGTATAACATATACCAAATTAGAAATTCATCAATGGAACTCATTGATAAAGAACTGTTGCATAAATAGCTTTATTCTTTAGAGTTTTACGTATTACTTAGAGAGCTATTATAAACAGCATTATTATTTAGTTGTTTGTTTAAAGGAAAAACAATATAGAGAGACATTTAGATTAGGTCAAACGTGGGAAATCGCTCACAACTGCGGGCTTCCAACACAGATGGGCAGAGAGGTCCCAGAAGCGGTGAGAATGAAGAAGTGTGATGGAAGTGGGTGGGCGCACTCTCAGGGTCCTGGAGCGGGGGCTGTTCCACTCCGGATCTGGGTTGGAGGGGAGGGCAGGGCTTGGCATAGTAGTCCTGCCTCTGTCAGTAACTGGCTGGAAGACCTTTACCCTCTGGGCCTCAATTTCTCATCCACAAAATGGTAGATGATCTCTGAGGTCTTTTGGCTGTGAAATCCTCTAATTCTCTGAATTCTTCAGTCTAGAAAACCTAGGAATGGAGGTCAGCTGTATGCACAGGGGCCACTTTAACCAAAGGTTGGTTTTAGCATTTATTGCCACACCCCAGCATGGTGAAGTGGACCCAATGCCCGAATTCCCAGCAAGGGCAGCAGGAAAGAAGCCCACACACAGTGATGGGCCTGACCGTCTGTGCAGCCTCATGGACCCTTCTTGTCTCTTTGGGGTTTAGACGGTACAAAACTTCCAGTCAAAGTTCCCAGGCATGTACCCTAAATTCCCCATCTCATCCGCGGCTCCTTAGTCTGAATAGAAAATCCTATTTCGGGAAACCATCTCGGGACACATTTAGGCTAACGCGAAGGAACAGTTGGAAAGCAAACTCGGACATAAAACGTAGAAACTCTCAAAGAACTGTTGAGAAAGGAAAATGAGATTCTTCCTTTAAAGCACACTCCAGAATAAAGTTCTAAAGGACTTCTTAAGAATAATGTTGCCACAGCACCTCTTACTTCCCTACCATATTCTGTTCACCCTTTAATCATTTGTGTGATGTCTGGGGTCTCTGCTGGGCTGGAGGACTTATGTAGATGGAGAGTGAGATGGTCACGCTCAGCACTGCCCCTGAAAACAAGCCTAACACCCGTCACGCCATCAGGACTGACAAAGGTTTGCTGAGTGACTGAATGGTTGAATGATGAGTGCCATTAATTTTATGAGAATATCCGAGATGTGGAACATTCAGGATATTAAAATGTCAATTAAAAAATGATTACCATGTACCCAGTTTTTCTACTTTCTGTTCTACCAATGACCTTTATTAAGAAATAAGTCATGCCATTTGGTCTGAAAGATAATCAAGATCATTTTTTAGTCAGAAACATGACATTTTCTTGAAAAAGTCTTTAATTGAGTTTCATTTGTATTTTATTCCTGGTACAATTCATCTTTTTGTTATGAGTAAACAAACAAATCCCCCAAATTGATACTATTTCCCAAAAATCTTCATTGAGATGGGCAACTGGAAGGTTTACATCTTTGTCAAAAAGGAGCTCAGGTCCTAGCCTGTGTCATTACTGAAGAGCTTGAAAAACCTTTTATTTACCTGCCTAGCGGGGACATTAACCTGCTCCATTCAGAGCCCTAGTAAAAAGTGTGTGATAAAAATGCCAAGGCTTGCTTATCTTAAAAGATTCTTCCTAGTTCAAAGGGTCAGTTTCACACCAGGGTCCCAAGTCTTATCAGCTAGCTCTTCAGAGTCCTGCCATTGTAAAACAAAGGATTCCTCCAACTGGCATGACAATGGTACAATCACCAGACACTTCAAAAGAAGCGGGCACCGCACAGAGGATGCCCTGAGTTTGCCCCTCACTGGGATGTTTACACACGCATTCCAACAGCTCATCCCACAATAAAGGCCAGGCGGGACAGTCAAGGGCATCACGCCTGCAGAGTAGTCAAGGACTCTGTCTTTACCAATAAAGCCAGGGGAAACTTCAGTTTAAACACCATTTACTCCCAACATGGAGTTCTCAAAGGCCAGGGTCTCATTTTTCTACTAGGGTGAGGAAGCTGCAAGGGGATGGAAGTGAGCTTCAGCGCAGCGTCCTCAGCACATAATTAGACAGAGACAGAGAGAGAGAGAGAAAGAAGTATGTCTGCAGATAACCCAGAATCATCTGCAAGTGTCTGCATGAAATTTGCAGATGTGGATAAAAATAAAAAAGTCTACACTGGCTTCACAGGACGTAAAGAGAAAGCCTACAGGTACGAGGATAACAGAAGAAAAGAATTTGCGGTATTCCCTCTGAGGGTCTGGCCTTGTGATGGGGGCTCTGATCTGTTGGCCTTGTTTGTTTAACCTTCCTGAAAATCAAAAACAAATACGAACTTTCCCAAACCAAGTTCCACAGGAAAACAGGTATGGAAATGATTGAAAAACTTACCTTTGAGGTTTGCCAGGCCTTTCTTGGAGATGTGTATTAGAGACATGTATAGATAGGTTATTTCAAAGAAACCCAGGCACTTAGATACTGGAAGCAGGAGGCCAAATAAGGAACAGCTTGATTTTGTCGACATCAAACAGTAAGTTATAAGGTTTTCTTTATTTTTCAAAGCCTGTACTTTGTACATTCTAGGATATCAAGGGTGTTTTAAAAACAAGCAAACAACCTCCAATTATTGTAGGGAACCCTCTGTACTTTGCAAAGACCTTGGTGGCCTTGCTGAACACGAATAAGACTGTGAGGTCTGGGCAGTCCTTTAAGCCATCACTCTATCCCCAGTGGGGTCGTGCTATTCAAGCAACCTTGCCCTAGTTCTTTTCAGGTTCCTGTCTATGCTTCAACCCCAATGAGGAGCCTGAATGCCTGTAACAGCGCATGTCCTACTAATCAACCAAAGGGGGGAAAAAAACGAGTTCAGACAAGGTTCTCAGGGAGATGGACAGATTTGTTTTTGTCAAGAAATAATTTCAACAGGCATTTTAGTGAGCCCGTTATGTATCCACCCTAGTTAAAACTGCACCCAGCCCTCTCTCTGCCCCTCACTTCTCATCTCTTTCTCCCGAGTTATTTTTCTTCATAGCTCCTAGCTCCATCTCACAGACTATTATTTTGTTTGGCCCCTGCCTCCATCCCTGCCCCCAACACCACTAGAATGTAAGCTCCACCAGGCAAGGATTTCTGTCAATTTTGTTCACTGATGTAGCTCCAGGACCTGGTGCATAGTAGGTACTCAATTAATATGCATTACATAAATGGATATAAGCAACCGTGCTGGACACTGCGGTATAAAGAGGAACAACAGCTGCTTTTTGCCCTGAAGCAACTCACTACTCCCTCTATTTAAATATATACTGTCAATTCTTTCCTCATTTTTATGTCTCTCTTAAAGCTTTAGTGTGTCTCTTTTAAAAAATTATTACACAATAAAACATGGATATAATCTCACTGTATATTAGTGAGCTATTCAATTTAGTATATACAGTAGCCCCAAGACTATAACCATTCCAATATATGTTTGTTGTCTTTAAAAATCCTTTGAGACATCTTCATTGCAATAAAATAGTCCAACAGTTGTTTGGTATACAAATATATCCCCAAATCATGAAACATTAATGATCTAATAAAGCAATTAGTTTCAGGTTACAGCAAATGAAACTATGTCTTCCATTCTGGAATTACAGATCCTTTTATATTCTGCATTTCATATTTTCCTCTGTGTGTGCTGCGAGACTATTAAATCCCCCACCAGATAGAACTCTTATCTCATGGTTATTCAGTGGAAGAAGAATGATCATCATCTATTTTTTTTTCTGAATTTCTTGTCAGTGTTCTTATAAGAAATAGATATCCAAATACGGCTTAATTTTTGTTACAAGAGAATGATTGCATGCAGACCAACAAAAATGCCTTGGGAAACTCACTGGCTGATAAGCTAAAATTAAATCTGAACAATTTATCTATTATACGTTGTCAAATTGAAAGATCCACATTATCAAAAATGAAAACAAAGTTTCTTTGCCCATCCTGGCCTATTCCACTTTTCAAGTTTCTTTTTTAAAATTTCATTTCATTGAAATTATACAAGCACATACTTTAAAAATCAAACAATTCTAAAAGGCTTTTTCTGAAAAATAGCAGTCCCCTCCTATACCTCCCTCTCCCCTTTTCTGCTTCCCAAAGACAGCCAAGTTCATCGCTTTTTATTGATCCTTTTACTATTTATCTCTACTTCTCTAGATATTAATAATTTGATTTTTCTTTTTTTTTAAATGTATTATCTATTAACTCCTACCCTCACTCTATCTCACGCACCCTTTCATGGGAGGTAAACCTGTCGAAACCTCGCATCCCTGATATTACCATGACCTACCCTTAACTTCAAATGATACTTTGATGGACTAGTGAATTCTAAGCCCAAACTGATTTCTCCAGAGAATTTTGAAGGCACCACTCTGCTGTCTTTTAGCTGCCAGCGTTGCCATTCTGATTCTTCATCCTTTACAAGAAACCTGTTTTTCTACTCTTTCTGAAAGGTTGTAGGACCTTTTATATTCCTAGCATTCTAAAATTACCTGACGATGTGCCTTCATATTGAGTCTATTTTCATGCACTGGACAGGATATTTGGTGGGCCTTTCAATCCAGAAATTCATTTCCTTCAGTTTAGGAAAATTTATGGAATGATTTCTTTGATGATATTCTCCCCTCCATTTTCTCCTCCTATTTAGATGTTGGTTCCCTGGACCTGACTTCCCATTTCCTCATCTTCTCTCTCTTACTTTTCATTTCTTAGTGCTTTCATTTTACTTTCTAGGAGATTTTCTATTATTGTAGCTTCCAAGGTTTCTAGGGAATGGTTTTTCATTTCTTATTTTTAATTTCTAAGAGTTGCTTTGTTTGCCCATGAAGGTTCCTTTTTTGTAGCATTCTGTTCTTATTTACTGGGTACACTATCTTCTCCTTTCTCAGACAATACTAATTATATATATATATTTCTTTTTCTTTTTTTTTTTAAGTGTTCTTCTCCTTGGGTAGTAGCTGTTCTATCAGTACTCTCTCTCTCTGTTCATTTCATATTAGATATTTCTTCCAGTGTCTTCCAGACATTCTTCAAATGTCTGATGATCCTTGGCTATCTGTTCACATTTCAGAGTGAGACACTAAAAATCTGATTGGATGCTGTCTGTTTTTGGGAGAATGGGATCAGGGGAAGGGAGCTTTTTGACTCTGTCTTCACTCTAGACTAAGATAATACAGGAACCCCCAAAGTCGGTATCTCTAGTTTTGTTTCATCTTTTGCCCACTTTTGGCTAACCAGATTCTCCAGAGAACACTTCCCATCTCCTGCCTACAGGATGATACCCAGCTGAATGATGTGGAAGGTAAGTTGAGGCACGTTACCTGACTCCTCTGGTTTTGGTTAGGGATCCCTGTATGGTCAGGCCACCCAAGATGCCTGTTCTCTTGCTCTCTGTACAGCTCCTGCTTGACCAGTGCCTGCTTTAGCTACATGCTACTCACATGACTGACCTTCCTACATACTTGCCCCAGGCCCAAAGCTAATGATTGTTCTAGCTTTAGATCAGAACTCTCCACTATGCTTATCAAAGGGGTGGTGAGGGCTGTGCCCCTCTGCTAGCTTCCTGGCAACCAATGAGCCAAACTGTTGTCAGTTTCCCTTATAACTGGTAATCTCCCCTTCCCCCTGGGAGCAAAGGCTGCCGCCACGTCCTGTTCTCTGTCCACTGCACACAGTGGGTGTCACTCCAGGACCTTGCTTCAGACATGTAAGCTCCCCCTGTCCATTAAACCACTGATGTCTCTGCTGCTGACTCCGGGCTCTTTCTTCACTCTTGAAGCTGGGCAAGTGCAGGCCTAGTGGACCTGTGGGGTGCAGCCCGACAGCCCCTCCCTCAGTTGTGCTTGGTGTCTCACAGGCTAGAGAGGCTTGTTCTACTCTCCCAAGGGTAAACCTTCTTGAGCCTTTTGGGACGTCTACGGAATAACTCAGGTTGCATCTCAACTTTCTCATTAGGATCTGCTTCCTTGAGTCTTCTAAGTCCATTACCAATTACAGTCATCCCTCAGTATCTACGGGGGATTGGTTCCAGGACCCCCCCATAGAACGTTCAAGTCCCTTTATAGTCCACCCTCTGTATGCGAGAATGCAGAACCCATGGGTACAGAGGGTGACTGTATCCTGCTTCCAGCCTCCAAGATGTGTTATTTTCTTCTTTCCCATTCTCATCTTTGTGGGTTATCTCCTTTTAAAAAGTAATTTATTTACTGTCATCTTAGTGAAATTCTGAAAGAGGACAGAGGTAAATGTGCATATTCAATCTGCCATCTTTAACCAGAGGTCCCTGTTTCATTTTTTCCATGGGCTTATTTTTAAGGCCATCCTCGAATACCAGTCTCACTGCCTCCTCCCAGCTCAAGGTCACCTTGCAGTGACCTTAAGTCCCGAGTTTGAAGGAAAAGGAAAGGAATTTCTGTTGATAAAAGGCAAATGTGTCCTTAAATACTTAACTGGACACTTAACAAGAAGAGTGGGGACTTTAGTAGTCTGAAAGGTGTTTCTCTGCATAATAAATGGGTTTCTTTCTGCACATCACATGGACATGAATTTCTAGAGCACGAAGGAGGAACTAAAAGGTCTCAGGATGTCTCTTCTAGATTTGAGTTTGTAATTCTAAAATAAGAGAATTTAAAACCCAGCCTCGGGCTTCCCTGGTGGCGCAGTGGTTGAGAGTCTGCCTGCCGATGCAGGGGACACGGGTTCGTGCCCCGGTCCGGGAAGATCTCACATGCCGCGGAGCGGCTAGGCCCGTGAGCCATGGCCGCTGAGCCTGCGCGTCCGGGGCCTGTGCTCCGCAACAAGAGAGGCCACAACAGTGAGAGGCCCGTGTACCGCAACAAAACAAAACTAAACAAAAAACCCAGCCTAGTATAATGCCTTCATTTCATAAGCAAGAAAACTGATTTTACTGTAAAAGTTAGCTAAATTAAAAGCATCAGAAATTTTTAAGGACAGATATCTTTTTTTTTTTTTTTTTGCGGTACGTGGGCCTCTCTCACTGTTGTGGCCTCTCCCGTTGCGAAGCACAGGCTCCGGACGCACAGGCTTAGCGGCCATGGCTCACGGGCCTAGCCTATCCGCTGTATGTGGGATCTTCTCGGACCGGGGCATGAACCCATGTCCTCTAGCAACGGCAGACGGACTCTCAACCACTGCACCACCAGGGAAGCCCAAGGACAGATATCTTGATAGCACTATGACTGCTTGCCTGCTAACAAGAACAACTTTTTATACCCTGGATAATTTCTCATTTTTTTCAACTGATGTGCTTTTCCCTAATAAGCACAAACAATAAATATACGACATGCTGAAATCCATATGTTGTGGATTTATTTTTTAACGAAGCAAAGTTATTTAAGTTCTGACACAACAACAGCTGTCAAGTTAATTTTAAAATGTTAAAAATAGCTCGGGGTCCTTAATTTTTCTATATTTGTCCTTGCATCTGTCTTCCAATTTTAAAATGAAAACATTCTTGAATTCACCCATGTAAAAGTTATGAGATGAATTTTAATCCCATTTTTATTTAAAACTGAACTGTATTCTATATTAGCATCTAGTCAAATTGATCCTGAAATTTATTGGGCAATATCTACTCATTGAGTTAAGAATAATACATCTTATATTTCTAAAAAAAAAAAAAGCCTAGCAACAATAACCCTACAGCCTTCCAATAAACTGTAAATTGCACTTATTGACAAGATAAACTTGGAGCCTTGGTTCACACAGCAGCTTTGCCACTAGCTAGCTGTGCCACCTCCCTGTGCCTCTATTTCCTATTCTCTAAAATGGGGGCAATAATAGCACCTCCAGCATAACGGTGCTGATGTGGGCAATAAAAATGATAATTCATATAAAGTAGCAGGTCTTCCACGAGAGGCACTGTGGCTTCATAATGGATAATTCTCTGCTTTATTTAGGAAAGTCAGGCCTGAAATGTTGAAAGAATGGCTACTTTATTTCTCCCTCATGTATATAACCCTCAACAGTAATCACTGTCATCTTTAATACTGAAAAATGTCTTCAACATGACCAATTCTTAAATAGCACTCAGGGAACTAAACTATTGCCTCCCCTGTGTTTTTTTGTTTGTTTGTTTGGTTGGGTTTTTTTGGCTCCACCACGTGGCAGGCAGGATCTTAGTACCCTGACCAGGGATCGAACCCACACCCCTGCGGTGGAAGCACAGAGTCTTAACCACTGCACCGCCAGGGAAGTCCCTCCACTGTGTTGTTAATAGACATTTACTGAATTTTTAGCTCTAGCTTTAGACTTTTACCAAAGAAAAGGGATACTTCAAGACTTCTGTGGCTTAATGTACTTGATCAACTCCAACCCCTTCGCTGATCTTGATGAGGAAAACAAAGCAGAACTTTCCTGTGGCTTTGAATGTTTTAATCCAGTGTTTACTTAGCAATTCAAATAACATTAAAGGCAGACCTGTGTGTTTAGCAGCATAGGTATGTGCTTTTTTTTTTTTTTTTTTTTTTGCGGTACGTGGGCCTCTCACTGTTGTGGCCTCTTCCGTTGAGGAGCACAGGCTCCGGAAGTGCAGGCTCAGCGGCCATGGCTCACGGGCCCAGCCGCTCCGCGGCACGTGGGATCCTCCCGGACCGGGGCATGAACCTGTGTCCCCTGCATCGGCAGGCAGACTCTCAACCACTGCGCCACCAGGGAAGCCCAGGCATGTGCTTTTAAAAACAGTTGAGAAACACTGCTCTAAACCAGAATTTTTCAATCTTCTTTGTCCCGATCAGGATGAGTAGCTGTCCCCACGATGGTGTATTTCAACCCACAGCACTCCCTCCCCTGCAGTTCTGATACGGCACACCCTCCCAGCAACCACTGCTTATGTAACGTAACCACACACCCTATTTTGATTTGGAAAATCTTAGTTTGTGCCTCTTTTCCACATACAATTATTGACGGCACCCTCTTTCAACCTCTCAAGTGTTCAGGTTTGGATAAAAAATGATAAGGTCACTGTATACCTATGAGTCCCCAGATCTATGGTGGATCTGGAGTCCTGGAAGTAAGAGAGTTATATGGAATCTGCACAGGAGAACAGATGATTCCCCCAATACACCCTGGCAACCGAACCGCTCACCATGTTTTTCCGACATAACCAACCTAACATGTGGAAAAGAAAGATGCAGGGCCTTGGTGGACAACATACATGAGAAGAATATTAAGAGACAGTGGACTGTGCAGAAGGACAGCCCTGAGTTAGAATGCCAGCTCTCCCATTTAGTAATTTCCTGATGGGGGGCATGTCACTTCATTCTCTCTTAGCCTCATTTTCCTCCACTACGCAATGGAGATGTAAAATTTCCTTCACCAAGTTGTGATGGGGATTAAATGAGATGATGCATGAAAAGTGCTTAGCACAGTGGGGAGATTCGGTGAACAAGATCCATGCCAAACAGTCCTTTACATTGTTTTAATTTGATTAAGGCTTCACTTTAGTTTGTGTTATCTGTATAACCTAACAATACACTTTTAATTCAAAAGGTTTTGAACGTAAGAAGAAGTTCTTTAATTTAGGCAGAGCCTCAAACTGTCGATTGAATTTGGTTGGTTAGCAATACAGTGAGGTATTGCAAATCAGAATGTAAGCGTCAAAGAAATTTCACTATATGCACAATTTGAATCAGATGTACTGTCATGTTTGGTAGTGTGTGCTTACATCTACTGATACAAGGATAAATGAGTTAATCTAGGCAATTTATATTGTATTAATACAAATGTTGATTATATATAATTGAAAGTCAAAAGTGATGGCAAAGAAACTTTAAAAGCTTATTTTGAGGAACACTATATTTCTTTGCTAATTACACAGTTAATGGATGAAGAGAAATACTTTTAAAACCACAATGTATTTCAATTTCAAGACCATTAGGAAGGGAATGCAGTTAAAAGTGATTAACAGTGGAAATTAACCAACCAGTTAAAATTCAGAAGAAATGGTCTGCTGCAATCTGTCCCATTTCTCCCAGCACTGAGAATGTCTCTTATGAAGACACTAGCTGTATAAACCAACAGCGAAGAGTGAGACAACTACCCTCAGAACAACCCAATTTGGTTTTAATTACCTAAATACTTCAAATGAAATCAGGGGTTTTTTAGGACTGCCATTTTCTACTTTGCTTGTACAGCTAGAATAATGTAGAATTAAATGACTACAGTCCATTTGCAATAGAACCAGATCAAAGCAGACAAGTTTTACTGAGTTTTACTCAGATAATTCAGGCTATGTCTTGGCCTTGAAATCTGCAAGTTTGGTATTGTAAACCCTGGTTTCTAAATTATACCACAGCACAGTCCATAGAATCACCACCTAATGTGACAAGAGAAAGTATATTTATCTGACAATGTATCTTGTTTTAATAAATGTAGGCAACAGTCAAAAAATACCCTAAAAATTTGAAAATGAGAGCTATGTACATCTGGCGGGGTTTGGGACTTGGCCACATTAACGCTCCTTTCCTTTGCACCTCCTGTGGCACTTTGCTGTGGGAAACCCACCACTGCACCAAGTGAGTTTTATTACTTTGGTAGCTGAGCAAAGTTTTCTGTTTTTCCATTAGCAAACAGAATCTTTCTTTAAAGCAAGACACTGGCAAAGTTATTTTTAAAGTGGATATGTTACATAAATTTGATCTTAAGGGATCTAGGAATTTTCAGTGAACTCTCATAAAGAAAGCAAGCTTTGTGCTCCTCCACCCGTTTTATCCTTAACCACTTTAATATAAAGACTGCCCATGTCCCAAAGCAGTTCATCTTAGTTGAAAGGTGATTCTAAAAGAGGTTTTGTTTTTTAAAGTTCTTTTAAACTCGGAGCAGGCATTTAAAGGTTAATCGAGTTGCCCATTTTCTGAATTTCCCTCTAGCCCAATTGATGCAGGGGCTATCTCTTGAATTGTGAACAGGACACAGGGAACTAGGTCTTTTAATGGCTATTTTACAAAAAGGTCACCTGGTAAATATTTCAATAAACTCTTTTTCACACAAGTGCACCTGTTCCCAACCTGTGTGAAAAAATAGGCTGATACTAACCACCTTTCTTGAGTCTTCAAACGACCAAGAAAGGAAAGAAAGAAGACGGGTGGAAGCAATGGATTTTCATATGCATGTCTTTCACATCCTCAGGGAGATGGCTCAAGGAATGCCCAATTATAAATAAGAACCCTCTTGGTGTATTAAAGGGTAAAAATCTGGGGGTCACATTACGTAGTACAGGTGGAAATACATCTTACAAACACAGTCAAAACAGGTGATCTGTATAAACCTGCAACTTTTATCTATCTGCAAACTTAACCAAACTTATCCCATGCTTAAATGAAATTAAACCGTGTCAGCCACAAAGTTCAGGATAAAGATCTTGGATGTCAGGGACTTCCCTGGTGGCGCAGTGGTTAAGAATCCGCCTGCCAATGCAGGGGACACGGTTTCGATCCCTGGTCTGGGAAGATCCCTACATGCCATGGAGCAAATAAGCCCATGCGCCACAACTACTGAAGCCCGCGCACTATAGGGCCCGCGTGCTGCAACTACTGAAGCCCGCGCGACTAGAGCCAGTGCTCTGCAATAAGAGAAGCCACCACAATGTGGCCCACGCACCACAACGAAGAGTAGGCCCCGCTCACCCCAGCTAGAGAAAGCCCAGGCGCAGCAACAAGACTCAACGCAGACAAAATAAAAATTAAAAAAAAAAAAAAAAAGGTTTTGGATGTCAAACATAGCATTCTGAAGCAAGGTTTTATTAACTAGACATTTTGTAAATAACATTTATCTTCAAAGTACCAAACACAGTACTCATTCCCAGGTAAATAGTAAGTGCCTAGGAACAACAATTCAACAATGTTGAATTAATTTATGACCCTAAACATTCTTTCCTCTGAAATATATTTTAACACTTTAATTGAATTGACCATGGCTTCATTGATAAAAGGCACTTCCTATCTTTAAGCTAATTTTATTTCCATTAACATGGCCTTTGCAACACAGGTAATTTGAAACAGCAAGCACACCTGTAATACAGCAGCTTTACAAAGTGTTGTTTTGTATAGAATGTGTGATTATGAAAATCAAGGCTATTCTGAAACACTACAAATAATAGAAAAACAAAGAACCAGTAAGTGCAAGCACCTGAATTTTAGTCATGTAATCCTTTTTAAATTAATTTTTTCCTACTAACCCAATAGTAGATTAAAGTTTTCCTGAAATAAAGACCAAAGTTAAATTATTGAGTAAATATTATTGTAATAATTACTGTTTAAATTTTTCACATTTACCTTAAAATTCTTCTTTATTAGTTATGATCCTTTTTAGAAGAAATGTTTGTTTGGAAGACAGTAAGGCACAGTGGTTAAGGACATGGGTTCTAGAATCATCAAGACTTGGTCCATATGGCAGCTCTGCCGCTCACTAGCTGTGCCACCTCCCTGGGCCTCCATTTCCTATTCTCTAAAGCAGGGACAATAATGGCACTTACATCAACAGCACCAATAAAAATGATAATTCATATAAAGCACCATGCCTACTACACAGTGAGTGCTCAACAGATGTTAAATGTCACTATTACGAACGGACCAAAGACCATCACAATGGGCAAGGAGGGGATGAATGCCTTTTCCCAAGAAAGCCGCGTGTTTTCCTGCCTAGAGGGTAGTGAGAGGTTCCGTGGTTGAGAAACAGAGAGTGCAAGTGCAAAATCGTGGCCAGAGAGGTCTGGAGGGTGGGCTGGGACCACTTTGCAAGGGCCTTGCATGAGAACTCCGGTGAAGGGTGATCCATTGGCATGTTGTAGCAGGGCCAGGCCATGATCAGATTGCCCTTCAGAACAGGGACCATGGCTGCAGTGTGGAAAATGGTTCAGAGGAATGCAGAAAGAAGCCTAGGCAGAAAGACCAGTTGGGAAGCTGTTAAATAATCACGGTGCCTTAAGTGTGGCAATGAAAATGAGAGGAAGGCTTAGATTTGAGGGCGAGTTCCCAGGAAGACACAATAGTCTATGGTGCTTGAATGTTACAGGGGCCATTGTGAGATGGCCTTGTCAAGGACAGTGTGTCCAATACCAAACTGTGGACCAGCATTATCTCTACACATTCAGATGATCAAGCAGTTAAGAAAGGAGAAGTGAGGAAGTCAGATTGGGTCACTGGGAAAGGGTAGAATTTAAGGGTGTGTTTTCCTAAAGGAAAACTGCCTCCTTCTCTCTTCCTTCCAACCCAAGATGCAACTCAGGATTCACTTAGCAGGCAACAAGCACTACTGGAAGCCCCATCTCATGACCAGGACACCTTGTCATGAGAAGACTTTACTGGGAGGCCATGAAGACATGGCATGCAGAGGGCACTTAATAATCACATCACGTGTCCGTGAATTTGATAAGCAGGAAGTGAATAAAACAGTGGACTGGGTCTCAAAATTACTTGAATCTACTGAACTCCTGTGTTTTGAGTTTTATTCATTTATAAAATGGAGATGAGGGCTTCCCTGGTGGTACAGTGGTTAAGAGTCCACCTGCCAATGCAGGGGACACAGGTTCGAGCCCTGGTCCGGGAAGATCCCAAATACTGCGGAGCAACTAAGCTCATGCGTCACAACTACTGAGCCTGCGCTTCTGAGCCCACGAGCCACAACTACTGAGCCCGCGTGCCACAACTGCTGAAGCCCACATGCCTAGAGCCTGTGCTCCACAACAGGAGAAGCCACTGCAATGAGAAGCCCGTGACAAAGAGGGGCTCCCGCTCGCCGCAACTAGATAAAGCCTGCGTGCAGCAATGAAGACCCAGTGCAACCAAAAATAAATAAATAAATAAATTTATAAAATGGAGATAAAAATGTTAGGAATTAGAGAAAGAAAATTCTTAAAATAAGCAAGACCTGATCAAGGAGTATTGATATTGGAAAGGAGTAACTACCCAAGTTCTGTATCTAATCATAAGCAATCTACCAAAAATTTTATATATACTCTATACTCTTTAATGTCTATCTAAAGTTTCATTGTGTATCTTTTTGCCATAAAGCAATTAAACAAATAAAATGAAGTGCAAGCTTTCTCAAATTTACATGGGAAAGCTAAATTTGTATGGAGGTCTTACTGTGGAAGACATTATATTTAAGGAAAGTTTTGAGAAAAACTTCTTAAGTTTGAGAAAAACTGAATGTTTGCAAGAAGTCTTCATATTTATAAAGATAAGAACATAATACTTATGGCCTGGTTTTACCTTTAAACATTATTTCATAATAAAACATTATTATTTTAAAGATCTTAGGTATTAGGAAAAAGTTAAATGTATTAAATTTAAATTGCCAGAAATTTTTATAGCTATCAATCAGGCAGAATTTGATGTAATTAGAAATGTTTGGAATATAACAGTGAGACTCCATTTGATATTCTCACAGCGGCTCAAAAAATACCCACTGACACACCTATTAGAATGGCCAAAATTCAGAACACTGACAGCACCAAATGCTGGTGAAAATCTGGAGCAATAAGAACTCTCATTCATTGCTGGTAGGAATGCAAAATGGTACAGCCACTTTGGAAGACAATTTGGTGGTTTCTTACAAAACTAAACATACTCTTGCCATACGACCCAGCAATCACACTCCTTGGTATTTACCCAAAGGAGTTGAAAACTTACGTTTACAGAAATATGGATGTTTATAGCAGCTTTATTCATAATTGCCAAAACTTGAAAGCAACTAAGATGTCCTTCAATAGGTAAATGGGTAAATAAACTGTAGTACATTCAGATAATAGAATATTCAGCTCTAAAAGAAAGAAGGTATGAAGCCATGAAAAGACATGGTGGAAACATAAATGCATATTCCTAGGTGAAAGACACTAATCAGAAAAGGCTACATACTGTATGATTCCAACAATACGACATTCAGGGAAAGAAGACAGTAAAAAGATGAGTGGTTGCCAGAAGTTGGGGGAAGGTGGAGCACAGACGATCTTTAGGGCAGAGAAAATACTCTGTATACTACAATGATGAATACAGGTCGTCATATCCCATACAATATGCAACACTATGAATGACCTGTATGTGATGTAAACTATGGGCCTTAGGTGATTACGATGCATCAGTGTAGGTTCATCAATTGTAACTAACGTACCACTGCGGTGAGGGATGCTGATCGTGGGGGAGGCCGTGCACATGGCAGGGCAGGAGGTATGTGGGAAATCTCTGTACCTTCCTCTCAGTTTTGCTGTGAACCTAAAACTGTACTAAAAAAATTTTCTTCTAATCTGTTGAGTGTGAAAAAATCAAGAAATAATCATCACATACCTAACATGTAGGTGTATGACGAGCATGTGAATTAGCTGTATTAGCTAATTTTTTAAGGACCACACAGACCTCCAGCATCTTAGTTAGAAAGCAGTCCTTGTAGCCTCTCAAATAAATCTTCATGTGAAAACCAAAAGATGGCTCTTTGCCTCTGAAGTACCACCACTAAGGGAAGCTTCCCTTGAAAGCAGCCCGTCTTCCTCTGTACTTTTTTTTTTTAAAGAATGGATGTGTCAGATTTAGACCTTCTGCTCTGTGGCACTACACACGGAAACACTTATAAAATTACACTAAAAAATGGCAGGTTCTTTTTTTAATTAGGAAAAATTTCTAGTCCTTCAAAACTAGATATTTTGCTTTGATTTTATTTGTAATCAAAATATTTCTCTGGAAGCATTTTCTGTAGCCATCATTACTCAATTAAACATGTTCCTATGTGACTTGTATGTCGCCACTGCATGATAATCCTGCAGATGGCAAAGATTTAATATGGAATTAAACTAAGCTATTAATTATATATACAAGTTAAAAGAAATCTAAATGAATGACCTCTAAAAAATGTTTCTCCTACTTGTCTACTTACCTGGGAGATACAAGAGTCAAGCTAGAAACAGAGTAAGGATGAAGTGCTTGTACTTTGCTACTTGTTTTTATGAAATAAAATACTAGCCTTTTATGTAAAATGCCACCATAGGATAAAAATGTGATTCTTACAGAAGTCAGGTCGTCTCAGATCTACTGCTACTATATCCGATCGAAAACAAAACTATCCCAAGCTAGTACGACATGGTGTACTTTCATGTACGTTGAGCTGAGAGGCAGACAGCGAAGTCTGTAAAAGATGATTTTCACTGAAGACTCATGTTAAAGTGAATAAATGGAGAACCTTTTTTTTGCAATCAGATGGCAAAGATGGGAAACATTCACTGCAAGTTAGGAATAAAAGAGTTATGTAAATATTTTTACCTTGGATGGTTATCTCCTCTGGAGGGAAGACAAAGCAACTAAATAATAATCCAAAATGTATAGATAGTAGAGTCTTACATAACATTACCTTCGGGGACTAAAAATTCTTTTTTGGTAGTTCTGAATACCATTCCGTTGAAAGTCAGTCTTCTCTTCTCCCTTCCCTCATAAGGGGAAAAATCCAGCTTGGAGTTTCTGTTCATGGAGGTAGGGTTTGGATCAAATTCATTAGATCCAAAGTTAGGAAAAGGAAGAATTTGTCAAGTTGGATGAAATTATGGATTTTTATTTCTGTTTCTTCCATTGGTAGACAATGTAGTTCATTATTTTAAATGAAACACTGCCAGAGAACCTGAAACTCTTTATTTTATACTTTAGAAATGCCATGAATCATTCCCCCTAAATTATATTGAAGTCACTGTTTAGTGACTTGCTAACTTCCCTAGTCAAACATAAGCTCTCTTTTTGAATCAGCATTTTCTTTACTACACCCCTGGGGAAACGAAAGAGTTCAGTAACTCCTGAGGGTTCCTGACTTTTTCTCTAAGAGTCCCTGAGACACTAGAGAAAAGTACAAAAGGCAAAAACCCTAAATAAGCAAGGAAGGTTTCACAGAGATCTACTGGCCAAGTGACACAAAAAATTAAGTGCACTTTGTCCAGTTAATATTACAAGAAAAGCACAACCTCGTTCATCGAACATATGCCTTATCGCTAAACATCCTAAGGCTTTGTTTTTAAGGTACAATAGTGTTCAAACAGTGGTACCTTTCCACCAATGATAGATCAAATACTCTGGATCTCTGATAAATGATCTTTTAGGCTCACGACCCCCTCCCCCTTCACATGATGTAGTTTTACAAAGATAAATCAGAAAGGTTTAAAAAACTATATACTGTTAACCTTTTCCGTTTCATGATTGTCTACAAGCAACAACCGAGAAAGCGTATGTGTTTTTTTTTTTTTTTTTTTTTTTGCGGTAAGCTGGCCTCTCACTGTTGTGGCCTCTCCCGTTGCAGAGCACAGGCTCCGAACGCGCAGGCTCACTGGCCATGGCTCACGGGCCCAGCCGCTCCGCGGCACGTGGGATCCTCCAAGACCGGGACACGAACCCGTGTCCCCTGCATCGGCAGGCGGACTCTCATCCACTGCGCCACCAGGGAAGCCCGCGTATGTGTTTTAATTCAGGAGGAAGAATAATGCTGAGTCCAACTCTTAACCCCTTACAATTCACATAAAACATGAAAATTCAGAGCCAACTTTACAGACAACTTAGAGCTAAGTTTGATTTATTTGAATATAGTTGATGTGATATTTTTGATTCAATGTAAAATGAGCAACGGTTAATAATCAGAAGCATATCTTTCTCTACGAGGATGATAACATAATGAGAAACAAAAGCATTATTTTTTTCTTCTTCATTTATTTATAATATATTTCTCATTTAAAAATTTCTGTTCTCGGCCTTCCCTGTTAGCACAGTGGTTAAGAATCCGCCTGCCAATGCGGGGGACACGGGTTCAAGCCCTGGTCCGGGAAGATCCCACATGCCGCGGAGCAACTAAGCCCGTGCGCCACAACTACTGAGCCTGCGTTCTAGAGCCTTCGAGCCACAGCTACTGAAGCCCGCGTGGCTAGAGCCTGTGCTCCGCAACAAGAGAAGCTACCGCTCATCACAACTAGAGGAAGCCTGTGCGCAGCAATGAAGACCCAACGCAGCCAAAAAAAAAAGAATTTCCATTCTCCCAGCATTTCTACTTCTAGCAGTAAATCCTTAAAGAAGTAATCAGAGATGTGCAAAAAGATTTATGTACAGGGTGTTCCAAGAGTAATTTTTAATACTGAAAAATAAGAAGTACCTTGAAGATTCAACATTATGGGACTGATTAAGAATTAGTTAAATAATTATATTCAAGTGGTATAAAATTGTGCAGCTATAAAACTGATGCTATAGAACCAGTGCTGTCCAACAGAAATAGAGTGTGGATGATATTTGTAACTTTAAATTTTCCAATAGGTGCATGAAAAAAAGTTTTAAAAAAGTGAAATTAATTTTCTTACTATATCTTATTTAACCCAATATTTCAACAGGTAATCAAAATAAAAATTAATAATGAGGCATTTTCCCTTTTTTTGTACTTCCTCTGGAATTTGATGTTTTTTTTTGTAGTCACAGCACATCCTAATTCTAACTAGCCACAATTCTAGTGCTCAACAGTCCATGCTGCTGTGGTGACAGTACTGAACAGTGCAGTCACAGACCATATTTAGATCTAGAAAGTAGTTAATAATGTATGAAAACTTCAAAACAGATTATATGACATATCTATAGTATGATTCTAATCGCATGCTTTAAAAATTCATGAACAGGAGAAAAAAGCATAGGAGGGTATATGCCGAAATGCTCATGGTATTATTCTAGGAAGCAGGATTATAGTTATTTTCTTTTTTCTCTTCTGTGTTTTCTAAATGTTTGAAAATAAACCTGTATTATTTTGAATTTAAGAAATGATTCTGTTAACATGCTCCAATCAGCACTGATGAGATTTATGATGACCTTAGACATTCAACTCTTTCTAAGAATTTGATCCCTGAAAAGTAACTGTATTTATTTTGTATTTCATACTAGTGAATACAAATTTCATTGTCCTTAGAGAATAATTCACCACTATGTACAAGATTTATATTTTGATCATGAGCCCTAACATTGGCCCCTTGAATGCAGTGTGTGTATTTACAGTATAAGAACTGTGAGTAAATTATTTCATTGCCTGTTAAATAACCATTTTAAGTCTAGACAAAAATCATAAATAGCCATTATTTATAAAGTTTCCATTCAAGGTACTCGGGAAATTGTATAATAAATAGGCAATGTGACCAACACCTCCTCGTACCCCCAATCACACACAAAAAAAGAGAGAGAAGATATATAAAATGGGCAAAGATGCTAAATACAGACAAAATCCACTTTGAAAAAGTGAGACTAAACTAAAATGACTGTTGCAAGCTCGGCATCCACCTTCAAGCAGCAGAGAGCTTACTCTGCCGACCCTCTTCATCACTGTAGCCCACCCTCCCAAACCCCACACAAAAGGCTCTTAAGACAAACCAGCCTATATTTCCTCTTCAACCATCTCTTCTCAATATTCCCCATCACTGTCTAGCTCTCTGGCAGTCCTCATTTTATCCTCAACAAAATTCCTGGGGCCCTTAAGGAGGTCCAGAAAACGTCTGACATTAACTTACTTTACTGATAAATATTTACTGAGTTCCTATTTACTGCATTAAAGTGGGGCTTATATCAGATAGGAGAAATACACAAAAACATAAAAATACAAAAATAATTTTAAATGGTGGTAAGGAAAATAACGGAAAAGAAGAGAGTGCTATGGAAGACTGGGGCTTGGGGCAGGAGCAGGGTGGTGGTCAGGAAAGCCCTCTCCAATGACAAAGGACAAACCCACTGATGCTGAGGCCTGATGGATGAGAGGGAAAAAGCGGGAAGAAGTGCCTTCCTGAAGATGTGCATGTCCCAGCCCTAGGTGGACGGGAGCAGGTAAATTCAGGAATCTAGGGTTGGCTGGGTTAGGGTTAGGGAGTGGAAGAAGGCTGGAGCCACTCCAGCCCGTGGGAGTCTAGCAGAGGGGCCAGTGTGTAAGCATGGTCATTACTAGTATTAACAACGACAGCAATAGATAAAATATAAGCATTTTTGACAAGCTAGGCACATGCTAAGAGCTTTACACACAATCATGGACTAATTCCTCACAGCAGCCCTTTGAGATGGGGATGATGAAGCACCTGTGAGGTTACAACCTTGTCTGAGGTGACATGACTTGTAGAGGGCAGGGCAGGGGTCTGCTGACACAGTATCCTCTTGGATGAACTGCCTCTCCTTCCAAGTTTTGCACCCTGATCCATTGTCACCAGAGTTATGGGCAAAGGCAGAGTGTTTTGAAAGAGGATACTGGAAAAGAACAAAGAAACTGAGATTTCTGTTCCTAGAAGGAGAAATCTATCTTATGGACACGAAAGACCAAATTCACTCATGTCTAAACCACAGAAGAAGGACAAAGAAAAATATGTGTAGCACACTATAGTAGATACCTGCAGGTTTTGTCTTCCTGACACGTTATTTTCATTTTTTTCTAGTAAAAACTATTTTCTTTGGGCAGCTCTCCCTACCCCACTCTCAGTCTACAGTGGTTTTGGTAGGGCAGACCCTACCCCTGGCTTTAGGGCTGAGCACATGACTCTTCACACCTAGGCAACTGGAACATTTCATTCCCTAGAGTTACTGGCTGCTTGAGGTGTGCCAGACTCCGTGCTGTGGTGCAGGAATATGTTGATGAACAAGACACAGTCCCTTTCCCCCTTGGAGTTCATAGCTACTCCAGAGGGAAAAGGGAGGAAGCACAGGTGAGCGTACCTACATCATAATTTACCTACAAACTGAACACAGTGCAGTAAAAACAGCACCTGATGAAAAAGAAAGTCTTGGTTCTCTAGTCTAGACATAAACATTGTCCACTGAACTCTATAATGAAAGGCTTGAAAGTGCAGAGGCCAAAAGACAGGGAGACCTGGAAGATGAGAGACGAGCCCTGGTAGCAGCAGCAGCTATGGGCAGAAAGGCTTAGTTAGAACCAGAACTGCAGGAATCTAAGTGGACTCTGGTCTGTTTCCAGAAATAAAGTTGCTAAAGAAAGAAATCAATCTAGGAACTGAGAACAGAACGTCAGGGGGGACACCACAAAGAGCCACGGTGAAAAATGCCTCCAGCTGCTACAAAAGGACATGAACCTGCAAGACTTTTCTGGCCTTTACCACCATAGCTCTCAGTAGCTCATCTCTCCTCCTGACCAATTACTGTATTTCCCTGAGCAATTCTACATCTGGCTCCCTCCTCAGTGAGGTGGGACATGAACTGCTCTGCCAAACACAGGATCCAGGGCCCCAGAACTTACCAAGAGCACCTGGCTTCTGGGTTCCTACATTCCTGTGTGTCCAGCCTTCAAACGGGGCCTCTTCCCAACTCGCTGTGCAGATGTGTAGGTTTTTCACACTACTTGGTATGAAGACTCATTAAGTTTCATGCCCAAATCACAGATTTAATTCATATTAAATATGAATTAAATTTAATTCATATTAAAGTGGAGGTGAATGCTCTTAAATTAACTGTTTGGAAAAACTACATGTAGTCCACCTAGAGTTATATTTGTTCTTCTCTGTTCTAATATTTACAAGATCCCAACATAAAGATCCCATTTGGGTGTTGCTAAATTAAAACACCTCACTCAACACAAATACACTTCCTGAATTATCTGTTTTGTGTTAACTGGGACCTGAGGGGAGACTATTCTTGAATAAGTGCACCAAGGAACAAAAACCAAAACCCAGTAATAACGGACCAAGTCAAACGGACTTAAATACCAACTCTGATGATTTGAGCAGTCATTTAACCATCACATTGATTCACTTATGCAACAAATTTACAGTGAGTGTTTACTGTGTATCAGACAGTGATCTAGGCTTTGGGGATGAGGCACGAACAAGACATTTTCTGAATATTTTGTATGTACTGAGTACCAAACTATTCTCTCCTCCTTCATGGAGATAAATCCATCTTTCCTTCCTACTTTATTGACTCTTCCCAGGATATACTCTTAAAAATGGCATGTCCGTGTCAAGACTCAGTTGTTCAAAGAAGCGTTCTTTCAACAAAAGCAGTCTTGTAACAGTAATACTAAAAACAAACAAACAAACAAACAAAAAACCCAAAACACACACAAAAAACCTTTGAGATCATCTAATTCAACCCATCATCTACAGATGACAAACCTGAGGCAAAGTAAGTTAAGGGTACTTCCCCAAGGTGGTCCGTATCATTAGTACTGAAACAAGTATTAAATCTCTTGGTTTTTCATCCAGTGTTTTCTTCTCCTGCACCGTCCAATACGGTAGCCACTAGCCCCATGTGGCTCTTTAAGTTTAAATTTAGAATTAAAAATTCAGTTCCTCAGCGGCACTACCTCCGTTTCAAGTGTTCAACAGCCACATAAGCTAGTGGCTCTTGTATTGGGCAGTGAACAAAAGAGACTATTTCCATCATTGCAGAGAGTTCACTGGACAGCGCTGTGGGGTCTAAAACACACTGCTTGCCTTATTCCAGCTCAGCACTTCTCAAACTTTAATAGGCAGAGTACTCAATCTGTGGGGATCATGTACAAATGCTGATGCTGATACAGTATAGGTCGGGATGGGGCCTGACATTATACAGTCCTCATAAGCTTCCGTCCGCAGGACTGCCCTGGGTCTGAGGACCACACTTGGAAGTATGGAGTGTCAAGGTTCTGGTTCAATACTGCAGTCAATACTGCAGGAGTTAGTGTCCTAACAGTTTAATGTGTATGATGTTTTTGTCTGCCCCATGAGATTTTAAGCTGCTTAAGATAGAGCACCACATCTTATACTTCCCATCCTTCATCATGACTGCACAGCATAGGGACAGACCAGGAGTAAGTTTTCCTATCTATAAATGCATTATGTTTGGTGCAAGTTACTGCAATGCTACACATAAACACACACACATAAACAGTTTCTTTCCTTTTTTTTTTTTTGCCACACCGCACAGCTTGTGCGATCTTAGTTCCCTGACCAGGGACTGAACCCAGGCCCTCAACAGTGAGAGCACAGAGTCCTAGCCACTGGGCTGCCAGGAAATTCCCTGTTTTTCTTTTCAAAAGACACCAGGTCTTTGATCTAACCATTCATTGCCTTTGATTTCCCAAAAGTGAGACACTGGTAGCTGTACTATGTCAACTTCAAGAAAACACATAGGAATTAATTGTATTTAATGGCTTTAAAATGAACTGTGAATTTTACTAAAGCATACATATTTAAAATAATTTTTAAATAGTTGAGAAAAAATATATAAGGTATATTTGATAGCTGAATGGATGCTAAATAGTCTCCTGAAAGTACAATTGAATATCCAACTTCTCTCTAAAATTAGAAAATGATTAAAATATTTACAAAAATAATACAATCAGAAATTTTATCTGTGTCTTTAAATTACTGTGGCCTTATTTCCTAGCCTGGAAACACAGGGCACCCTTTCTTAATGGGACAGCTGACAGCTGTCTTGGTATGAGCAGGGACTTCTACAATTCTTATCATAGTTTTCCATCAGCAATTTCCATTTTCCTAGAAATTTCAGTGATTACTATATGTAGTCAGTTATTAATTAAGAACTTTGCATTAGGTTTAAGAGTTCAATCACTTTTGTATCTAAAAGTCACATATCTATGCATTAAGCTTTTAAAGAAATGAGTCCTTTGTGCCTTTCTAAATGTATTCCTTATAAAGCAACAAGAAAAAAAAAGTTTTATTAATGCACAAGACTGAAAGAAATGTTAAGTATGCTAGAGTTCTGGTTTTGATTTTGGACTTCAGAGAAAGTAAAAGAAGCAGTGGAACAGAAGAGCCCTTTAATTACAATCCAATGTCCTAGAGAAGACTATCTGATATCTCTTCCAGTTGGCATTCAAGCCGGTGTAAGAAAATCAACTGCGATGAGTACAGCACAAAATCATCCCACCTCGTCAAGATAATCAGAAATTACACTGTGAGTATGTCATGAACCTCCCTAGTTTTGTTTAAGACCTTCTTGGACACATTAAAATATGGAAATGTTTCAAGACTTAAATCAATAAATTTATTTATGCTACACAACCTAAGCCAATAAAAGTTTGTGCTAAGATTCCTCAAACTCCCACTTCATTTTGGGGAGGGTAACTAAATGAGCATTTTTTCCCCTAGGAAGAGAGTAGACTGCTCTCCGGCAGGAAGGTGGCAGCAGTATGACGGTTGACAGTTTGAGTCTGGAGTTACTGGCTGCATACAAGTTCTCATCATGTCAGCCTTAGGAAAATTAGCTATCTCTTTAAGACTCAGTTTCTTCATCTGTAAAATGCAATACTGATCATATGGCACTTTACACAGTAAGTAAGCATGTAGCACACAGTAAGCTTTAAATGAACCTTAATTATTTTTACTAGATCTGAAAGGGATATATCATAGCTCAGTGGCCATGAAATATTTTCCTTCACTTTCATCAAGCTCCTTTAAGACCTCTTACTTTGTGTTTGTATCTAGAAATCTTCCCTTAAAATATTAAAAAAACCCCATCTATTTATGAGAGAAATAAAAGATGTATTTGGGGATTTGTTTTTTCAAAACAAATATGTTATCTGCTCACCTGGAAATGCTCTATAGCCCCTATTCAGAGAGAAAATGATTCAAAGACACTGAAGTACAATCTCAATAAATATAGTATCAATATCCAGATTGAGTCAGTAACATTAGATACACTCCTCTAGAAGAAAACTTTCAGTCACGGGGTTGCTGAAGTGAGGTCCAAGTAGCTGAGAACGAAGTAGAAGTAGACAAATACATAATTTATATTGCATAGGGGGAAAATTTGACTTAGTTCACACAGAGGACTGTTTTTGTCCTTCAGTATCTAGTCTGGTTGTTGCCTACACAAGAATCATGTCAACTCCTCTCTTTCCTTCCTGAGCACAGAACTGACAGAGAAAGAACAAGAACCGTTCTCCTCATCAGGGACAGGAGACAGTGGTCCCAGGAACAATCGCTCGGGCTGGCCAAGCCCCCATCATCAGCCAAAGAAAGGGCTTGTGTGTCAGCACAGTCAGGTGAGAAGGGGTCTGATGTGCACACTCCCTGCATCAGAGTGACCTGTCTCTGAAGGGAGGGCGGTGGACACATTCCCATTGAAGATATTTAGTCAGTAACAGAATCCAGGCCCCCTCCAGTCATATAAATTCTCCACTCAGCCTCAGGAAAATTAGCTATCTCTTTAAGACTCAGTTTCTTCATCTGTAAAATGGGAATGAGAATAGGATTGCTGGGAGCATTTAATGCAATACTGATCATATGGCACTTGACACAGTAAATAAGCATGTAGCACACAGGTGCGGGGCAGGGGGGCGGCCCAGGTGCGGGGCGGCGGGGGGCGGCCTGGAGCAAGGAAGAGGAACAGGCTTGACACTGCACATGTGCATAGCACTGTCCCATCTACGAGGTCATAACAGAACTCACTTGACCATGGTCCTCATGAGGTTGGTACAGTTATTTTATCTTGTCAAGAAATGAAGGTCTGAGGGGAAGATGGCATGCCCAAGAAAACCAGCAACGTGGCAGAGGTAGGAACTCCATCCATGTCATTCTGTGGGCAGAGGGCGAGAAAAGGGTTGTGGGGAGGGAAGCACTGAGAACTCGGCCGCGGCAGCACTAGATTTCACCAAGATGTGGTTCTTGTGGCCTTTGGTTTTATTTTCTACACTGTCGAAGCAAGTAAGGTTCTAAAACTAGGGTTTTTATATAATTTTTCATAATATCATCAAATATTTAATCTCTATTCAAATTTTTCAACTTGTTTTTAAATTTCTCTTTTTTTTTTTTGGCTGCGCCACTTGGCTTGCAGGATCTTAGTTCCCAGACTGGGGGTTGAACCTGGGCCCTCAGCGGTAACAGTGCAGAGACCTAACCACTGGACCACCAGGGAATTCCCTAAAATGTTTTAATAGCAGCTTTTTCCTCACCTAACCAGGATCCGAACAAAGTGGTACACTGCATTTGGTCACTAGGTCTCTTTAGACCTTTTAGACTAGAATAGTGTCCCCATCATTTCTTTAAATCACACTGGCTTTATGAAGCATCACAACTGTTGTCTTCTAGAAGGGCCACATTCTGGATTTGGTTGTTTCCTTATATCATCTTTTAACATATTCTGCTAGCCCCTTTATATCCTGTAACCTGTGTCAGGTTTGATTGGATTCTTGGAAAGAAGATTTCACTGGTGGTGGTATGTTTCACATTGTTTCACATTGCTCACCCTGCCTGCTATTGTTTTACATCAAGAAACATATAAGATTGCCCCACTGTTACTGAATTTCAGGGTGATCACTCCGTTTAGTTGGTGAGCACCATATATTTCTCCATTTTAAAAGTGCGTTTTGTTTTACTTTGTTTTTGTCAATCGTTAGTATACGTAATTTTTTTGGTACTATGTAGATAGGCTATTCCTCAACAATTTCTCAATTTTTGTAGCTATTTTTTATGTTATGTTTGTAAATCTATCATGTTTTACCAATTAAAATCCTTCTGCAACATTCATTATTTGGGTTGGGAATCTGGTGAGCCAAATCTGCCCTACTTCCACCTCCCAGTGTTACATTCATGGACCCAACTGCAGATTCAGGCCTTTTCCTCCACCTGCCAAGTAAAGATGGTGGGCCTTACCTTTTGCAGGACAGGGGAGTTCCATCAGGATATGGACAGAATTCAATCTCTACCCAAAACTCTAAGAACAATGCTAACCATCTGGTAAAATTAGTTATGCTTTTGAAAATGTCTATTTTATCAAAGATTTATATACACACACAGACATAAATACACTTTTTAAAAGCAAGACAATGCTAAAAGGCTCACAACAGAAACAGTAGTCATTTGGCCACCCTTGGCCAACAGAGTCAACCACTTTTACCTCTTGTAGTTATTTCTTCCACTACTTACCTCCATTTTTCTAAATAATATGTAGAACTATTATACTTAATTTAAAATTTTTAGTCATTATCTCTGACTTCCTCTTATAGTAGGTGAGGATTAACTGCTTTTCCTATTACTGGCTTTGGAAGAGAAGTGAACGTGAACTCCTAAGGTAACCACACTGAATTTTTTTTTTTTTTTTTTTTGCGGTACGCAGGCCTCTCACTGTTGTGGCCTCTCCCGTTGCGGAGCACAGGGTCTGGATGCGCAGGCTCAGAGGCCATGGCTCACGGGCCCAGCCGCTCCGCGGCATGTGGGATCCTCCCGGACCGGGGCACGAACCCATGTCCCCTGCATCAGCAGGCAGACGCTCAACCACTGCACCACCAGGGAAGCCCGACCACACTGAATTTTGACAACCACTAGCACATGGTTAGCGGGCCTTAGAAATACTGTTGAGTGTCATTGGATGAATGATGTAGATATCCAAATGCATAAAGCCAGGATGCATTCTGCAGTTTCTCATAGCACGTATGCATTGAGCAGAATGTAGGAGAAATACCTAATCTTCCCAAATCACATACATTAAGTTGGTTATTTGTATTTTGTTTTAGTATGTTCTTAGAAAACATTAAAATTCAACACATTAAAATATTTTTAAAAGAGGAATGTCATGAAACTAATTTAAAGGACTCAGTAAAAACATCTCTGCAGCCCAAAGATTTTTTTTCAAGTAAATTCTTAATTGGCAGTAGAGAAAGAAATCTCTAGTTTCTTACTTTAGATGTGAGAAAGTAGTCTTTTCTAAACAATGATGAGCAAACATGCTTGAAAATATATGGGAGACCTTCCCTGGAGTCACGCAGGCTCAGAATTCAGCCCTTTGCCTCACAGTCCAGAGTCTCAGAAGGTTCCCTGATTTGGTGTAAGAAGGGAGAGAACTTGGGCAGCTTGTAACTTTCTAGATAAGGTCGCCTCCCCCCACAGGAAGCTAGAATAAAGGTATGAGGCGTAACATTAAGGAACAATTGGCACCCATCCCAGCGTTCCTCATCCGCCAGGGTTCCCAAGCCCCTGTGGCATCGAGGGGTCTTGCTGAAGCTGGTCAGAGGTCATACATCCAACAAGCTACAGCAGAATCCACACCAAATGGGGGTTTGTGAGAATACAAAATAAAGAGTGTAAGAAACACAAGAGGGAAACGGGTTGAAATACCTGTTGCTGTTAAGCCTATATTGACATAGTTGCATGGGTCATATGCAGAGTTCTCAGAGTGGGGCTCCCAGTGACTCAAAGTCTCCTTTATGCCCTGGGACGGTGTAATGCCCCCATCTTCCACCCTACTGCTACTGACCATCTCCACTTGGGTGACTCTAGGCACCCTTTCCTTTCTCCTTCCGCAGTCTATCTCATAGGATACGCATGCCTCCTCCCAACAGTGGCCTAAACCAGAAACCTGAAAGTCCCCATGGACTTCTGTCTCTTCCTTAGACTCTTTAATGGATGGTTCACTATCTCCCCAGTCTGGTCTCACCTCCTATAATCTATATATTCTCCAGACTGCTGCCACAAAGAGTATCACTTGCAGGATAAAAATCTCAACTCCTTTTTAGCAAGGCAGAAAAGGGCATCATTATCTGGCCCCAGCTGACCGGTCTGACCTGAGCTTCCAACACTCTTTCCTTGAAATTTGCACCCTGGCAACATCTAATTACCTGAGAGGTCCCGGAACCCACCCTGCTTTGGGGCCTCCCCGTGTTGCAAACACTCTCCCCTCCCACTGTGCTGACAACTTGGAACATTTCTATTCATCCTTCTAGCCTTAGCTCAAGTCCTTTCTCTGCTCTGATTCTTTCCTGACACCTGCCCATGTGCTGAGATGCTCCTGTCCATGTATAGCCTAGAACTGTGACAATTTACAATGTCTGTCTTTGCACCTGCTTTGTAAGCTCCTTGAAGTCAGGAACAAAAACCTTTTTCCTTCCAGCTCTAGCATCCTGCACACAGTGCCCACCCAAACAAAACTTTGTTGAGCAAATGACTAATTTTAAAATGAAAAAGAGAGGAATCGATATTATTTGGTTAAAATCAACAAGTCTGAAGAAATCCACTGGGAACATTATAGTCTATTTAATTGGAGGTGGGGTGGATTTGCATGGGGATATTCTCCAACAGTTTATCTTTTCTTTGAAACTGTCAAGCCAATGAAATAGACTCACGCATGTTGTACAACAGGGCAAGGAAGCAAAGGAGCATTTGTTTAAAAGAAATGACCTCTATGGTACTACCTGAATTTACAGGGTTTTGGAACTCTTTTCCACCCTGCTGGTACTCAAATTTAACTAGAATAGTTTCAACCTCTTCTCTACTACCAAAACAACAAAAATACCGCAAAAATTTAGAAGCAGCCAGACAACAGAGATCTAGCACCAACTTAGCTTTGAGAACTCTCAAAATTACATTCAAAGGCCCCCTATAAAATGGGCGATGTTATGAAATTGTCTTTGCATCCCTTGAGGAAAAGGGTGACACACAGACTCATGCTGGAAATCGTAGGACTGAACTCTAAAATCCTCAAGTTTTGAGTATCTGGTTAATTGCAATCATTTACTTTCCTTGGGAATCAATAGAAACCATCGGCTTAATGATAAAGCTGAGCTCTGCAATTATTTGAGGAAACATGTGCTGTAGTCAGCGTCTTACTGAGGAAGCCTGCTAGACATACGTATTTTTGTTTTATAATTAAAGCCAATCACATTCACTAATTTAAAAATGCTGGGTTTTTAAAATTTATCAGCACCACCCTTGTTAATATGCACCTATGCAACCTTTAATTTTAAACTTATGGTAGGTTAAATAGCTGTAATTGTACAAATGGCTGTGATCACACATCAGAATGTTGAGGTGATCATGAGAAAAAAATAAAGATGAGAAATAAATGTCCACTCTGAACCACATACCTGCCTTTGGGTCTCATGCCTGTGTTCGGAGGGATATTTCCCTCTCCTAGCAAACAGGAAAATGGCTGAGTGCTCCAAAGAAAATTCCTTTGAACCGGCCATCTCTCAAAGCTCCTGCTAAATCTAACTGCAGTTCTGCTAGCAGATGTGAAGAAAAACAGGCAGCTTTTGTTACACGGCAGCCTAGAAAACGGGAAGAGCCAACGTCTCCTCTGAATGGCTGTAAATATTGATCCACCTGTAAAGAATAAGGGTGCCATCTCTGAATGGTGGCAAATAAATAAAGCAGGAGGAGAATAGAGGAAAGAGAAACACACACGTTGGGCCAAGAGCTCCAAGCCAGTTTCTTCTGTGTGTGTGTGGCCCAAGGGAGGAGGAGATGTTTATTTGGACATCTTCCCTTCCGAAAAGAAGCCAGCTGACTGTCTGCTTTTCTATGCGTCCACTGTTAGAGCCCAGTCAACTTCATAGGCAAAGACTGTCCAGTTTTTAACCAATGTAACGAAGGATTTTGAATTTTTAAAACCAGTTGGTAAGAAACAGCTAATCCTCACCACTCCAGCCCACCAAAAAAACCCACTTTGGCTCTACAATGTTTAACTAGTTATTACTATGGTCCTTAACCTACAGAACAGCAGAGGGGTTAAGAAGATGGGTTTTGCAAAGTATGACAGACACTGATTGAAATCTCCATTAGCCATTCACTACCTGCATACATTAAGAAAGTTACTTAATGTCCTAACACCTTATTTTCTATTTCTGTAAAATGGAGAAAACAATAGTATCTACCATAGAGGGCTGTGAAAATCAAAAAAGATAATGGGGCTTCCCTGGTGGCGCAGTGGTTGAGAGTCCACCTGTCGATGCAGGGGACACAGGTTCGTGCCCCGGTCCGGGAGGATCCCACGTGCCGCGGAGCGGCTGGGCCCGTGAGCCATGGCCGCTGGGCCTGCGCGTCTGGAGCCTGTGCTCCGCAACGGGAGAGGCCACAACAGTGAGAGGCCCGCGAACCGTAAAAAAAAAAAAAAAAAAAAAGATAATGTATGAAAAGTGCTTAGTGCAGGGCCTGGAGCAGAGAAAGTGCCCACAAATATGAGTTATCTTTGTCATTTTTATTCTTATTATCATTATGGCCAGTCTTACGGTAGAAACTAGCAGGAAAATCTTAGGAATCATCAAGATTCCTGAGGGATCACCCCTGCCAGGGGCATCATTGCCAGAAAGAAGGCATCCTCTCTCTTCTTTTGAAAAGGAATCCAGGGAGGAAGTTGAAAGAGTTGGGCTGAGATAGGCTGTGGGCAGTACCACAAGCGGCCCGTTCTATCAGAAATGTACATAAAGACCCTGTTTTAAAGTTGAGTAAACACAACAAATCTTTTGGCAAAGAGGGAAGAGGTGTTTTAGAATATGAATATTTGTATGCCACCCTCAGTTTCTTTTTTTAAAAAGTTTCAAACAAATATGTCCATTGTATTATGTTATCAAAAGGCATATGGGTTCTAGAGTCAGGGGGACCAGGGTGCCTCCCCCGTGCTGCCACTTACCCTAGGTGACCTGGGGCAAATCACTGAATGTCTGCCTCAGTTTCCTCCTTTGAAAAGTGGTGATAATAAAAATACTCATCAAGTTATGTAAGCATTAAATAAGCTGATACTACAATGGGGCTTAGAACTGAATTCATTTTGCTTATCATTGTAAAGATCGAAAGAGATAATGCATGTAAGCCGTGCATGTATTAAGTGCTCACTACACAGTACCTATCATTCTTACTGTAAAGAAATTAGAAAATAAAATGAACGAACCAGAAAAAAGTAAAATAACTCAATTTTTAAATGGAAACTTCTAGAATTAAATAGTATAAAAATGACCAGAATTGTGGTTGGAGAAAGACACTATTTCCAAGAAAACTATGGAAATTTTTTCCCCTAATAATCCTTTTAAAAGGAGTCTGGACTAAGACGTTCCAAAGGTGGGAGATGACTTCTGTATTTCCCTTTTAGACCCATTAACAGTTCACAAATTATTCAGTGGAGGAACTATTAATAGAAACCTGTAAGACAGCAAAAGTATCACACGAAGCAAGGCAAAATGCCTACTAAAATGGGAAGCTCCAAGTTCAATAAAGACTTTTAGCCAAACCCAAGAGAAGCAAGGGAATGCATTTATTAATGTCAACAAATCCAAGTCCTATTCGAGGTGGAGGTTTTAAAATATGGAACTTTCCCCCTAAAACCCAGGTTCAAGTTCCCTTCATCAACTCTTTCCCTAAGGCACTGGGCAATAATGGGTATTAATATGAAAATTTCTCTAGTCTGAATCACAGAGAATGGACCTAGACCTTTTTTTTAACCAAGAGTGCCATACTAGGTAGTGTGATACAGACACCTGGAGGGGATGGTCCACTTAAAAGTATTGCTTTGAGTGGGCAGCTTTAAAAAAAAATTTCAAACTCCTTTAGAATACACAAATTCTGTTAGATTATAAAGGAAAATAGAATAAACTTAGGCCAAATATGTTGGGGGGTTTAAATAATATTATTTTGTTTAGATATGTGGAAAACAATAATCTTTCTGTGGGACTATAAAATCAGTTTAGCAATGTTTCTTTGCTTTCCTTTTCTTATCCCCACGTTCAAAATTTAAAATCTTTCACAACATATGTACTGATTACTACATACATATAATTAATTTTTAAAATAAGAATGTACAAAAATAATTATTTCTAATGTATTTTCAAGTTTCAAATGACACAAGAGCTCAGGGTTAAATTTTTTCTCATGTTTTTTTATGGTCTAACATAATTTTGAAATGTGACACATGAGTATTTGTAAATTAGTATTTGTAAATTTGTAAACAATAAGGAATAAAGCTTACTTATTCAAGAAGAGCTTTTTAAAATCGTCCCTCTAGGATCCTTCTAGAATAACCATTATTCGTATAACAGCATTTCTTTGTATGTTACATGGTTACTCAGAATTAGCAACAACCTTACTCTTATTCCTAGCGCATATAAACCTTTCATTATCCTAGGGAACCCAGAGAGTAAAAAGAATTACACCTTTCAGCATTTAATCACCAAATTTGATTTTCTTTACGAATAGCCTGAAGGTAGGTCTGTAATATTATGTACCTCTTAATTCCACTTTGAAGGTAAGCAAACATTTACCACCCCACTTAGTTCCTGAATACAATCCATATTCTTTTCTGTGGTTCAGACATAAAGCCCTATTGATTATGTTCAAGTGGCCGCTTACAAGGGTGCCTTAAGCAAGTGCTTGTTGAATTCATTGAAGGAGGTTCTCTGGCCTTGATAGAGGCAAAACGCTACAGACTTCACCACCACCGTGCCCCAGCTTGAAGGCTTTGATGGCCTCCTAGGGTGGAGGATGAGGCCCCAAACTGGGAGATGTGGTCCTCCGACCTTTCCGGCTTCATCTCACAACATGCTCATCTTTGTTCTTTCTAATAACCACCAACAGTAATAACTACTACCCACACAGGACCTAAGCACTGGATATAAAGCAGTTAATTTCATCCTTACAACACCCTATAGTGGAGGGACTATTATTACCCCCACTCTACAGAAGAGATTAAATGACCTGCTTGAGATCTGCCAGTTATCAATTGTGGCAGCCGGGATTCAAACAAGCACAGTGTGGCTCCGGGTCTGAGCTCTCCCATCTTGACACTTATACAGAGATAGGGTCTCGCACAAAGTAGGACCTCAATAAATCTTTATTAAATGACTGAACAAGTGACTTCTACAATTAGTCAAGAAGTCTATACAGTCAATCCTGACCTCCCAGTTTCTACACGTAACTCCATTATGAGTTTCAAAGGAGGATTTAAATGGATAATGCAGAAATTTGCTCAGCAAACATTGCAGAGCACCTACAATGCGCCAGGCACCCAGGCTAGAAGGAGACACTGCCCTGCCTCCAAAAAGCTCTTGGCCCAGTGTAGGACACAGACCAAGAACAGGCCACTGATTGCTACCAGAGTGGTGACTGCTGGGTGCTACTCAGCCACAGAATAGCTCATCTGAGCTGCAAAGAGCTAAGCCTTGGGGAGGGTTCAAGACAACAGTGAATGCTCTATAGATAAAGCCAGTTTATTCAACACATATTCATTCTGCTTTAACCTTTTGTGAGCTGGCCTGAGGAGCAACTCAATTACTGTTTGTTAAATGGATGAAGGAAGTCAAATGAAGGCAGCAAGCCAACTGTGACTGGTCACCTTGTTTGATGACCTTGGAAAATGCACTTCAGGTTCTAACCAAACTTGCAGGCTCATGTAGTTCAGGACTCTCATTATATCAGAGCAGGAGAGGAGCCATAGTTAGCAACTCCTTGCCCCCCACATATGCTTCCCTTAAAAATGAGGGGCAAACAAACAAAAATGAGGGGCAAGTCAAAAATCAAAATAGCAAATGGAACTCCAGATTTTATATCACCTATTCACACACCACCCTCTCTTCCTTTCTGCAAATGCTTTATTTTTAAAGATGTCCATGTTTACTTAAAAGATGCTTTAGGGATTGGAAAGGCCGGATCCCTCCTTATGTCATCTGTGACACACGGAATACTTGAGTTATTACAATTCTGAGCTTTCTGTGGGAGTCATTTTGTTTCTATAAAACTGGCAAATCAAAATTCTAGGTTTCATGACTGCTTTATGTAACCATGCAAAGTTTTTCTCTCTATATAAAAAAAGGTTCCTCACACACATTAAAATATTCCAAAATCATCACAACTTTTTCAATCAAAAACTGAACAGCTTTGACATTTTAAAATAAGAAACTGTCACTTTCAGAATTTGATTCAACTATTCTAATAGCAAGCTGGAGTCATTAAAATTGGATTTCAGAGAGATACTTCACATGCTTCGTAACTGCCATACTGTAGTGGTGACAGCCTCCAAATCAGGTTTCCAAGGAAGACAGTGTCTCTAAAGACTGGATAAATGCATGTCTCACATGAGCCGCCCATTAGAAATGTGCTTCAATCTTGCTTAGTCATACAGATGCTACATCTTCATAATAAAGTAATGCTATTTTGCATAAATAAAATGTAATATTTACACTTTAGTGCCCACATATTCTTGTGTTAGAAATGGAAAGATAGTCTGGGAAACACGCTACCTTAATTCAAAAGTAAAGTACAAAAGAGCATTTCATAATTCTTCTCTTTGTCCATTATTATCATTAAGGGTGAAAAAGAGAGGGAACAACCAATAATTTGTTAATGGTTTATGAGAGAAATGCCAGGTTAATTAAAACAAAAACGGCACAATGTTTCCTAAGATTTACTACCATTTTATTGCAGGGCAAACTTTCTTTAAAATTCCAGATGTGAAAGTGCCTTAGGAAAATTCCGATGCTGTGGTGGAAAATGCGGTGAAGGTCTCCAACAGGACTCGGCATGTCTGGGTCCCCAGCAGCTCTCCCGGGAGCAGCAGATGCCAGCCGGGAGTGGGCGCTGGACCACAGGCTCACTGGACAAGCATCACTTTTGCCTTTGGGTCACTAAGCTACAAAGAAACGCTCTGTTTTAAAAGTCTTCTTACAGAAAGTAATAAAGTGCTATTTCTTGGCTTTTACGACCTTATATTCTTTTTCTTTTGGCTGTGCCATGCGGCATGTGGGATCTCAGTTTCCTGACCAGGGATCGAACCTGGGCCTCCTGCAGTGGAAGCACAGAGTCCTAACCACTGGACCGCCAGGGAAGTCCCATGACCTTATATTCTTTTAAAGAACTTCCTTTTCCCATAGAGGAGCCAGAGCTGATGTATACGGTTGACATGGTATAAGCCACAGCCAAGGGAAGCTAAACTGAGGAGGCAGAAGATACTGCTGGAAATACAAGTATATTGAATTAGTTAATTTTCTTAGGCAGTCAAATAGCTACCAAATAGGCAGGATTTTTTTTTAATCTGACATTTAACCAGGCGTACTGAGTTGAATGATTTATTTTACATGTCTTTTTTCATTTGTGAGACATCCTAGCTTTTAGGTTGCAGTGTAGAAGGTAAATTTCTGTAGAAGACTGAGAAATTGGGAGCAGTAAGTGATTTGAAAGAAAAGAAAACCAAAGGACAATGAGTTCAGGCCCATGTGAAGTGCTAGACATGCACTGAAACTCCTTCAAAGAAATCACTTTTTCTTCTTTGGCACTAATATCATCTCTCATTTCAACAGCCACTCTGTTTCCTGGTGGCTTTTAGAAAATAATGTTAACCTATATAATCCATTTAGCCATCAGAGGTCTTTTATTTAGAAGAGTTATTTTGATGACAAGATGCTTAAATGCTCCTTCCTGATTAAAATGTACCAAAATAAAACCTACTTAAGACTTTCCATGCGAAGGGAAACATCCTGATCTCTCTTCCCTTAGATATAGGCTACCGACCTGCCCTTGGCTCCAGTATTGATTTTACCTGATTTGATTGACCACAATTAAACAGGTTTTTACCACATTCTCACAGCGGGGGAAGTACATTCCAGGTGCAAAGTCTGGAGCCTGTGCTGAAGGTGTTATACGATACACAAATCACTGGCAAGCAAAACAACTGTATCCATGCTCCCTAAACATCGCTTCACAAAATTAATGTGCTAACCATTAGTTCTACATACGCTGGAAAAGAAATAAATAGGAACGAGTTCTTCAAACAAAGTGGAGATATAAATTTTTAAATATCACAGATAAAATGGGAAATCATTCAACATTTAGATATTCTTAGTCTTTGAACTCAGTATTCAAACTTATTTATACCATTTCTGTTGTCTGAGACTATTGGTTGAAGAGTGTGGAGATAGTACCAGAGACAGAGTGTGGGAGAGAGAGAATAAGTGATCCGATTTTCCATTAAAGGCAAGCTTTTGTTAATTCTGGACTAGGCAGTTATTTAGTTACATCTGTGCTTTGCCGTGGCTGAAGGCAGTAGCCCCAACCCTGGACAGTCACTTCACACATGGCCACTACTGTTCACAAGGAACGGTAGGCAAGAAGGGATGTGCATCTGATTCTGGAAAAAATTTCCCTTAATCTTGGCAGGTCCCAAGCACCATCTTCATGCAAGAAACACATGTACCATTGGCAGTTCTAAAAACCAGTAATAATATTGCTAACTTGTGTTAATAATATAAAAAATATTAATAGAATCCTACCCCCAAAAAGAACAAAAATGTCTTCCAGGATTTGTGATGCCTGAAATGCTATAAATCTCTGAAGACAGGTTATATCCTTCCCACTTCCCTGAGGCATTTGTCACATTGCCAGACAAGATTAGAACCAGATAAGCCTCAGACACTTTTTGAAGATATTAGAAAGATCATGTTAGGGGAAATGGCTTAGGGGTTATACTTTATCAAACCAACATCCTTCAAATGCCTCTTACTAATAATACACTGTTGTCTGCTACAGCAAGATGGTGGGCACTGAGGCAAGAAGGGAACCATATACTTAGTAATAACCTTTATTCTGCTTTCCTTTTCTGTGTGCTTGTGAGGGAAAGATCTATTAAAAAGATAACACAATAACACAATCGAAAATAAGACAATAGAAAAGTCCCCAGCACCAAAGGCATTTTTCATTATGAAAGCCCTTTCTAACCACTCCCAGTCACTTCTCTGACCTTCTTTTTTCTAAACTTTCCTGTTACTCCACCCAAATTTTTCTCCTGAATAGTATTTTTTTTCCTACTCCATTCGACTCACAGTTTTGTAATACTCAGTCACAGAATAGCTTACTACTGGCATCTATCTTGGGTGAATATGTGTTTTCAAATGCGTTATTTACAGTAGAAAGTTAACGCCATTCTGTCCAAGAACTAATGAACTAATTTGGTTTAAATTTAAAAGTCATACTTTAGAAGCCCACAAATGTTTTTCAATTGCAGGCAAACATATACATTACAAATCCTCACTAGAGATTTTATCAGGGTGTATAATGAAATTTGTCTTATTTTCCATTTTAGATGTCCGTTTTTAATGAAAATGACTCAACGCTTATGTACAGTAACTATGAAAAGTCATCTCTAAGAATGGCCAAGATACATTGCTAATTCAAAATCACTGTGGGAAATTTGTCAGTCATTGAAGTCACCGTACGGTTGCTCCCAGACAAACAGGTGAAAATGTAATGTCTCACCCCCCCATTTTCAAATCAATCAAAAGGCAAAGATATCTTATCTCATTTATTGTATTAGAAAATTAAAATATATGTGCTAACATGGTAAGAATACAAAGGGAAAGATTAGGAGGGGGAGGGAAACTTCACTAGAGATTGTCTAAAAGAGTGAAACCCATTTTGAAGATGTAAAAGATGTTGATAACAGACTCAAAGTATATTATACACATAACAGAGCTAAAGGAAATTAAGAAAAGTTGCTAATGTACTTGAAATGTTCCTGAAATCAGCTGAAGTGAATTCTGAAATAAAGCACCTCTGGAAGATATCTTAAAAATAAATTTAAAAAATGAAAAAAGTTAGAACTAGCAATGCAAGAAATGAGAAATGAATAAATGAATGAATATATGTAAGAAAAGCCAAGATGAGAAAGAATCAAAGCAAGGCAAAGACCTGCAGATAAAATTTAAATATCAACTTCATACTGCGGTGAAGATGCGAACTCTTCTCCTTATGTGAAGAGTGGCTTCAGTACCCTAAATCACAGATGGAAAAGAGAAAAAAATAAATGATGTAACAGTGGAAGAAACTTTGTTGCTAAGACAGATGATGGAGATCACTGGCCAGAAACACTGGATCACCAACAAAGACATAGCTTGCATTCAAATTTTAGCAGATTTAATTAAAATTTTAAAATTGTGCTCAGGACAATTTCACAGCTCTGGAAGATAAAGAGCTAAGTTACTGCCACAAACAGAAACTTGCCTGTGGTGAGCCAAGTTCAAGCAGGGTGAGTAAGAATACTGACTGTGGCTTTCTCAAACTACACTTACATATTGGGTTTTTAAAAAGCTATTTATATATATATATATATATTTTTGCATTTCTTTGCAAGACTTAATTACAGACAAACAAAAATCCTGATCAGTTGTTTCATACTTAAATAGAATACAGTTGGGAGATCATATAATTTATCAATGCAAACCAGGACATTTTTTGAGTGCAACTAATAACTATGTTGGGACAATAGACATAAACCAGGATGTATAGTCATCTAAATATAGCACAATTCTAAAGTGAAATAACATTTAAAAAATTGGACTCACCACCCCCCCTTCTCCCACTATGAAAAATGTCCCTTTCCAAAATTCTATTGCAATCCTTCTGGAGGTCGTATTTTAAAATGTAGGAATAACATTTCCCAAACTTCACTGAAGAATTCAAAGAAATATCCTCAGAAGGGTTAGTTGTAAAAGGATTTAATTTAATTTTTGTCAGTTTCAGAATCATTTGGATTCCAAAGTCCAAGTGGAATGTAAACAAAAGCAAAAGGATACATTTACTGTAATGTATCCAGATGTAGAGCTTAGTGACACTGGTAATAAAGAACAATAATTCAATTATTGCAAAAAGGATTAGCTTGCATTTAATTTGCATTAAATAAATACAAATACATTTTATCTGGGGCAAGACACTAGCACTAGCAAACTGAAAGTAAACAAAGAATCTCAAAAGGAGTTGACATTGATACCACATGTTTGAAAATATCATTCATAAATATCTGAGTCAGTACCGTCAAGGTCAAATACAAATATTAATATCTCACTTAGGGTTCCCAGATTCAGGGACATCTGAGTTGCTGCTGGATATCACTAGCCTTCTGGGGACAGCAGCTCTCTCTGTGCTGAGGGACATTCAAGCAGCACAGCAGGACTGCTGTGGGTGACGCCTAAAGGGAGAGGCCATCAGCGCTGAAAGTTTTAAAACAGGGGGTTCTTCCAAATTCTCATCAGCCAAGCAAGTTGGAGACAGGGGAGAGCAGTGTGGGGAAGAAAACCGGTGGGTTGGGTCACCTTAAGAGCCCAGAGACTCTGGGAAGTACCTCCATCTAGGAGGGGTGTGTTTTGGAGACAGGGGGAGTAGAGCAGGGGTGTGGAAAGCAACTGTCCCACCTCAACCTCCCCCCATGCCCCATTCCCAAAGTGGTGCTTTATCAGAGGCCATAAAGACCCTGATGAACTGGCATTAAAGAAAGCAACATGGAGGCTTCCCTGGTGGCGCAGTGGTTGAGAGTCCGCCTGCCGATGCGGGGGACACGGGTTCGTGCCCCGGTCTGGGAAGATCCCATGTGCCGTGGAGCGGCTGGGCCCGTGGGCCATGGCCGCTGAGCCTGTGCTCCGCAGCGGGAGAGGCCACAGCAGTGATAGGCCCGCGCACAAAAAAAAAAAAAAAAAAAAAAAGAAAGCAACATGGAATATAGGATGGGATCCTTAAGGGACACAGGGAAAGAGAAGAGGTAAACAAAGGGGAGCCCTTTTTATGGGTTCACTCTCCCCAATGACCAAAGCAGCCCCTCTTCCTTACTGGTAAAGCCTGGCTAATCCTGCAATTTGTTTTTTTTGGCCTCGTGCCTTACGGGATCTTAATTCCCAGAGCAGGTATTGAACCCCGGCCCCAGCAGTGAGAACACCGAGTCTTAACCACTGGACCACCAGGGAATTCCCCAATCCTGCAGTTTTTATCCATTTGTTCTGTGTATTTGCTTGCATCTGCTTTTTTTTTTGCTAATTGCTTTTCACCCACAGCCAGTTCCCCTAGCTTCCTTTTTTCTTTTTAAATCAGCACTGACCTCATGATCCCAGAGGCTGGTGAGGGGAGGTTGCTGGAGACGGACTGGGCTAAAGGAACTGATGGAAGAACTACAACTACCCTCTGAGGAGCTTTCTTCCAGGTCTCTGGCTTTAACGCCTGATTCTGTGGCTGTTATACTCACCTACAGTGGGCCAGAATGAGAATCTGGGGGTGGGGGGAGGGGGAGAGAAAATGTGGTTCTGACCTGGAAAGAGAAAATCTAAGCAAAATATGGGGGCGCTCTGTCTGGCCTGTGTTGCTAGATGGTTAAAGGCAAAGGAGAGACTCGAGTGAGATGCTTGACGGGGTGGGCTCAAGAACCAGGCCATGGAGGGCTCATAGGAGAAGCACAATTTGAACGAAGAAGTGGCACAGTCAAATTTTCATTTTAGATCACTCTGCACTGTGAAGGCAGCACGACTAGAGTCCAGCAGTCTGGATGGTGGTTTAGTGAACGAAGATGAACTGAATCTTGGAGAAAACAGGATAGCTGGGCCCAGAAATGTCCAGGAGGTAAATTAGATGGGACTTGTGGTTGAAGGAATGTGAAAAAGAGGAGTGGAGGATAACATTCAGGTTTCTAACTTGGACAACTACATGGTTTATGAAGTTACTGTATAGATATAGGACATATATAGATGGTGGGAAAGGTTTGAGGATGGACAGTGGCAAGCAGAGTGGCTGGCCGGGGAGGTGACAGTGGTGTCTCAGCGTAGGTACCCTACGTGTTGATCTCAAGCAAACTAGGGCGAGAACGTACTGGACTCGTGTAAGAAGTCTGGATTCCAGTCTGGTGCTAACATTTAGTAACTGTGTAACCCACAGTGATTCTCTCAACCACGGGGAACCTGATTCTTCATTTATCAAATGAGACAACTGACCCACAGTTTGTTACCAGGACTAAATGAGAATGTGTGTAAAAGCATTTTCAGTACTGAAGCATTGAAAGTCTGAACCTAAGAAAGTCTCCACACCCCCCTACACTCATCAAACGTTTGGTACTATTTTCAGCCAGGAACCAGAGGTACAGAAGTGGACAGTAATCTCACAGGGGCTGATGCAGTCATCAGGATCTGGTGTCCCAAACTTGGCTTTTCACTTGAGAAACATTTATTTACTCATCAAGGAAAAAAAATTTGAGCCCCTACTTTACACTTAATCTAAAAACGGAAACACAAGTAACACTGTTTTCCTTAAGGGCCTCAGACTTCAGGGTGCAGGAGATAAAATATAAAGAGATGAATTATAATATATGTTCAGCACTGTAACAGAGGTCCGAGGATGAATGAATTGGATGAATTTGCATATGCCATCTTTGCCAAAGGGTTAGCTAAACTCCTTACTATTCCAATTTCTGTATATGAGGGGCAAAAAGATTATTACTACTATTTTATTTTATTATTTTTTAACTACTATTTAATTTTAATTTTATTTTTTTTGGCCGAGCAGCATGCAGGATCCAAGTTCCCGGATCATGAATTGAACCCATGCCCCCTGCAGTGGGAGCACATAGTCCTAACCACTGGACGGCCAGGGAAGTCCCTATTTTAATTTTTCAGTTGAAGTATAGTTGCTTTGCAATGTTCTGTTAGTTTCAGGTGTACAGCACAGTGATTTAGTTATACGTAGGGTAGGTGTGCTGAATGCATTTTCGACTTACGGCATTTTCAATTTACAATGGGTTTATCGGGACACCTAACCTGTGGGCTGAGGAAGATTTGCATGTGGAATACTTTTCCATATCAAAAGCAAAATTTTATATTGTGATATTAAGCTTCATAATGCCCTTATATTTGCAATTTTTATAAAGTATAGTTCAAGTCCACATTCATTTGGAACAGAAGTGACTGCTTTTAGGTAATGCATTTGTTTTACGAAAGGAAAGGTCATTTCAAATTTGTTTAAGACTGCCATCTAGTGCCTCCTTTCTCCCTATTGGATGCAGAGGCTTTCTGTGAGCAAGTTTAAGGAGAGTCTGTTAACTCAGGTTTTAGATAGATAGCAGTAACCTTTTTCAGCTTGGATGGCATTCTTACGGTACCAGCTGTGCCGATTAAGGAAATTAATTGTCCTGCTCAGCAGTCTTAGAGAAAAAGTGAGGCACAGACTTGAAGTAAAGTAAAAAGCAGTCATTTATTATCCTTTGTTGACCTATGCAATCAGACATGACCCTCAAAACAAGACAAATTAACTCCTTTGTGGTGATGTAATCCCTATAACAGATGGATTGATGATGGAAACATGTAACCCCACCAAAGTTCACGTTTAAGATGAGCAGTGTGGCACTGGAAACTCTGCTCTGGCCGGTACAGCTGAAAGATTATGTCAGCGGCCGAAGAGCACAGATTCTGAAATCAGAGTCCTGCAGAGACACCTGCTACAGACTAGATAGTCACTGTGTGACCCAAGGCATTCCTTTGTGAATCAATGTGAAATCAATGTACCAGCATGATGTTAGGTGGAATTGTGCTAATGGACAAGTAAACTAGTAAGGGACACACAGCAAAGGAGGCTTCGGCCTTATGAGCTCATTAGCCAATTGGAACTGGAATAGTTCCAAGACACCTGTGTGGTTATGTCCACCTACCTGAATTACGCTGGAAGTTTCAATTGGATACAGTTCCCTTCCATGAGTCATAGATTATTTAAGTTTTACTGTGCACTGTTAAACAATTGTCATATTCCACGCTTAAGTGGCTGCCTTCCAAATGGGGTATGAAGTGATTTTTGTGATAAAATTCACTGGAGTCCTAAAGTATAAATGAAGTGTACTGGTTTTAGATAAAATTCCATCTGGAAGCTCAACTTATCAAGACATTGATTTGATTTCAACAGCTCACAGAATTATGATGAGGCAACTCTGAATGGCACCCATATTCCTCTTTCTAGAAAATACCTAGTTTACTCATAAGTAAAATAAATCTTTAAGAAGGTCTTTTCATATTTATTTCAGTTTAATATCACAAGTTAAAAATTCCAAATTCAGTGAGTTCTTGAAAATTATTATATAAACTTTAAAATATATAGTCAAAATAAGAAAATATTTAACTTTATTTTGAAGCAACTATTTTGTATATTTGGGAAATTATTTTCACAAGCATTTATGTGTTAAGGTCAACAATAACCAGTTTAATTTAATATGCAATAGTTTGTGCGAATGTAACCTTAACCCCAGAAGTTGTCTTAGCAAATATAAAACCTTTAATTTCCTAGGCTTTATCGTGCAAATCCCCTCAAATCACCTGTCAAATTCTACCTTCATCTAGCCACTGAAAAATGTAGAGTAAAATGTAGCCATTTGAACTGTGAAAGTAAGTATAAACGTCATGGATAGGTAATTTTTGCACATGTTAAGATTAGAAAAGAAAAAAAACAAATATTTTGGGTTTCTCCATATTATAGACTTGGTATGAGTTTCAGAGTCAACAAAAACGACCAGTAAAAGGGATTTTTTGAAGAAGTTATTTCCTCCTCCAAGAGAATTCAAAAAGAAGCTAATAGGAAAAAGAAAATATCCCTGTAGCTTATATTATATATTGATCAAAACCAAAATCCCTGAAACCAGCCTAGGGGAGGGTAAAACCATCCAGCACAAACCCAGTCTGTAGTTAAAGCTAGTGGTGAGAAGCAGACGAACTCCGGGGACCCAAGCCTTTGGTTTGGAAACAAGCAGGGATTCTGGTGGCTTTTCAAATCCAGCTCCTGGGATGGAAGCTTGCACTTGTTTTTATGGTACAAGATGATGATCCCCCAGCAGGACTCGGGTGACCTGGGTCTTCAGGTCCTGATGTGCCAACAGCCTCGTGAATGTCACTTTCATTCATTGAGCATCAGAGGGCTCATTTACTAATGGAGGCCAAGCATCCTTCCTCTTGCGTGAGTGCATTCCCCAGCCCAGCCCACCACATCGTGGCGTCCTGAAGGATGGAGCGGGTGGGTCACATCTTTGGATCTTCCTTTCCTTTTGCTTCTACTCATCACCCCCTTTCTTGTGTTGTACAGGAATATGTCTATGTTTCTTCAATAAATATGTGTTAAATGAATAAAATGAATGAATGAGAGATAAATTTTAAGTGTGAACAATTCGGGTAGATTTCACATTACAATTAACCTTCAAAGATATGTAAGCATTTGCAAATGAAAACTATCTATATTCCAGATTATCTTCATCTATACTTTAGAACATTTAAACAAGGAAATATTTATGGGTTTTCCCCCTGCCAAGAAACATTTAAAATATATCACTAATACTTAATTTCCTTATTTAAAAAGTAACACGCCTACAGCATAAACTACGGAAAAAATGAAAAAGGGACACAAAGTCATATCCATTCCTAATCTACCCACCAAGAAATAAACCATTACTAACATTTTGCTGATACAAAAACTTCATGGAGAGTCAGTAGGCCATCCACACAGGGCATCAAACCCAAAGCACCTGGGGACCCATAGGTCCGGGAGAAGGTCCCCAGTTTCTTGTATGTTTTTAAAAGACTTTTCATCAGTTAATCCAGGGAGTTCCTCGAGCACTGCAGGACTGTTTCGTCCTAAAGAAATTTAGTGGCTTCTGATCGCTAATTAGACTGTACTCAGTTACACTGAGAAATGTAATGACCAAATAAATAAGAATATTCCACAAAGGAGTCAGCTTGAGAAATGAAAATAATAATGAGGGCTGCTTTAAAATTCTGGAGCAAAATAACCGAATTACCTTAACAGGTATTCTCTTCAAGCCAGGACCACTAAAACATGTGCATGTCAACTAGACCAAAAGCCAAGGATGGGCCCATGCAGGCACCTCTCCCTTGGGTTGCATTAGAATCAGGCTCACAAGCTCCCATCCATTTTTCTCTTTATGGATGGACTATATCTGGCCAACCTGCAATCCGGATTTACCATCAGTTCTCCTTCCTCTTAAATTGCTGACTTATACGAATAGGTGACTTGACAAACATTGTTCCCAAAGATGGGGAGACTGAAGTTTTTTTTTTTTTTTTTGCGGTACGCGGGCCTCTCACTGTCGTGGCCTCTCCCGTTGTGGAGCACAGGCTCCAGACGCGCAGGCTCAGTGGCCATGGCTCACGGGCCTAGCCGCTCCGCGGCATGTGGGATCTTCCCGGACCGGGGCACGAACCCGCGTCCCCTGCATCGGCAGGCGGACTCTCAACCACTGCGCCACCAGGGAAGCCCTAGACTGAAGTATTTTATCCTAAGAATAAATTTTTGTATAGATTTCTTCTATCTGTGGTTTTCAAACTGTGTGCAAGGAACCAGGACCCTCACCTGGCTGAGGAGGAGACAAGGGCACTGAAAGGGCAGGGCTATAAACGGGAACTTTGAGTTGCCAGGTAACATACAGGATGCACGGTTAAGTCTGAATTTCAGACAAACCATCAATCATTTTTTTAGGGACATGCAATATTTGAGACACACTTATACTAAAAATTCTTAATTGTTTACCTGAAATTCAAATCAACTGGGCATCTTGTGTAGTTTTCTTATCTTGACAAACCTGGCAGCCCTATCACTAACTCCCTTTCTCCCTCCCAACAAAAGCAGTTTCTACTTGACGTGCTGGAGTTCCAGATTACCTTGTGTTTGAGAAAAGTGTTCAGCTATCCGAAAAAAGTTTGTAAACCACTTTGCTAGACGAATCTGGGCAACACTCTGAACTCCACTGTCTGTGGACTTCTCATGAATAAAGCAGAGTGCATCTGGTTGTTGTGAAAATTAATTAAAGCTTGTAAAGCCCTTTGCGATTGGCATGTTCACCCACATATGCTACAAAATATTTATCACACGCCAGACTGCCTGAAAACATACTGATTGCTCAGTGAACAATCAGATGGCAGAAATTCTGAAAGATGTTAAATCACAATTTTAATCTCACTACACTGAAGAACCACATATTGAAACACAGCAGGCCTTCCAGCCTAAGAAGCGAACTTACCTTTGAAAAACAAACATAACGTAATTTGCTTTTAAAAAGTACAGTATTCTAAATTATATTGTTATGGATTTTTTTCAGCTGAATCATAGTTTTTGAAACAGGAGATCAAGAAATAACCATCAGGAAATGAAGAAAATAGTTCATCTCCTACAAGTCTACTGTCTGCTATTTCTGCTTGGTAAGGTTTTTTAGACTAAGAAAAAGTTTTTATGAAAACAAAACAGAGATACCAACACAATAAAACACATCTGGTGGCCACTTGGTGACATTTAGGCTCTTTTTTGTCCCAACCATTAGCTTTCATGGAAAGCACTTACAGTACTTAAAGCAGATGTCATAAAAGTACAACACATTATATAATGTTGTCTAAACACTTGAGTCTGAAATTGAAACCTGGCAGTGAAACTGAAGAGTAAATAAATTTAGATTGTACCAACATAACAATGAAAAGACACAAGTGTAAATAAATACCTGGTGGGTTGGCCAGGTTAATGCAACATTTAAGGAGAAGAGAGAGCCCTTATTCAGAAGCTTAAAGTCAATTACAGAGAAGAAAGACAGGGTCACAATTAAAGTTGTCAAAACTCATCTCTTACTTCTGATTGAAACTGAAGTTTTATAAAGGTGACAATAAGTCCATGACTAAGAGCATAATTAATCTTAGAGCCAGATAGAAAGATCTGCAATTCACTGAGCATGATGCTTGCCTCATGTTTCCTGCCTTTGCACACACTTTGCCTTCTCCCCAACCTGAGTCATTGTCCAATTCTAATGGCTTGGTCAACTCCTATTCAGTCGTCAAGACCCATCTCAACCATATCCTCCTCTCTGGAGCCTTCCTTAACATTTCACACAGAACAAATGACTTCCACTTTTGGCTTTGTGCCACTACTATATCTAGTACATTTCTATTCCTGCCTCTACCACAGTATTTCACAAGTGCTTAAATGCCTTCCTTCCCTACAAAACGGTGAGCTTTTTAAAGACAGGAACCATTCTTATTTGATGTTTGTATTCCCAGAGCCTAGCACAGTGCCTGGCAAACCATAGGACTCAATGAGGGTGTGCTGAAGTGAAAATGGTGCCCCCAACCTGAAATAAAAATGGGAAGCTTAACATTAAATGGTTAACATGCGTTTGTAAGCGCAATTTCTTCTTACCTTTCAGAGGAGAGAAAAGGTGGTAGAGAATATGCAAAATAGTTACCATCACTTTGAAGTGAATAAACGGTCAGGAAATGAGGCAGAAGATGAAAGGTTCTGTATACCCATTTAAGGAGCTAGAACAACAGAAACTACTGTGAGCTGTCCCTAAAACATCTCTGCAAAAGTATGCCAACTGTAACCTGGAGGGCTGGCCTCCAGACCAAGGAGCAGATGCGACTTTATTTCTATTCCTCCCTCTAACCTTCTGCTGAGAAGGCCCACAAAGGTGTCATTAAGAGATGGAATGCCTTCTCGCAGCACTTTCGCACACTCATTACCATCTGATAGCGTTTGATCTCTGAGTCATGGCTGAAGCGACCCAGATTCAAACTGGTGATTATTAATGTCACATTTCTATAGTACTTCCTATTGGAACAGCACTTATAGTCACTTGCGTATCTGCTGGGATCGGGGCCACGGCTCATTGAGTTGTTCATCTGAGCAACTCACAAACTCCATCTTCAGAGATATAAGTAGTACCCTACTTCCCAGTGGGCGGCTGTAACTTCAGGCTCAGCCTAATTAGAATGTGAATAAGATCCAAGGGCCTGAGAATTTGCGTAAAAGTTAGTGATTTAATTAATCACAAAAATGATTTTTGCTACAAAAATGGAACAGCCAGGCCAGTAGGTATGGTGACACAGGCCAACATGTATTATTTAAGATTAATACAGAACGAGTTTCACCACTGACTGCGTATTTATACCAGCTTTTATTGGGAGGGTGGGGGGGGGGGGAAGAATATTATTATGGTTTAAAAAATATTAAGAATGCAACTAAAATGGATGCTGGGCTACTTTTATTTTCCAGCAAACCCTCTCTAAACCTCCCCCAATTAATTCCAATTTGGTCAATGGACACACACATTTTAAACAAAATTATAATCACTATTGATTACATAAGTAAGTGAACATACTACTTTGAGTCTTACTTTATAAATTTTCCATATTTCCCACGTATAAACACAGTACTCACGTTTGTAGCTTTTAGTATGAATATAACTATGCCATTGTTGTAACTACATCAGATTAATAATTTGCTCTGAATATTACTGCATTTTTTTAGCTCCTCATATTAAATTATAATGTAACTTATTAAACCAGACTTTTGGTAACGGGAAGTGTACATTCTCTTAGGTCTTTAAAACACAGCTACTGTTGAATTTTGAATTGACCACACTGAGTCATGAATAAAGAGACCATTTTTAAAAGTTGCACCTGGTTAACATGAATAATTTTGAGTAGATTGTTAAATAATTCTAGTCAGGGACTTAGGTAATGATGAAAATTAATAATAATAACAATATTAGCTCCCATTTATTAACTATTCCCCTAAAGTTTTAGCCTCCAAATCCAGTATTTTAGAATCAAGGAAATTTTGAGCCTAAAATGTCATCAGGCCTCTCACTTATCATTCGGGAAACTGAGGCACAAAGTGGGTAAGAAGTCCAAAAAATTAAGTGACTTGTCCAAGATTACATGTAAGTTAGTAGTAGTAGAGGCTATAATTATCTAAAAGCATTTAATATAGAACAAATATAAACACAGCAATGTTTACAAAACAATAAAACATCATCAAACTACTTTAGATAGATTGTAAGTGCTTGCTTATTTTTCCTCTTTCTTTTGTTTCCTTCTCTAGAAAAATTGAACTACTAATTTATTTAGGAGTCATCAAACCAAAGCTCCTTAGGAAGGTGCATCTTGAACGAACAGGCAGCTTCTCCATCAGTAAACTGGGGATAACCTTGGTTAGACCTCTACACAAAGATGCAGTGAAGGTAAATGAGATGAATCTGAAATTGCTTTGTGTACTTCGGAGGTATTAGCCATATTAGTAATAAAGAACCCCTGAGTTAAAACATGATAATTTCTGGACAAATACATTGGCACAGCTCCTTAACAGGAAAGCTGACTCACCGCCAATTTAGCCCTGGAATCTGAGACATTAAAATAATAATTTCAAGCAACCAGGTTTCCTACTGAGCTGGCTGAAATCACTTAGAGGATTAGCTTTTCACCTCCGGAATTTAAGTTGGGATTTCTTGAGTGAAAGATAGTCCATCATCCTTATTTTAACATAAAAGTCTGTCAGAAGATACTACCTTTTTTTTTTTAAGGTTACAGAACAGCATGGGTGCATAATGAAGTGGGAAGTCACATAGCTCACAAATATTTGGTCTTACTTCTATTAATATGGCATCCATTCGCTATAAAATTACATATCATTGAGCACTTTGTGGTGGAGAGAAGGGAGGAGGGGTATTTGATCAGTTTCTTTCCTCATACTCCATAAGATTTCTCTGGCTTTACTCAGATAAGGGAGGAAACAGCTCAGAAACTCCACTGTAGCTGCCCCGCCCCCAGCCAAATACACCAAAAGACTCTGTTTTGGAGATTTTCTCTCAGATAAAAACAGCAGTCAGGTCTCTGTTTTGTTTTTTTGTTTTTTCTAAGGGTTATTTTATGACATATAGATTTTTCTTTTTTTCTTTTTAATTTATTTTTGGCTGCGCTAGGTCTTTGCTGCTGCGTGTGGGCTTTCTCTAGTTGCGGCAAGCGGGGGGCTACTCTTCATTGCGGTGCGCGGGCTTCTCATTGCGGTGGCTTCTCTTGTTGCAGAACACGGGCTCTAGCCACGCGGGCTTCAGTAGTTGTGGCACGCGGGCTCAGCAGTTGTGGCTCGCGGGCTCTTAGAGCGCAGGCTCAGTAGTTGTGGCGCACAGGCTTAGTTGCTCCACAACATGCGGGATCTTCCTGGACTGGGGCTCCAACCGTGTCCCCTGCATTGGCAGGCGGATTCTTAACCACTGTGCCACCAGGGAAGTCCTGGTTTCCGTTTTTACTTTATATATAACATTAAAATGGCCCACAAATGCCTACCCTGTAAAATGAGAGTGGCCATTTGCTAACTTTATGATTCTATTATGAGAATGGGAATGTAAGAGTAAAACCCTCTAACTAGCTTATACACATTATTATACATATTATTAGATCAGAGAGGGGTGTTCCAATTCGAAGCTCCCCAAATATTTGCAGTCATTCATTCTGCAGGTATTTATTAAGTAGTGCCCTACTATGTGCCAGGCACTACTCTAAGAATGGGCATAAAGCCATATACAAGACAGCATAGAGATTTCTTCCTGGAACAAACAGCTACAATAAGTAGATATCTGTCCAGGAGTGGTAAGTGCTATGGAGAAAAGTGAAGCAGGTTAAGGGGTTTGGGGAATGCTAACTGGTGGCTGGGAAGGCAGGGGTGCTGGTGTTTCATGTAAGGTGATCAGGGAGGGCTTCCCTGATATCAGATGCCTTTTGAGCCGAGACCTGAAGGGATGGAGTGAGCCATCTTCCCACTTGGAAAAACCAACACGTGTGCTTCTATATTAGCTTGAAGTCCAGAACAAACAAGATTAGCTGTGAAACTTCAGGAAAGTGAAACCTACAAATAATAAGGCTTATACCATACTTTGGACCAGCCCTCAATTTATCTCCAATGATCCTGAAACCCTGTTTAGCGACTACTTAATCTCTTTCCTGACTAAAATGCCTCACAGTAGTATCCCTTCACATAATGACTAAGAGAGAGCTTTCCTGTTGCGTTGTACAAACAACCCAAGCAGATAACTCAGGTGTCAATGTCCACTCTGAGGCCCTGATTAGTTGATTTGGCAGTGGGTGTAGGAAAAAAGAGCTCACGCTAGCTGATTTTGCTACTGGCCATGCCTTCACAGTGAAAAAGTTCAGAGGAAACTGGACAGTTATCCAGGTTTTAGAAAGGTGAATTTTTAAAGTTCTTTTAATTAAAAACAAAACAACACCCTCCCTCCTCTCAAGAACAGCAACATACAATAACAACAAAAAAATCAAGTAAACTAGGTAAGTATCAAATGTCCCCTTTTGTTCCTATTATGCAGACACAGCCAGCAGTTATACTGATTGGTTTAAGTTATTTTTATTTAGTCTATGTTCTACAGTAATGGTAATAATGGATAATGATAGGAAATAACCCAATTTTTCAAAGACTGAAGAGCAGAGAAACAAAATGAGCAACAAACTCTTTTAATCAATTTGCACAAAACTATGCAACCAAGAGTTTTCCTACTCTTGATAATAAAACTTTCAGATGCATCATAGTTATGAGAAAAACAGAGTGTGCTTCTCATATTTTATTGAGATTTTCTGATTTATCGTATCTAGAACAATATACACATGTGTGTACATATACATATATCTGTGTATACACACATGCACTGTGGATATGGACACTTTAAAAGCACTTTATATGTTATGAAATATATGATGTGGAATCATGTCTGTAAAAGGATCCAACACAATTGCTGGCTATAAAAAACAATTATAATTAGCAATCGATTTTAAAAGTTTGACCTTTGTAATTTAAAATATTTTAAAATAAGACTTAAAATTGTACTAGAGTTGTACATTTGTCAGATGAGCTCTGAAACCTTTATAGTGATTTGGTTGGGTTATACTTCTTAAACTGACACACATAGGTCATGGCAGAAAACGGAACAATCATTCATTCAACAAATGCAGGAGCCCAAGAGATAAGGAAACATAAGACACATTATGGTTTTCATAGGATAATCTGTTTTTCATAGTACATTAATTGCACTTTCAAGTAATATGCTTAGTATCTTTTTTGTCAACCTCCAGATACCTTTTCAGGTGATGTAACTCCACATTTAAAGCAATGAGGCCAATTGTTAATCTCGGAAAAACTATAATCAGTACACTATAGAGTATCCCAAAAGTCTGGAAACATAAGGGAAATAATGTATTTATTATGTTATCTTTCAGATGAACAATTACATCCATTGTCTTAAACTTGGAGGCACTTTACCTGAAAGGTACCTGAAGGCTGACAGAAAACATATTGAGCATATTATTTTACTTTATTTCATTTTTAATTTATCTTTTATTGAGGTAATATTGGCTTATAACATTATATGTTTCATGTGTACAGCATTATATTTATACTTCTGTGTACACTACAGAATGTCGACCATATTAATCTAAAATAACTAACATCACATTTTCAAAGATTCCTGAGTTTTGGGGCTCTCTGTTGTTGAGGGTCCACTATGTGCCAGGCACTGTGTTAGGTGTTGGGTATGAAATGGTGAACTAATGTTGTTCCTCCCTTATATCAATTACCATCTACTCACAGGAGCAGAACATAGATCTTCCCAGAACTGAGTTAAAATGATGTCTATATTTTGACAGCAACATTAGGAATGAACGTAGCTGTTAAGAATGAATGAACAAATGAACAAAACAGAAAGGAAGGAAGGAAGGAAAAATGTTCAGTCTGGTAGGATTAGAAACATAAAATTTTAGAACTGGAAGGAAATCTTAGAGATCATCTAATTTAGTGGCTCTTAACCACAGCTGTGTATCAAATTACTTGAAGAGCTTTTTCAAGTTAAATGTGCAAGACCCCACCCCAAACCTGCTGCCTTAAAAATCTCTGTGTATTTGCATTTTGAAAAAGCTCCATAGGTGTTTACGGTTCAAATCTTTGGTTAACATGCACTGACCTGGCCTAATTCCCTTACTTTATATATGAGGACCTGAGGCCCAGAAAGGCTGAGTGGCTGACTAGAAATCACACAGCTATTATACTACAGTCCAAATTTTCTGATTTTCAGAAAATGATGGTAGAAAAACTGACTTTTCCTGTACTATTATATTGTATCACCACTGTCTGTTCTTGAATCTCTGCTCAAGAAGAAACAGGATAAATGGACAAGTACTTGACCAAAAGTTACTGAACCAAGGTAAAAAAAGCTAGTGTGTACAGGCAACATGAACACATAAAAAACAAAGACCCATCATGTACCACTGTAACCTGGTTGCTCCCTGCTTAAACAGCCAAGTCAAGCCAGTTTAAAACTCTCCCACACAAATATCATTATTCCTATCAGTTTCTCATTTCAGCACTGCACTGAATAATAATTTTGGCTTTTGTGGGTAAGGAGAAGAAGAGAGTGATTTTTTCTGGTTTATTCCTAAAATTCAGAAGGTTAAAAAAAAATATGTTTCCAATACCTCGATATGAAGAAAGCTTGGTCTGCTTTTAACACGTTTGGCAGTACTTGAGGACATGTTTTTGGCTATTAGCCTGACAAGCTGTTTAAGCTTATAGAAGACCCACAAAGGGAACTTATATGATTAAGTTAGTTAAACACAAACATCTTCTCTGTATATTTTATTCCCTCCCTTCACATTCACAAAAACATAAAAGGCTAAAGCATTTCAGAACTAGGTGAGGGGGCAAGTTATTTATCACTTCAGCTCCCTTCCCAAGGCTTGTGTAAATAAGAACTGAAGCAACTCCATGAAATTATTCATATGATCCTTGCAAGGAACAAAAGCTAAACATCAGAAAGGAGTTCAAAATTCCTAAGAAGCATATGAATTTTCTTACAAGAAACATCTGTAATGCTCTAATGCACTTCAGAGCTAACTTTATCTCTTTCTAAAAATTATGTAACATGCACATACTTCAAGCACTGAACATACTTATTAATTACATAGTCACGGAAGAATTTAAAATGCTGTCTCCTTTTGACACACATTATAACAAGTATTTCAACACTAGAGCACTAAGGAGTCTTCTTACATAAAATCTAACAGTTCCTGAAACTGTTTGGCAGAGATATTTTATTTATTTATTTTTAGGTCTTTTTAAAAATTAGTTATCTATTTTATACATATTAGTGTATATATGTCAATCCCAATCTCCCATTTCATCCCATCACCTCCCTCCCTTCCCCACTTTCCCCCCTTGGCGTCCATACGTTTGTTCTCTACATCTGTGTCTCTATTTCAAGGCAGAGATATTTTAAAGCAAAACAAAATGCCATGCTATCTAGGTCTTTTTCAGATCCTAACGAAGGAACATAGATTATTCAAGCATGTAAATAACAGAGTTGGAAACATCAATTACAGTTAACAAGTTATGAGTTTCTTCAGAAGAATACCATACTATTTATTTATCACTGAGATAAAAGACAAAAAAAAAAACAAGTACAAATGCCTCTCGTGAAACTATAACATGGTCTAAATCAGTTTACTATTATTAGATTAAAAGAATGTTGTGTATGTGTGTGTGTGTGTGTGTGTGTGTGTGTGTGTGTGTGTGTATCCAGAAGACTGCACTGCAACGAGGGCAGAGGAGCTGGCCAATATAGAAATGGGTTTTAATAGACTTTCTACTTCAACCATAGTTACTATAGTGGGTTTTGTCACTATAGCAATGGACCTGGGTGGACTGAGTATTTGGCAGGCTGGGGTGCTCAGCTGGGAAAGCAACATAAATCTCATTCTACCTTGAGTTGAATAAATTTCCTCTGAGAAGTTTTGCTTAATTGAAAGAGTTTTCAAGGAGAAAGGACAAGTCTAAGTGTCGGTTGGTAGGTGCTTCTTACACTAAGGCTAACCTCGCACCCTCTCCTAGCTTTGGTCAAAGCCCCCCACCATCATTCATTAGTGGTAGGACACTGGATGCAGGCAGTAACTTAACCTCCAGGATCTCAATGATCCCTAGCAGCCTGGGTTAATTTCAGCTGTCTCTACAGGGGCTACATGAAACATGGCATTTACAAATTTGGATTATACAGCACTATTTATTACATGATGGAAGATTTCCAAAAATGCCAGAAGAGATGTTGGCATTTATGCAAGTCAACTACTGTTCAACCCAAAGAAACACTACATTCTATAGGATGTGTTTGCCAGGATTGAAAGAGCCTGTGTGAAAACACCCTAATTGGGACCATCTTAGCACCTCAGCTATTGGATACCCTCTAGCTCCAGGTGTTATGTTTCAAATGGGCCAACAAACCATCCTGGAAACAGAACCCCCCAGTCCTGCTACTAATCCCTTCACTCTAAATCCTGAAAGTGTATATTTTCTTATTTTCAGATTTAATAAGTCAAGTATATCTGGTAGCTATTAAAAGATTTAAGCCACTACTGTTTTAAAAGGTTTCAGTGTTCAGAGATTTCAAGCCCACAGAATGGGTGATCTGGCAGGTTTGGTTGCTGTAGAATGGTGAAATTATTTCCATGGTTCCCTCCCTGCCCTGCCCCCCACCCTATGCCCACTGTTTTAAGAATATTCTTATTGAACTTTCTCTACCTTTTTAATGTGTCTTTAACGTATGTTCATGGGCTCACAAAAAGAAAAGCAGAAGAAGTTGAACGAAAGACACTGTACCCAATAATCTTCAGTGACCTAAATTGATAATTATAATGACAGATCCCTAAAGAAGGAGGGGGAAAAATTTGAAAACGTTGGCTACTTACAATATGTGATCAGATAACCTTTCCTTCTTTTCTTCTTTGGGGAAATCCAAACTGCTGTACAATGTTTCTTTACGTTTTCCTTTACTGAACAGTCCTCATGCTTGCACAAAGCCAAGGGCCATCCTAGAAAACCAGGGCCAATACTGTATCACATTAAGTGGTGGCTACCTTATATCAGACTTTTTTTAAAAGGTGACAAAAATGGGGTGGGGGAGAGAAGGTGGTTATAAAAAGCTTCCCAGGAAACCAAATAGCCTTTATTTAAATTAAAAGCAATCACAGCCTGATTCTTGGAACACACTTGGAAATGCTTTTTGGCATGCAGCTGCTACATGCCGCCAATATTGTGTGTAATTGGAAACATTTCAAACAGAATTGTTACCAAAGTCAAAGACCATAATTGTAAGCTGTGGGATCTGCACTGCAGATAAAAGCAGGGCAGCTGAGGGAGAGCACGCTGCACCCAGGGGTCTCCTTAAGGCCACATCTGACTACAATATTTTCACTGTATTATTGACAACTCTTTCTTTCCAGAGACCCAATGAGACAAGAAGGAAACAGAGAGAAGCGTACACAAAGCAAAAGCTGGTGGGTGCTATAAATCAGCAGTCGGGACAAAACTCTTAGAAAGGAGTACATGACTTTAGTACTTGAACAACTGAAATAACACAGCCCGCACTTTTTTTTTTTTCTTCTGAAGTGTAATCCACTCGAAATGAAAGGCTTCTCTCCCAAGACTTTAGGACAAACCTACCAGTGAGAAAAAATGCAACTGCTGTTGAACTGGTCAGTTGTTTTATAGAATCGCTTCAGACGAAGTTATAGACAGGAAGGAAAAAGTTAAGCAAAGGGGAATGACAGTTGCTTGCTAGTTTAGAGCTCTAAGTTTTAAAATGTTTACACTGGCTTCTGTCTTGCTGGTATTTTTATTTTTATTTTACATTTAAAATCTCTCTTCATAAGGAAATGAATCTGGAGAGGTCTAATCAGTTCAGGCTGGGCAATCCTTCTTGTTCTAGAGAGGTCCATTCAAAAGTGACCAAAATGCATTTAGAGTTTAGTCTAAACAAGCACACAAAACAGAGACACAGGAAGAATTACTGCATTCTTTCTGAGAGGCTTGAACCCGTCCCCCCTCCCGCCCCCCGGGGACTGGAAATAGAGCCAGTGGACCACTGGCTCAGGAATGGTTCTTGGAAAAATCGTGTCATTCTGGCACACGGGAGAGGGGTCCGATTATTCTGTCGTGTCTCTGCGCCAGGAGTGTCATGACACCAGCGTGCTCCATTTTGTAAAGCCTGTCTCTTCGCCCCATCCCTCCTTCAGGAGAGAGGAGAGTGAGGGAAATGGAGAGTGAGGTGGACCCCCGTGTGCCATTTCGGGCCAGGCCTTTTCCACTGTTCCAGAATGTTCCTCCACCAACACACAGTTAACCTCCGCGACTTCAGTTCTGCACGGCCACAGACAGGAAGGTTGGCTATTGGTTGCTGGCGGCGCTGAGGTGCTAGGCTTGTGTGCATCCAGAGACGGAAGAGTCCAGAAGGGGGGCCGGCTGGGTCCTGGCACTCGGCTCTGGCTCCACGTACCGCCTGAGGTTTCAAGGAACTGCATCAAGGCAGGACTTGGCACCAGGACTACCGTACTTCCCTCTCCCAGCTCGTTTGCTAACACGACCTTCTAAAGACAGTAGTGTGTAATACGGTACTGCTTTATTCTGTGACCAGAAGACAAAGCAGGAGTGGCCCCTCAAAACACCAACCAACCAACCAACCAACCAACTAAGAAATATAACTCATTTACTTTCCTAATTCCTCTTTATTGTGAAATAATTGGACCTGCATTTAAGCAAACTGAATATTCTCACATGAATAAGAGTTAAACAATTAACATTATTTTATGTAACCTGGAGGGAAAAAAAGAGAGAGAGCTATTTTTTTTCCCAAGGGGAAGGAGTATACCCTGGTCTACTGGCATCTTTAACATTTCTATGCACAGATGAGAATCACTTTGATTTTCAAAATTACTTTCCTTCTTTAAAAGGAAAAATTTACTCTTTAGACACCACCTTAATGGGAAAATTAACAGTAGTTAACTAGAATAATCTTTTCTGAAAATTGTTTCCTGTAATATGGACAACCCAAACTATATCACTAAAATAGTTACTTAATTACTGGAGAATCATTTTAAAAATTCTTGTTCCATCTCACGAGTATTATGAAAAGTCACTCATAATACTCAAGTATTTGTATTTGGTTTTCAAGTAATTATCAATGGTTTTAGAGAAATTATCTTACAGTGTCACTTTTTAAAACTTAGATTTCAGCTTACTTTTTAAAATTCTAACTTAAGAAAATTTAAATTGTCACCTTTTTTTCTTTTGTGTCTTTTCAGAGTTATCATAGCAGAGGACATTAGGAATAACCAGACTTTTACCCATATCTGACTCTAAACTTAATAGTTTAGCTATTAACCCTATAAGGGTCTTTTTTTTCCTCCAGCTGATATTAGCTTTTATTTGGGTGACCCAAGCTGACTCATTACCACCTCCTTTATTATAGAGACAAATGGCGGTTCCATGGACCTTGATTTTAAAAACATGATAAACTTTTAATTAAAGGTTCAGTGGTATTGCTGGCAGAACTGATTGAATCTGTAACTTGAGTAAAATACATCACTTTTCTTTTAAAAACCTGTGAACCAACAGGCTCCCTCAGTGATAAATCACCAATTAGTACCAAATTAAGGATTGAAAATTAATTTACAAAATCCATTCTCTCACATCAATATAGCTACCCCTATGTCCCATCCAGTCCTTTAGGCCTCTCTCCCTCCCTCCCACACTGATTCACAAGAAGTCACTATTGTTAGCCATGGTTTATTAAAAGAGAGATTTTCAAGTTCATCAGCAAGTGTGCTAACTTTCAACTGTGGGTAACGTTCATTCATTTCTAGCACCTTTTAGTATTAATATGTAGAACACATGCATTGTTAACCTTTAAATCCTTTGTATAAACATTTCTGGAAGAGCTTGTAAAATATATCCTTCTGTGTTTCCTGACTCGCCAGTTGATGGCATTTAGGAACCTCCTGGTACCAGCAGGTGCTGTATTTTGTTTTCTTCAGGCTCCAGCTGGGCTACAATGACAGACTCCTGTCCCAGGCCCGGCCCAGCCACCTAGGCTAGGACCACATGGAGGCAAACTGAACCGGGCCCCACCAGACAGCAAGATAAATGGCTGCTGTTTAAGTTTAAAATCCCCTAGTGGGAGTAAATATTGTTCCAAAGAAAAAGGCTTGACAAATATTGCGTCATCCTTCCAGAGCTGTCTTGATTAAAGCAGAATCTTTGGATTAAGTTGGTGCTCAATTCAAAATGTATCTATCTTGCTGTCATGGGATTTTTTTTTTCCTTCCTAGAGTCTGAAAACAGACATATTGTTGGGGATGGTGAAACAAGGCTGCCACCTCCCAAGGGGCTAGAGTCTACTCTGATAATAGAAGGCGGCTGAACATTGACACTTCACTGAGGATAATGGAGACAGCAAAAGCTTAGTGGGAAAAGGCCAGTTGTCACCTAAGTGACAGGCAACAGCTGAGCTCACACATCTGGAGCCAGACCAGGGCAAACATTCAGCAACCCTCACCCATCTACACCTTGGGTTTGTCTGAAGTAACAGACGGAAGTTCCTTTTACTCCAGAGGCACATTATAAATTAACTGATGGTGAACCGCATCAATTATATAACATCAGCGGCAGACAGTGCCTTCTGAGGTCTGGTTAAAATCGGGGGGTAGACAAAACTGTATCGGCATGCACAAATACAATTTCATCACATGTAATCTGTCCTTCATAAAACCCGTCCCTCATAAAACCCGTCCCCAAAGCCACGTATATATGCATGCTTTTTATAGCACAAATGCATCTTAACTCCTCGGGAGAGGCAAGATCCTTACATGTTCTTTTCCTTTAGGCAGTTCCCATGCTGTGTTCTTCACCCTGCTCAGGGCCGCAGCTCTGCCTACCATACTCTTCAAAATCAGCAACCAAACGTGTTTGGCTTAAGACTCTGAATCCTCCTCAGGGAAGCTGGAACTCAGGGCAGTGCCAGCCATCCTCCCCCCACCCCCACCTCCTTCTTCAGCCTCCTGAAGACAATCTGTGGACAATTTTCCCGAAGTCCCCCAAATGACATGGCACTGCCAACAGTCACTGGCGATGCCGTCTGTTTTTCTTAGAGGGCAATGAAAATTTAACAGCTTTCTGCTGCATCCCGAGTCCCGGTCCTGCTAATTATTAACATGCCCAGTTTCTCCAACTTTTTCTGCCTAAAGGGAAGAAGACGCTCCCACTCTTTCCCATATACGTGCAAAATCCAGAAAACACCACTGCTGGGGCGGGAGCGGGGGCGGGGGTGGGAGGGGAGAGCTGATGCACCTCAGCCAAAAAGCAATCGGCCCTTTCCCCAGAGCGTTAGGGGAGAATAGGCACCCTGCCTCCGGACGCCAGTAGGTGACAGGCGATCCTAAGAGGTGGACACAGACCAATGCACCCCGGCCTCCCCGCGCCCCGCATCGCCCCAACTCTGGGGCTACTGAACGGGTTTCCACGCAGGAGAGAATCAAGGGAAGAGTTGGTTGTGATGCCGCAAGCGGGAGCCGTGCGGGCAGCCTCTCTGAAGCCCTCTTGGTGCTGCAGCCCCAGTATCTGCTTTCACTGTCTACCAAGCCCAACAAACCGATTATGCCCATCTCCCCCATTTTCTGCGACACCGACCCAGTCTGGGTGTCACAGACCCCCCCGCAGTGACGCGGACCGTGCCGGGCCCTTCCCCTGCGGCGCTCGCCCCTCACCGCCGCACCCGCAGTCCCTCTGCGGAGCCCACTCACCCCGGCGAGGGAGCGGGACTCGGCTGGACTGTCGTCGGCGCCGCGGCGGGTCTGCGGAGCTGAGGTCCGCGGCGTCAGCGGCGGGCGAGGGTGGGCAGCACGCGAACCATCCGAAGCCCGGGACGTGGCCGTGCCGGCCGCGGTGCCCCTCGCGGAGGTCAGCGCAGGCTGTGCGAGGCGGGCACGCTCCGGGGCGCGCTGTCGGGCGCGGCGGCCGCGGGAGGCGGCGCTCGCTGGGCTGCAGGCGGAGTGCGCCCTGCTCTGCAGCCCGCGCCGCGCTGCAGCGCACCCCGCCCTCGGCAGCCTGCCCGGCGCTAGCGAAAACGCGGACCGCGGACGCCGCCGCGGGATCAGGGCTGTTCGCGCGCCCACGCGCCCCTGGCTCCGCCTGGAAAGGCCGGGTCGGCGCCCGGCTCCGGCGGCGGGGCGGGCAGGACCGGCTCTGCGCAGCGGGAGGGCTGAGCTAGGCGCGGGGGGACGGGCTAGATGAAGTTCGCCTGGGCGCAACCCAGGTTCTCAAGTGCAGTTGGGTAGTCTCCTCTGCCCCGCCCCCGATCTTACGCCTTTTTTTTTTTTTAACCAACCATTCTGATGGATTGAAAGACAGGAAGGGTGAAGTGGGGGAAAAGACAGACTCAATTTCCTCTGATCAAACGGTTTGGGGGTTGCCTATTTGGGTTTCTCCTCCTTTGGCGTGGGGGGGGGGTAGTTAATTAAACTCTTACTTAGATTCCTTCCGGCGCGCCTCGCCTCACTGGGGACCCGCTTGGACTCGATCCTATCTCGTGTAATCCCACAGGCTGGGCTGTCTCCGCCTCGGAGCACGAAGCCAAAGATTCAGCCTCTAGTCTGTTCCCTTCCCTCCCCGACGATCCTGGTCATCTCAAAAAAAAAAAAAAAAAAAAAATCTCTAAGTTTGGGGAGTGCACGTGAGAACCTCAGCCCATCGCAATGTCCCCAACCTGACCCAAGTTAGCGTGGCGAACTTAAAGCCGTGTTCAAAGTGTTAATTTGATCACGATGATCATTTTGCATTGGCCAAGCTACTCTCCATGTTTTCATTCTGCCCAGTTCCCAGGGCTGGGCTCTCAGGCGCTTTCGCTCAGGAGGAACTTGGACTTAGCCTGTCTGAAAGTTCTGCCCTGACGTCTGGGTTACCTTAGAACCTTAAAACCCTTCACTCGTTCCAGTTCCAGATCAGTGGAGTCTCACAACGTGGGAGTACTGTTTCCCCCGTTGCAGAGGGTGAATCCGACAGCAGCTGCTGAGCCCAACTTGACAGGTGTCTCTGCAAAGCTGGAGCTTCGTTGACCTCTCAATCCCTTCTACAGCCCTCTAAGACACTGTAACATCTTCCAGAAAGATGAGGATGTGTGTATGTGTGTGTGTGGGGGGGGGTGGGGGGAGTGTTGATCAATGCATTTTTTAAATTCCTTTAAGAAAAATCAAAACAGCCAATTTCTGGAATTTTCAGAGCACCAAATCTCCTTGATTTTCATTGGGAGTAAAACAAGGGAATACTAAACAAATTCGGAGCCGATGAAAAAGAGGATGTAGAGCAATAACATCTAAAGGCAGAAGGAAGGAGAAAAGGTACAAATCTAGGAAAATGTTTGACCACAGCCCTGTGCTCTGTGATTCCAAGTCAGATTCAGATCTCCCTGCACTGTCGAAACCCCTCTAGATTCATGACTGAGTTTCTAAACCTCTGAACATAGATCCCTCAGGAAACAAGGTTGTTGCTTTTGAAATAACTCCACTTGTTCCTGGTGTTTGTAACTGATGGGAATCTAGGGAAAAACAATCTGGGCTGTCTTGCTCCTCGGCATTTTATTGGAGTTGGCCTTTTAAGTTGTGTCTGTTTATCTTGCCAGGGTTACAAATGCTTCTATTAAGCTGTAAACGTTTATCTTCTACCTGAACTCCAGAAATGCCAAGAAGACTGACAAAATGATTTATTCCACCCATGAAGGTCATGAAAATTAGTACTTATAAGGGCAAAGAGTCCACTCTCCTATTAGCATCTGTGGGTGCCTATCTGTCTATTGTCTCAATGGAGACCTTCAAATGAAAGCAGTTTCCCAACACACTGAATGACGCAGTGGAATAGAATCAATGGAGGATGGAGTGGAGGACAGCATCATTGAACTCCTGCAGCTGTGTCTTCATGAGCAAGTCCTCTTTGATGGACCAGTAGACACTTGTAGCAGGCAGAGCTGAGTATGGAGAAGCTCAAGAGGAGGATCTTTGTGGAAACTGCACTTGGCTCTCCCTACTAACTGGAGACAATGCTACTTTCTTATGATTAGAAATGAATCTGATATCAGAGGACTTACAGCTCTATGGTGACTTCACAAAGGTTTTGTTTGTTGAGCACCTATCGTTTGGTATCAAACATGTTGGGCACAGGAGGACATTCATAATTGCCCCTTAAGAGGACTGTTGCCTCTTTGGACAGTGCGCTGGGCAGCATCTTTTGGACCCATTGCAAAGACGAACCCTTGGTCTTCAACCAGGACTCACAAAATTACTTTGGATGTTACATGTGATAATTTGTGGTCAGAGAAATTTGAGTTCAAATCTCAGCCCAGCTGCTTACCAAATGCAGCCTAGAATAATGTAATTAGGATTAAAGCGGTGCTTAGCGTCTTATTTGTAAATGAGGATAATAATATCCACCTCAGAGAGCTGTTGGGAGGATTGAATGCTAGGTATGCAGAAGAGACTCAGTAGGTGGAAAGTTTACACAATGCCATTGTATAAGGCATTGTCTCACACCACTCTTCTCTACACCAGCCTCCATGCGAAATCCTACAAATTAGAAAAGAACAATTTTGAACGTAATCTGAAAAAGCATTCTTCATTGTGGACTATTCGGTTGCTTCTGGGTCTTTTATATTAATGGTGTTATTTTCTTTGTCTTTACAAACCAACAAGTACCAAATCTTTTATAAATAAATCAATTCACTAAGGTAATGTCTACTTTTCTTTTAAAGATTTGATAACAAATGCATCTTTTTGTAAATGATACCTTTATCCATTGAAGTGTCCTCCAAATATTCATGTGTTGGAGTTCTTGCTTCCAGTATCTCGGAATGCAACCCAATTTGGAAATAGGGTCTTTACAGAGATAATCAGGGAAAAAATTAGGTCACTGGGTGAGCCCTAATCCAGCATGACTGGTGTTCTTCTAGAAAGTGCAAACAGACACGCACATAGGGAGAACAGCATGAGAAAAGGCAGAGGTCAGGGTGATGTGTCTTATAGATAAGCCAAGAAACCACCAGAAACAAGGCACGAGGCTTGGAACAGATTCTTCCTGTGGTTCTCAGAAGGAACCAACCTTGCTGACACCTTGATCTCAGACTTCTAGCCTCTAGAGCTGTGAGACAATACATTTCTCTTGTTTAAGGCACCCAGTTTGTGTTCTTTGTTATGGCAGCCCCGCTCACAAATACAATTCCCAATCAAGTCATGCTATGAATGCCTTGGCTCGCTGAAGAGGACTTTCAGGTGAAGATGAGGAATTCATGACGGTTTAGGCCACAAGCTTGGGACTTTAAAAAGGAAGAACCTGATGGTGTTGTCAGGCTCTGTTTGATTCCCAGGTCTGCTGGGTTCCTAGGCTTTGCTTGGTTCCTGTTCCTTGTGTCTCTTGTTTGCCCACATCTGGGACTTTTCCCTGACCTGCAGACTCAGCTCCACTTAATGTTTCCAGAATGAATCATCTTGACCCTGGAATGACCTGCATGGGCTTAGCTGTAAGGCATGTTCCCCTGTTGAGGAATCCTACATAGACTTCCCAGTGCTTTCTGGATAGAGTGTACCCTATTTGGTTAGCCTAAAAGGTCTTTCATATTTGCACTCTGCTTATCTTTCTACTTTATTTTCCTACCACTCCCCATACTATTTGCTCTTACCATATTAAGCTATTCACAATTCCTTGAAAGCATCAAGCTATTTTATGCCTCTGTGCTTTGAACACGTCTAGAACATTACCCACTGACAAAAGTTCCTCTTTATTAGCTAACTCCTGCTTATCCTTTAAAATTCAACTCAAGCATCAACTTCTTGACAGTCCATTGATTTGCATATTTGTTGTTTTGTCTGCCCAGCATTTGTTTCTCCTTTGTAACACCCCGGATTTCCTTTGGGGAACAAGCTTCCTTCACTGTGAGTGCACAGGCTTTCATTGCAGACTCATCCCTGGTTTTGCTGTTGGGATCATGTGACCCAGACCTGGAAGGGGAGAGTTCTGGATCCCCCTGATGAAAAGATTGGTTCAGGGAAGGGTATGTGATCCAAGTCAGGTCCTGTGATTTGTGCACGAGCTTTTAGGAATTCCACAACAACAAATTCAACAAATATGTACTGAGCACTGATGTACCAGCCACCTTTTTACTGGAAATCCAACAATAAACCAAACAGACAAAGTCTCTACCCCTGTGGATCTTCTTTGAGCCCCTGGATCAAACCCTACCTGAAAACAACTACCACTGAACTTGTCAGATTACATCAATATCTTGTTGTTGTTATTTAAGCCAATTAGGGGTTTAAATGACTTGAAATTAAAGAATACTAACTGGTATATCCCTCCCCCATTTAGATGTCACTTTTCTCTGTTCAACTTTCCACTCCTTTACCACTTTGCTTAATTAATTAAACCTGACGTTATTCCAGAAAAGACCTAAGTCCACTTATAATCACGCAACAATAAAATGCAGCAAGTTGATGTGAAATTGTAATTTGAAAATAGTTATGAAATGTGAAACAGAAATGAGACAAATTCATAAAATTCATCCCATAAAGAGTGGGACACAATTTGGCTTTTAGTTTTCTAGCAGCCAGTATAATAAGGGTTACATAATTCTTACACAATTGAAAATGTATTTAAGGTAAAACAATCCTATTAAGAGAAGTACAACTATTGCTAAATCAAAGAGCAGAAAGTAACACCCTCACCCCAGGTCTTTATGAAGAAGGCTCTAGAAAACTGACAAACAATATCCTCAACAAAATCATCCCAGAAGCACACAACAATGGGTCTCTTGAGGCTGTTTCTCAGAGCATCCCTCAATTCACTCTTCAGAAAATCCATGTTTCATCCAATAAAGATGGTAAAAAAAAAAAAAAAAGGAAAATCCATGTTTCAGAAGGAGCAATTTAATTCACTTCATAGAGTGTGAGCAATGACATTAAAGTGAGAGGTCCAGAGTGCTCTGGTAGCGCATAGCAGAGGCAAGCTACATAGCTGGAGGGGACAGAGGTAGAGTGAGGGAAGGCTTCCTAGAAGAAGAGTCATCTGAAACATGAGTTAACCTAGGGAAAGATGTATGTGTGTGTGTGTGTGTGTGTGTGTGTGTGTGTGTGTGTGTGAGAGTGTACATGTGTTTAAGCATTTTAGGCAGAGGGAAAATCACGTGTAAAAGTGAGGAGGTGAGTGTAAATACGGCGAATCTGAGAAACGGAACCATGTTCCGTCTGGCTGCAGTCTGAGGTACTGGGGGAGAGTGATGGTGGAGGCTTGGATGAGCCTCGAGGGGTGGGCAGAGGCTGGGTCATGAATGAGCTTAATAGCAGGGACAAGTTTGTTGGGGGAAGATTCAGTTTTGGAAGACAAGAGAAAGTAACCTTCAATATTAACTAAGAAGTAGTTAAAGCAAGTGGAAGGAGCTAGGGAGAAAGCAGTGTGCAAGAATTCAAAAGAAGAGAGTATTTCGAGAAGAGAGTAGTACCTACCCTCTTCTGCTAAATTTTAGACTGTCCAGAGCAGACTATGTTCCATGGAGCCCTAAGAGTTCTATCGAACCCCTAAACTAAGAGGTTTGATGGAGGCTCTCAGAGGGCCTGATGGGCGGGTCCTGGGCACCTCGAGGGGTTTCAGCAGTTTATTTATATCCATAAAGTGGACCAACAAATCTGCATATCCTTCAGGCAATCCTCCTTAAATAAAAGTGCACTAGGCTTTGGCGAGTTTGACCAGCAGTGATCTTGAAATTATAATCCCTGGGAAATACTGAACTATTCCATGTTGCTCATTTTAAAAGGAATTGTATATTTTAACAGTCAGCTGAGTCCAGTTGATGATCTCTTGTAAAAATTGTGCCTACTCAGGACACCTGAGAATTGAAGGCCATTTCAAAGGTGAGTGGAAGGAGATCACTGGGTCAAGGTCCACTCGTCCATCACAGCAATCTCTGTGGTCTTTAATTTGCTGTCTCTTCCACTGGTCTGGTCCTTGAAGGCAGTGTTGCCTCTTTCAATGTTGTGACTCCAGTGCTTGGCACAGAGACTGGAACCCAGTTGGTGCTCAATATACACAGAATGATAAGTGAACACTGGGACCCAATGGAGAGCTGCTGGGGAGGAGGGAGAGAGGTAGAGGCAGGTAGGGCTGGTCTTCCCACCCTAAGGTGATCCAGCCAAGGCTAGTGTGGTCCTCAATCTGCAGGAGCTCAGGACCAGGCCTTTGGGCAGTAGGGACTGCATAGATGGAGAGGCAGTGGGCTAGGTGAAGCAGCATCGTGGTTTAAGGGCAGGCTCTAACATCCCAGGAAGATGGAGTGTCAGGTTGTCCGTGTTCAACCAAAGGAGCTGAGGTTCAAGGGTGGACCAGAGTCCCAGTGGCCAAATTAGAAATCAGGGTGAAGTCCAGTGGTGTCTGTGTGTGATAGGGGCACAGCTGCTGCTTAGAGAAGCCCTATAGGAGATCTCCAACTTTGGAGAACAAGATGAATTCCAGACCTCCGCAGCCAAAATGAGGAGCTGGTCTGGAGAATAGATTGGTGTTTTATTTATTTTGGTTCTCTGATTCTGGCTTCCTTCTTTATACTTCAAACCAGACACCATCGATTTCACATACCTGTGAGTTTGAGAAAAAGAGAGGACAAGTTAATGTCCTCTCGCTCACAGCTGTTAACCCTATCTATTTTTTTTTTACATCTTTATTGCAGTATAATTGCTTTACAATGGTGTGTTGGTTTCTGCTTTATAACAAAGTGAATCAGTTATACATATACATATGTTCCCATATCTCTTCCCTCTTGCGTCTCCCTCCCTCCCACCCTCCCCATCCCACCCCTCCAGGGGGTCACACAGCACCGAGCTGCTCTCCCTGCGCTATGCGGCTGCTTCCAACCCTATCTATTTTATTTCAGGTCTTTGTGCTATGTAGAGGCACTAAGACTAATTCCTTTGCTTTGACAGCTTACAAAACTTAAGAGGCATGATGGCTTCTAACGACCTTTCTGGAAATATCCTGGGTTAAATGGTGCTTTATTTTCTCTTTTTTTTGTCTGAAAGGAACTTTGGAACTTGTAGTTGAATCACTGAAGGAAGACTAAAGTCAACCCTTTGTCTCTCTAATCTTAGATTTTACTACCTATTTTCTCTTTTTTTTTTTTTATAAAAAGTAGCAATTCCTGCTTCAGAATGTGGCGTATTCTTTTGGCCCCAGGCTTGAAGCTCTCCTACAGATAACACATGGCATTCCATAAATACCTTCAGGTATGACCTGCAATGTCTGAATTAGCTTTTCCCCTCACTAGTGCTTTGGCTGGGACAGAAGTTCTCAGATGTTGGAGTTTAAATAATCCCATGACTCCTAATCATACTTGCACCCCATGTCCCAACTCCCACCCTGAGCCCAGCATTTGTGGGCCATTAAAATAAAACAAAGCTCGGGCTTCCCTGGTGGTGCAGTGGTTGAGAGTCCGCCTGCCGATGCAGGGGACATGAGTTCGTGCCCCGGTCCAGGAAGATCCCACATGCTGCAGAGCGGCTGGGCCCGTGAGCCATGGCCATTGAGCCTGCGCGTCCGGAGCCTGTGCTCTGCAGCAGGAGAGGCCACAACAGTGAGAGGCCCGCGTACCGCAAAAAAAAATAAAATAAAACAAAGCTCAAGCAAGCATAAAAAAAAAAATAATAATAACGTGCTCAGTAGTGTGGTTATGGGCTATAAGTGTCAAAAAGGAGCAACTTTCAAATAGAGATTGCTGGATTTACATCCATTTTCTTCTGGAGTTTAAGATGGGAAGGGCGAAATTGTGGGGTGCTGACTGCATGCCATTTCATGAGCAAAAACAGGAACTGTTGGCTTTGCTTACCAACTCTGAAAATTCAGATACAAGCCACAGGGTAGAAAGAGGATGAGGGCAGCATTTCTGATCCCCTGAGATCGGGCTCCCAGGCTGGCACCCTCCACCAGGATGTGGTTTTCTGGTGAGTGAGAGCCACTGATGGGCCTGGAAATTAGCCTTTTATGTTAGTGTGTTGACCACGTGACTCTCCATTACTGTCCTAAAGCATTAGCAAAATGACCTGTCACTTGTGATGTGGTTGAGAGAAATGTACAAAGGAAATGAGTTTACTAACTCCATTAGGATAAAAGGCAAATGAGAGACTGAAACCATAATCAAATGGTAATATTTTAATTTTCAGAATTAGTTATCTGACAGGGTATTCTCTTTTAATTTAGCGTTCTATATGGTGAAATGATGAAGTTTAAAGAGCTTAATAGAGGAACAGAGGAAATTAGGGTGCCAAGCAAATCAACACGCTTAATCCTCTTTATAGAGTTTCAGAGTTACAACCCATTCTTGCTAAAAAGTACTATTCCAGCCCCCAAAGCAGAATAAGTCAATATGAGAAAAAGGAAAAAAAAAAAAAAAACACAAAAAACCCACCTCAGACCCCACACAGGAGCTGAAAATGAAATCAATGAATTTTCCCAAATGAATGACTCGAGATGGTGAGAACCCAGCCCATGCTTCTGCATGGTGCTTGAACTTCTATGTTTGCAAGTTATATGAAATCTCTTCTAGTCTGAAATTGGAGTTTGCCTGGAAGCAGCTATAATTCTCTTACTGTCTCATTAAATAGGTTAAAACAGGCAGGCAGTCCTGTCAGCAGGGCCTAGGAGAAATGTGAATACAGTGGGAAGTTGATGTCTCTGCACAGCGATTCTCTCTGCAAGAATCAGCAAAGGTGTGTGGGTGACAGTAGTAAGGAGGAAAAGGAAGAGAAAGGAGAGGCAACTCTCAAAACACAGCCAAAGGAAATGGAGCTCTTGTCACAACCCCGCGGGTATATACTGATACTGTTTTTCCCCCTCGATTGCGGTGGATGCCTCTGTCAGGGAAGTGCTCTCCATGGGAGCAAAGTCCTTGGAAACAGATCTAAGCCATTCCATTTATAGTGCAAATGCCTATCAATGGACTCGGCTCTGGGCAAGTTGTTATTGTTACTCTTATCGACATCATTTTTATTGGATTCTTGAGGGTTAATACTGGAGGATGAAGTTTTCTTCTCACTTTTAGGATTTGATGCTGAAATTGATTTAAAATGTTTAAACAAAAACCTTAGCTTATTCACTGATTTATGGGCATCATAAGGATGGGATGCTAGGTGTGTTATTTTTAGTATTTAAGTGGTGCATTCTCTCTCTATTCTGTTTATGAATGAGGTTTGCTGACACAGCAGCTATGTGGTGGCAAAGTTTTTACCATCTCTCCCTCTCATCTGGCACTTTACATATCTGCTTTCTTTCTTTTTTTTTTTAAAGCATACATTTTAAAAAAAATTAATTAATTAATTTTGTTTTTGGCTGTGTTGCGTCTTCGTTGCTGCGCACAGGCTTTCTCTAGTTGCGGCGGGGGCTACTCTTCGTTGTGGCACGCGGGCTTCCCATTGCGGTGGCTTCTCTTGTTGCAGAGCACGGGCTCTAGGCACACGGGCTTCAGTAGTTGTGATGCATGGGCTTAGTTGCTCCGTGGCATGTGGAATCTTCCTGGACCAGGGCTTGAACCTATGTCCCCTAAATTGGCAGGAGGATTCTTAAACACTGCGCCACCAGGGAAGTCCTGCACATCTGCTTTCATATTATTTGGCATGGTTTGTGTGCTTTAAAGCTCCGCCGATTAGACTGTTAGCCGTTGGAAGACAGGGGTCATTTCCAAGATTTCTTTCTATCCCTCCCATATACCTATGCACGTGGAACTGTGTCTTCACACTGTAGGAAAGCAATACATGCTGGTTGATGACTCATATTGATTAACTGAGTATTTCCACATCCTCAATGTACTCTGAACACAAAATCATAGAAGAGTTGTGGGAGACTCATTTTATAGAAGAGAAAACTGAGAAGAAAGAGAAAAACTGTGCTCATAAGCACACCACCAAGCGGAGATTAGAACTCAGCTGTCAGACATCTATGATTTCCTTTTGTTCCTTCCCAGTTGGAGAAACTGGTTTCATTAAGTAAAGTTCAAGAGATTAGGGGCTGGTGGTAAAACGAATTCATGGCACACATCCTGGGATGCTAAGGCATCGTTCTTAGCTTTGAGTGTGATGGCTGTTTTGTAAGTAGAGCACAGGGTGTTCTGCACGTCACTCAGGACCCAGGGCTATCGGGAATGCTTCTCTGCCTTGATATGGGGCAAAGAGAATGTTCCACTAAGCAGTAGCTCCCAGGCATGAGCCTAAAGAGAAAGCAGAGAACGTGGCAGCCAAAAGTGTGCCTGCTGGCTTTCTTACCCGAGGCCTAGGCTGCCTAGTTTTCTGTAAAGTTTCTTTTTAAGCAGCTATTTCTGGGCACTGGCCGCAGGGGAAACATTCTTTTCTTTGACCACAATCCAAAGGCAAACATATAGGAGGGCTTTTTTCTGTTTGCATCCCAAATAGTGGCCTCCTTTCCTCCCTCTCTTCCTTCTTTCCTTCTGAGAATATTTGTTGATCACCTACTATACGCTGAACACAATGCGGAGTAGATGATGGGGAGACAGTTATGAAAAACCTCTGCCCTGCTCTGGAGCGCCTGGGTTTATTAGGGAGATGAATGTCACCATTATTCACCCAGCAGTGAGATAAATGCTGAAAGAGGCATCTCCGAAGTGGGAGCACAAAGGAAGGGACAGCTAGTGACGTCTATGAGGCCAGGCGAGCGTTTTCGAGGAAGTGACATTGAGTCTTCATGGAAGAGTTATCGGGTCAGGTTTCGCTGGAAGAGAGATGTCCCTGGCGGAGGGGATAGCATGTGCAGCTGCAGGAAAACCCGGAAGGCTTAGGAACCCAGAAATGTTTTGGGGTGGTAGAAAGTGGGGAGTTGTGTGGAGGGGACCTGAAAGCCAAGGCAGGAAAGAAGAAATCTAAAGGACATTGTGCTAAGGAGTTTATATTTTAGCTCAAGGTGATGGGGAGGAAAGAACCAGCAGAGCAGAAACCTACAATACTAATGTCCTTTTCCTCAAAGTAATACACGTTGCTAAATATAAATAGCTCTGCTAAAGAAAAAATAGACCCGGGCTCATTTTATTTTCCTATAAAGATGAAAATTAGTTCTTGGAGATACCTTTTTCTTTAGCGATTTTTAAGTTTTTCCCAGTGGTATACAATAGTACTTTTATAAAGCAAATCATGTTTTTAATGGACTTAAAATGTAAAGACTGTCATACAGGGTGAAGTAAGTCAGAAAGAGAAAAACAAATATCGTATATTAACGCATATATGTGGAATCTAGAAAAATGCTATAGATGATCTTATCTGCAAAGTAGAAATAGAGGCACAGACGTAGAGAGCAAACGTATGGATGCCAAGGGGGAAGGGGGTGCGGGACGAACTGGAAGATTGGGATTGACTACTATGTATAAAATAGATGTATAAAATAGATAACTAATGAGAACCTACTGTATAGCACATAGATAGATAACTAATGAGAACCTACTGTATAGCACAGGGAACTCTACTCAATGCTCTGTGGTGACCTAAACGGGAAGGAAATCCAAAAAAGGGGATATATGTGTACATATAGCTGATTCTCTTTGCTGTACAGCAAAAACTAACACAACACTGTAAAGCAACTCTACTCAAATAAAAATTAATTTTAAAAATAATAAATTAATTAATTAATAAAAATTAAAGCAACAACAAAAAGTTAATGGAAAGGACAATGGAATGGAAATTGTGAGACCTGGTTTCTGGGTCCAGGGCCCCCCTTAACAGGGGAGGGTGGAAATCCCCTCTGCTCAGGTTTCCTCATTCATCAGGCGAGGGGATTGGAAGAGGAGACTTCCAGGGATCTTTCAGCATTAAGATTGGAGTGTGTAACTTGTGTGTGTGTGTGACGTGTTTCTGTCTGTCTGTATTTGTGTATTTATATCTAGTCTAATTCCAATAAGAATGTGAGGCAGATTAGAATAAAAGGGACTGATTCAATAAGAGTCAAAATCTTAAACTTAAAAAGGTTATTATAAAATAAACAAAGCAAAGTAAAACAGCCTACTGATTCTCACCACAACCAGGGAAGGGAATAATATTAGAATAAAGAACGGCCTTCTGAGTTGCCATCATCATGCCATCTCATTTAAAGTTTATTAATTTTTTAGATATAAAATACCTGCATAAGTTTCAAAATTTGAAAGTTAAAACATACATACAATAAAAAGCCTCCATCTCACCCCTTCTCCTAGCCACCCAGGCTTCCTCTCACCAGGCAGGCACTATACTCTCTAGCTGCCCAGATAAGGTAGGAAATAGGACAATTTACAAAGTTCTCAAGGATCAAGGTTTATCACAAAAGAAGGGCACTTTTTTTTTTGAGGGAGGAGAATTTTAAGCTCTTAAAGAAATTTGTCAAAAGGATGCCTACACAGCAAATGCTCTTGAGTAAAATCATGGAAAATAAACTCAGTAATATCTATGGACAACGTAGAGGAGTTCCTCCTTTCTGAGCTCTTCATCTGTTTCAGAATTTAAAGAAATACTTTGTTGAATTCCCCAAATTCTGTCCCATTAAAAAAATCAAGAAGAACAGACTTCGACCTGGGTATTTTGAGGGAAAAATTTACCCCAAACCTCATTTATTTCTGCCCTCGAGGAACCTTAGCTCCTGAGTTATGTTTAATTTTGAAAAGGACTGCAACCTGATTTGATTCTAAGATAATTCGTTCCCCAGATGAAGCGCTGTATAACTGAATGGGGAAATCTTTTGGCTAAAATTGTTTAGTGTTATCCATTTACATATGACAGTGCAACTGACAAGAGTTTGGTTTGACATAATTACTATTTAGCTGTTCTCCTAGGCAGTAATTGGTCAACAGGTTCAACTGCTTTTAGAGGCCACTCCTGGAATGTGAAAGTGGTGCCATGTGATCAGCATAAAAAGGGTCCTTCTCTTCTGTTGGCCAAATAGGTACCTTGGATTTGGAGCTAGTACCAAAGAGTCCAGGTACAAGTTAAACTCAGAAGGGGTTGTGTGCCACTGAAGAGATGCTATAGTTGTCAGAAAGTGAATCCTGTCAGCTCTGATTCTCAGACTAGTAGGGAATTAAATGCGGTAAAGGGGTATTAAAAACCTTGGGTCAACGCACATTATGTAATCTGGCCATAAATCATTGCCTGTAGAATGAAGGACTGACACCAGATCAGTAATTGCCAGAAAAATTAAAATTTTCATTAAGTGAAACAAAAAGCAACATTTGAACAGTTAAACCTCAAACCAACCTGCTTTCCAGGGGGCATAAGAGGTGGAGTGACCCAGGCCTGGACCTTGTTGAGCAGAACTGGCATTGAGGAAATGAGAGGAGGTGAAATGGGTCTATATCTCATTTTTGTTTTCAATGGTCTTTGGGTCCATCTAGTTAATGGAGGTACAGATTTCTCCAAAAATCAGACCTGTAAATTGCAGTAGGTTAAAGAGCTCCCAGGGCAGGGCTTCCTTGGGACCCTTCTCTGGCTTAAGACTTGTCTTAGGGAGTGTTCTGGAAGCAAAACAAGAGCCCTTGTCCCAAAGCTGCAGCAGCAGAGCCGGGCCTTGACCGAGATCTGTAAGTCACAGTTCCTCCTGTCACAGTCCTGTGAAAACAAAGCCCCAGCCACCAAGTACAGTCTAAGGGCTAGGCCTTCCACTGAGGTCTGTGGGAGCCCCTCCCCTGCCCTTCCTCCCCTGCCACGTGTGAACCCAAGGCAGCTTTCTCAGAAGTACACAAAAACCATGTGCTTCCTTGCTAGTCTGCCTCTTTTTCTCAGCTCCCTAACAGTTCCTTCCCAGACATGGGGCAGAAAAAATGGGGTTGGATTCTCCACCAGAAAGCTCTGTTTCTAGGTTTAATTGATCTCTAGTTCATGGTGGCACTGGCTCTTTGGCCCACCCTGGCGTCTTCTCATCTTTCAGCCAAATAGTTAGTAACCTGTAAACAAATAAACAGCTGTCTAAGGGGATCCAGATATTAAAAAAGCCCTGAGGTGAATCTTTTGTGAAGCAAAGCATCTTTTTTTGTGATGCAGATATGCTTCCTCTGATTCATCTGTTTTATAGGTTAGTATGATATAGGGCTTTCCAACCATAAAGGTATCATTTGTCGTTGTAGTCAGAAGAATGCTGATGCGGTTTCCAGTTAAATTCAGATAAAATGAGGTCCGATTTCCTTATCGTGGCATAATGGCCATTACCTTAAAATGTCTCATTCCAACAACCCATTCTGCAGCGCTGTTCCATATTAAAGATCAGTGTTTTAATGGTTTCAAGTGGCAGGAAAAAGACGAGTCTCCTCTCCACCAGGGAACTGCACACTCCTCCTGCCCGCTTCGTTGCCTGGAGAGGTGGGTGAAGATCCTTTGTGACGAAAGTAATGAACTTGGAGAGAGGAACTTCTGGAAGGAGGTGCCCTATCACAGGCAAACTGGGAGATAGTGCCAATGTCAGAGCTAAGTCTCTATTTGTCCACCCCTGGTCTTTAAACTTCCAAGAATGCAATGTATGGTTGGAATGCTTTTTCTTTGTTAAAAGAAGTATTATTCCACAAGGAAAAATATTATATGAATACACAAAGGTGAATAGGCTGTTTAAAAAGGAGTAGTGTTTGGATAACTCCCATTCTATGGTTTCTCTTCTACTGAAAGAACATGTTCATTATTAAAATTTTGAAAAATATAAAAAAGCACAAAGAAAAGTATTCTCTGGTCTTTTTTTTTTCCTGGACATACATATATTACAGAAATTGATCACGTTGGACAAGTGAAACTCGCTTTTCAGTTAATATATAACGAATATTTCTCCATGTCAGTATTAGTTTACAACCATTATTTTATACCTATAACATACATTTGTTGGTCATTAACATTAAAATAATTTTGAAAAAATAAACATTCTTTAACTGGTGATGGGCATTCTTTAGCTAACTCTTTGTGCTCATTCATTACTTTCATAGGATAAACTTGTGAAAGGTTTTCTGTTTTCTAAAACTGTATTTATCCAAAGTGAAGGGAAGAGGACTAACTAGCCCTGATTCCTAGGTACTAATATCGGGGGGCAGCATAACATAGTATTTAAAAAACATGGAATTTGCAGTCACACTGCCCTCATTTAAACCCCACTTCTACCTTATGGATGCTCAGTTTCCTCATCTGTAAAATGGGGATAATATATTCTAGGTTTGCTGGGAGATACAAATGACTTAATATAGAAATGTGTGTCTGGCCCATTATTGTATTTTCCTCCTTTATTGCCATTAATGGCTCAGTTAGATGGTATTATTATGGCTAAGTTGCAGAGGACGAAGTAGATGCCCAGAAATGAGAAGTGACTCACCCAAAGCAGTTAAACACAGATTCTGTGTGTCTAGCTCCAAAGTGCATTCTTTCCCCTTTTATACAATAATTATTAATTTAATCCATTAGAAACTCAAATGAAACATTAGTTCTAGAAGTACAATTTTTCAGTCTCCCTTCAGATCTCTGCCAAAGTATCACTGCCCCAGAAAAGAGCAGCTGCCTATCGCATCACTCTGTGTTTTCATCCCAGCACGTGCTGCAACTTTTATGATCTCTTAAACTCATTTTCTATTTATTGTCTGTCTTTCCCATTGGAATGTATGCTATCTGAGGGCGAGCCGTGTCTTTTCAATGATTTAGCACCAAATCTGGTACTTAGAATATTTTTTTAAAAATAAATTTATTTATTTATTTATATTTTATTTTTGGCTGCATTGTGGCGCACGGGCTTCTCATTGCAGTGGCTTCTTTTTTTGTGGAGCACGGACTCTAGGCATGCAGTCTCAGTAGTTGTGGCACACGGGCTCAGTAGTTGTGGTTCACGGGCTCTAGAGCGCAGGCTCAGTAGCTGTGGTGCATGGGCTTAGTTGCTCTGCAGCATGTGGGATCTTCCCGGACCAGGGCTCAAACCCACGTCCCCTGCATTGGCAGGTGGATTCTTTTTTTTTTTTTTTTGCAGTACGCGGGCCTCTCACTGCTGTGGCCTCTCGCTGCAGAGCACAGGCTCTGGACGCACAGGCTCAGCGGCCATGGCTCATGGGCCCAGCTGCTCCTCGGCATGTGGGATCTTCCCGGGCTGGGGCACAAACCCCTGTCCCCTGCATCGGCAGGCGGACTCTCAACCACTGCGCCACCAGGGAAGCCCCAAGGGAGGTTTTTAAGTAAGGGCATAGCAGGATCCAATTTATGGTTTAGGTCTACATGTTTGACTGTACTCAGCTCCACCCCAGTCCTAGCATTCAGCCTCTTAGGCACATGCGAAATTGCTGAAACTTACTTTTCTACCTTACACATTTCATTTGAAAACATTTTGTTTCATTTTTGGGTGCCTCTGTAGCCTGGCCCCTCTTTCTGAAGATTGTAATTTATTTACTTTTTTTCCACTAGATTTTCTTCAAATGTCGGGTGGTACTTTATCTTGATATTTGGTACTTCCAAAATGTCATCTTTCATAGCACTGAGGCAATCTGACGGTGGACAGCAGGCGGAAAATGTACCACGTGCTTCTCAAATAGGGTTAGGACTTTCAGGCAGGATTGCCAAGTGTCTAGGGAGTTCCAAGCAGGAATATTGCATATTGTTCCTATCACGGGTTTTCCTCCACCCACTGAACCCCCCTTAAGAGCAGTTTTGATATCTTATTTCTTGTTTCATCTCCAGCATCTAGTACAATGCCTGGTACATAGTAAATGTGGAGGGAAACAGTGTTCGATAAAATAATGAAAGACTGACTGACAGATGGAAGGGGAGCTCATCTGGATTTCAGGAACACTGATAGTCCCCAGAAGGGCAAGAGGGACAGAAGCTAAAATACTGTAGGTTTGTAACAAGGCCCTGCCACCAGTACCCCCTTTGGAGATAAATGGTCCTAGGATCTTGGGAAAACTCTTCGGCAAGAAGTCAAGTGAGCCCATGAAGTTCATCTTCTCTCACAGGGAATTTATAAACTCTAAAGCATATTTCTCATCACCAAGTTGAGTAGTAATGTCATTTGTAGGCTTTTGCTTTGGGAATTAAAAGTCAGCAACACCATTCCTTTATTTTAAATGGGTTCATGTTTGCCCTGGTCCTGTTGATTCCTCTTTTTTCCTCTCCCAGTGTCTCAAATAATACTTGCTGTGCAATTGGAGGTTCTAGGAGGGGAGAAGAGAAGCAGAGAGGGCAAGGATCTGTTGAGACCTGTATCTTTCTCGTGGAGAATGGGTGTTCTGCTGGGACAGATGGGAGGAAGGTGACACATCGGGTTTCTGAGTCCTGGGAGTGGGTTGCAGCTGACGTGGGCAGTCCGGCAGCCTGCTCACAGCTAAGCTCTTAACACTGTTGGCTGGCTGCTGCCTTTGCATTCATCGCTGTGATTTAGATATGGGCCTTCTAGGATGGACGCTCTTTAATACACAGTAAGTGTACATTGTTAGTTTTCATGTCAGTCCCCAGAGACATTCTAAGTCCATTCATACCTTAAAAAAAATTCTACCCACAAGGCCCTGCCCTTGTTCACAACTGGGTTCTGGCCTTTGGGTTTAAGTCTGGGAGGGTCCCTTAGGGAATGTGGATGTAAGGTGACAGCCTTGTGTGGTACATTGCGCATCCTTACCCTTTGCAAAGACGCTTCATTTTCTCAACATCCCGCTTATGTCTGGGAGATGCTGTTGCCACGGTGACATTTAACAGACATGCAGGAACTTAGGACACCCAGTGGGCTGGATTCTGGGTCTGGGAGATGTTAAGTGGTGAGAGCTGTCTCTACCCAGAGCCTGGTTTCGAACTGTTCTTTGCTTTAGGCTGAAGGGATCACAGCCAAAGAAGCAGACTGAGGTGGAGCTGACTGCTGAGGATGCGGGTTTTCCCACAGCCTGGACGAGAAGGTCCCGCTCCTTTGGTTTCCGGAGCACAGCAGAGTAGAGCTCTGTTACAGCTCAGTCAAACGCTTTCTTCTAAAGCTGTCCCCCTGTGCCCTCATCCTCCTTCCCCCCACTGACCCCAACTCTCCCACAAAGTTTAAAAAGAAAACTGTCAGAGTTTACGAAGCCTCACCCTATGTCAACTGCAATTCAGGGGGATCATTTTCCTGGGGATTTCTGAGAAGAGATGAGAAATGCTTCCTCACAGGTCACCCAGGTTACACATTTAATCTTTCTACTATGCTGGATTCTATGTGATTTACAGTTATTTAAGCCTTGTCTGTCACAAATATATATATTTTTTTAGGATAAAATAGTTGGTTTCTCTTTCCTGTCACCCTGACTCTACTTCCTGGTTAGTTTTCTTGGTTCAGTCACTGGGTTGTTGCTTATCTTGTGTCTGTCCAGCACGTCACCACTCGCTTGGCCCTTCCGAATGGTGGGGGAGATGACTCACCCTCCCCAGACACCGCTGATTAGGCCAATCAGAACCCCTTCTGTGGAATTGTGAGGAAGAGTCTGTCTCTCGGAGGGGCTGGAACTTTATAAGAGTTGAACCCTGGAGCAACGGGTGTCCATAGTATATTTACTCGGTTAAAGAAAGTAACACCGGGGGCTTCCCTGGTGGCGCAGTGGTTGGGGGTCCGCCTGCTGATGCAGGGGACACGGGTTCGTGCCCCGGTCCGGGAGGATCCCACATGCCGCGGAGCGGCTGGGCCCGTGAGCCACGGCCGCTGAGCCTGCGCGTCCGGAGCCTGTGCTCCGCAGCGGGAGAGGCCACAGCAGTGAGAGGCCCCCGTGCCGCAAAAAAAAAAAAAAGAAAGTAACACCATGTTACGGAGGAAGAGGCTGAAGAGTCTGGAGGAGAGGTGGAGAAATTCTTGACCCCTTTGCATTCTCGTTCTTGTATTCCTGAAGCCTGGTCACATTCCTGTCCTCGGGGTGTGTGATCACCTCCGTATCATTATGATAACACTCCCACATTTTTTTTTTTTTTTGGTTTGAGCAGGTGTGAAGTTTTCTTCTGTCACTTCTAATCCAAAGAATCCTAACTAGTCCGTATTTACCCAGTCCTTATTTCATTTGGCACTCTGCCACAACTCCAAGGGAGCAGAGAAAGGTAGAGGAAGAGAGAGCAGTATAAACAAAGAGGTCTTCATCAAACTGGGAAATGGGAGGTTTTTTTTCCTTTCTTTATCACAGTCACACACTCCCTCCTTGAGGAAAACTTTGTGGTGTGTGTGTGAGAGGTTGGAGCCCAGAGCCCATGGCAACAAATCACACAGAGCATGATGTAGCTACAGTCAGGAAAGAAATACGTTTTGAAAGACAGGGTCCAAGTGTAAAGTTTCACATGTGCAGAGTGTATGCCCAACAGAAAGATCCTGGTCCTCTTGGGCAGATCAAATGTTGGTTCTTGGATCCCTCCACAGGACACATACCGTTGGTAGGAGCCAGGAATGATTTGTTCTTCAAGGTCTGATTACGATATTTTGAAATTTGCATATTGTCATCTTATTTGCATTCTGGGGGAACTGAGAGGGCCTTGAAAGTTGTTTTGATAATTACCACTCCCTTTTTCCACACTGGACATAGATAATTCATATCCCAATTATGATGTGACTGATTCAAATATGATTATTATTCAAACATAAATAGTCTTGTATTTTCTTTGCTAGAAAATAACTTTCTACTTGATAGAGCCAAGTTATGGAAAAGTCAGCACTGTCTGCTTTTCATAAAGCACATTCTTTCTCTGCTTCATGCCAAAATTCTGTCTCAGTTGAAAATAAAGTGGAAAAATCTTCATTGTGGTTGATGTATAGCTTTTTACGAGAAGGGACATATTATGATTCTAACTCTATCCTTTGACCTTCTGTTCTGATTTAAGGTTACATGCATAGGATATTTAAAAATCAGAGAGACTACTTGGAATACGGATATAAAAGAGAAATATTAGGTATTTTTTTATTTTGACATTAAAATATTTTTAAAAGTTCTCTAAAAACTTAAAGAAAAATCTTCCATAGAACAGTTTTTTCTTTCACTTAGGAAGATCAAAGCAATGGTATTTATCGATTCTATCAGGCAGAGGTGCAAATTTTGTCCCTAACGAACTTCATTAAAAATGTTGCTTACCACAAACTTCTCTTGGCAAAACTTAATTTCAGACCTTGAATTTCAATATTATGTACACAGACTGGGATATGGGTGTTTCTATCCCTAATCTAGGCTGTTCTACTTTTTATTCCATGTTAACTAGATGGATTGGAGTATATCATCTTCCATTTTTATATTCCTTCCCAACCTGAAATGAGCAAATGTTTCATGGATTATTCCTTCTTGCTTTGGTTTCCCCTTGTTACACGTTTTGCCAGATGGCTGAGTTTCATTTAGAGAAGAATTTTCCATAATAACATATCACTTGGTACTCATGGCCAATGGTCCCACTCCCCACTGCCATCTGCAGGAGCCATGGGATGGAGGAAAGTGGCAAATGAGTCAAGCCTGTCAGAGCCTGGAGGAAGAGGGAGAGGAGAGAGGCTTGGATTGGGAGAGACAAGGAAAAGCCTATCACAGCAGCAAGGGCTGAGTGGGGTTGTTGGGGGGAGGAGAGGGGGAGACAGGGTGAGAGGGAGAAAAAGAGAGAGAAGGGAAGGAGAGTGAGAGAGAGAGTGCCACGTGCACATACGCAAGAGGAATTGTGTATGTAAGTATTTTGGAGTGTGTAGCTGCTGGAGGGCATTCTGACAGATGTGGAACATGTGTCGCCCAACTTCATACAAGGGAGGGGAAGAGCCGGGGAGAGAGGAATATCACTGAGCTGCCAGAAGAGACGAGGCTAAGATCCTGGGTGTGCCAGGGAGGGCTTGGTGAGGGAAACAGTACTAAGAAGATAGGACAAACTCACGTCACGCCATTCGCCGTGTTTGCCAAATTTTCTTTATTAGAACAACAACAAAGAAGAAATGAAACTCTTTACCCAGAGCCTGAGTTTATAATTTTCAAGAAATTGCATGACTCACGGAGTCTGCAGGCAGAGTCACCATCACACAAAATCTAAACAAGGGGCTTGCTTCTGGAACCAGAACCTCCACTCTGCCCAGTACAAAACAGGTAACTTGCAAATATGGTATTCATTTAGACTGGAGTTCCTGAGAGCTAACTTTTCGACTTAGTGACTTTCAGCAAATTATATGGCCTCTCTGAGCTTCAATTTCCTCAATCAAAAATGAAGCAGTTGGTCTAGAGAAGGGTTCTCTAAACTGTTCTCTATGATTCCTGCTAGAAAGTGCCTCTCCCTCACTTTCAGGGTTCAAGCAGAGCTAATAGGGCTTTCCCCACTTATATCTTAGACTTTAAAGAAGGCATTCCACTGATTAAAAGGAAAAAAAGATTTGGGATTCGCCAGTTTGAACTTTAAGCTCCCTTCTAGCTGTTATCCTAAATATGTTCACCTTGGGGTTGATGTGAACACATTCTGATCCATTCAGTCAGTCAACAAACACCACGGAGCATCTGTTATTCACTAGGCACAGTTATAGGCATGGAGAGTAAAGCAGGAAAGGAGACAAAGCCCTTCAACATTCTAGTTGAAGGAAAGATAATAAATGAAGTAATTACAGATGGTGTTTGGTATTTGAAAGCAGGACATAGAGAGCTCCCCAGGGTGGCATTTGAACAGACACCTGAACAAAGCGAGAGAAAGATTGTAAGGATGTGGGGAAGAGCATTCCACGTAGAGGGAATAGTGAGCAGAAGATCTTGGGCAGATACACACCTGTAGATTTATTTTCCTACATGACCTGATCTGGGCCTTCAGGCTCCAAGCTCCCTTAAGGAAGGAAACACTTGGTTTGCTGACGAATAACACTGGAGTCTCTTCTGCTTCTGGTAATGCCTTGTCTTAGTGGTTCCTTCTTGCCCTTCTCCAGGGGCTCCTTCCACCTCGCCTACACAGCACGGTGCTCACTTCCAGCCGAGGGAAAAGTCTGGTCCTGTTCTGTCCTTGGGGCTCAGCCTCTGTCCTTGCTCTGTCTGCCGAGGTTCATGCAATGTGCCCTGACCCTGTTCTCCTCTTCCACACTTGAATCTGGTCACCACCACCGATAACCACTGGCCTGACCACTGCCCCCAGTCCCCAGGATCCCTTGCCCAGCAGCTTGGGGCTCTCTGTACAGACTCCAGGCCTCTTTGGTCCTCTCAGCACTGCTCAGGCATGGAAACTTGATCTTTGATGGAGGGGGCGTGAGAGGCACTGGGACCCAAGCTCCCAAGCCTCAGCTCTTGGGTTTGTGTTCTGGTTCTGTGGAGCCCCGTGACCTCGAGTCTCTTTGTGTTTTTCTTTGTCTCAGTTGTTCAACCTGGAAAAGAAGGGTGATCATGATGGTAACTCTACCTTAGATGGTTGTTGTCAGGTATAAATAGGTTAACATATGCAAAATGCTTTTGAGAGTACATGATACATAGTAAATACCTGATAGCTTTTTGGTTTATAAGACAACCCGAGGACACTGCCCTGGGTTTCTTGCTCAGCATTGCTGCTCACCTTCCCTGTAGCCCACAGAACTCCTGCTTCTCTGAGAGGCTCAGAGTACCCCAGAGTGGGCTGCCGGAAGTGATGCATTAGCTGCTGTGGTCTAGGTTTTCCTCAACTGAATGGGACCCTCGTTTAGAATTTAACATCCAACCACAGATGGTTTGTACTTAACAATATTTTCACGAGTTATTTTATTGACTCCCCAACATGACATTGTGAAGTTTGAATTATTTACCCCATATTACACATGAGACTTAGAGAGGTTGTGACTTGACCACACAGGTCATCAATAGCCAAATTCATACTTTTTTAAAAAAGGATTCTGCTTACAGAGTTCCTTTCAGTATACCTCAGTTATCTCTAAGAAAATCTTTGGAAAAACACACAGATCAGAATATCAGGCAGATGAACTGGCTAAATCCAAGTATAGAAATAACCTGTTTTATCAAAGTCTTGCTTCTTTGTTTTCCCACCTATGTTTCATGTCATTACTTAGCCTGGTCCTCAGTCACTGAAATGTCATGAGTGAAAATGGAGTAGACAATATAACGTTGAATTATTTTAGTACTTTTGTGTGTTATTTTAAGCACCATTTAAATAAGGCTCATTTTATTTTATTTATTTATTTTTTTAACATCTTTATTGGGGTATAATTGCTTTTATTTTTTTTAAACATCTTTATTGGGGTATAATTGCTTTACAATGGTGTGTTAGTTTCTGCTTTATAACAAAGTGAATCAGTTATACATATACATATGTTCAAATAAGGCTCATTTAAAAAAAAACTTCTTGGAAGAATTCCCTCTCTCCTTTTTATTATATTTAAAAGTAAATTACAAAATAGAATCACTAAATCAATAGATTGATTATTCATCAGAGACTTGTGACAGGTCAAGAAATCAATTACTCATCATTCTAATTGTGAGAGAATGGTCTATGGAAAGAATAAAAGTGCTAAGATAAATACTGTCGGGTTTCATACCAACCAATCCCTTTCAAATTACAAGTTTTACAATTAAACCACAGTGCAATTAAAATGTGAATGGACTGATTGCATAGAGTTTCTATCTGCAGAGTCCTGGTCCCAGACAGTGAAGCCAACGCTGCCACATTGACTCTTTTTCTGTAGCCATGACTCCAGTCAAAACCCAAGGATATTCCAGTAATTACTGTCTTTTTTTCCCCCAAAGATCACGTACAGTTAGTATACAGTATCTTTTGATAGAATATCTAATTGTTAAAAGTAGTTTTTAGGAGAACATTTTAAATGTATAACACAATCTTGGAGGCAAAGTCCTCTGTTTTATTGTGTGAGAATTTTTTTGGCTTGGCTTTTCAGGACCACTGTCTGAGTTTTGTCGACTATTAGAAAGCTGCTCATAGTTTGGAGAGTAGGGCTTTGGCTCTGACCGCGTAGCTGGCTTTAGAGAACCTCGGTGGTAATGTTCGTTGGGCGAGATCCTGCCTTATGCTGCAGCTCTGCTCTTGCAGCCATCGCCATGTGGACTTGTTATTTGCACGTGTCGCTAGCCCGTTTGCTCTGCCAACGATGGTTAGAGATGATGCTCCCACCCCCACCCCATGGTACCCAGGTCTACATCTCAATGACGCAAACTGAGCTTTGGCCAGCGGCTTCCATTTTCTCCATCTGAAGCTCCTATTAATTCATGTCAAGTAATTTCAAAGCTGAAGTCTTTTTTTTCTTTCTAGAAATCTTGCCAAGTGCATTCCTGCCTGGGGAGTCACTGCAAGAAAGTTCAGAAGGATAAAAGAGACATTCCAATTTCCATGATGTTGACCAAGAGTGGCCACACACGTTACTTTACAAGGGGTATAATTTAGGTCTTCATTTTAATCTGTGTCACTGTTTATGGCAGGAAACTGGGCCTTTTTGCAGCTCCTTGCTTTACAGGAAATCTCTATGGGCCTTTACTAGGAGTCTGTGCACCCGTTTCAAAAGGAAATGCAACTTTCTCTTCTTTTTATGCTCACACGTCTGAAAGGAACACTGTATTTTTAGAGCACCACCGTACAGAGCAGAGATAACTTTAATTATCTCTTTGAGGTGTCAACAATTAAGGAAACTGAGGAAGTCTCAACTTCTGAGATGAGTGAGGCTTTTCAGGTAACTCTAAGAGGTTTTAAAAGATACCTTGCGGGCTTCCCTGGTGGCGCAGTGGTTGAGAGTCTGCCTGCTGGTGCAGGGGACACGGGTTCGTGCCCTGGTCCGGGAAGATCCCACATGCCGCGGAGCGGCTTGGGCCCGTGAGCCATGGCCGCTGAGCCTAAGCGTCCGGAACCTGAGCTCCGCAACGGGAGAGGCCACAACAGTGAGAGGCCCGTGTACCAAAAAAAAAAAAAAAAGGTACCTTGCCACTTTCGTGAGTGCAGTTTCCCAACTGCTCTTTAATTATCTGTCATGAATGCACACGAAGAAAGCATTGAGACAACTGACCTTGTCTGAGAGAATAAAAGAATACATTTTTCTGGTGAAATAGCTAAAATTGAAGCTGCTTTAAGGCATTAAGTGGGGAAAATTGATTTTAGTCTGTTTTCTCTCTGTTGCAGTTTTTCCAGGTGACCAAGAGCAAATTATTTTAAGAGAGGGCGACAATTCTGCCCAGCTGCCTTTTAAAACATAGAAACCAAGTTCATTCTTACTAGAAGATTTATTTTCACGTGTGTTCACCTTGGGTTAGGATCTGTAGCCTAACATGGCTCCATCATCTTCAGGTTTCCATTTCTAAGAATGATCAACCCAGGAAGAGAGGAATTTTCTTCTCCTCAGTTACATACTAATATTTCTCTTTCTTTACAACTCAGCCTCTGTCACTATCCTACTCCATTAAGATTAGGATAATTGTCTCAGACTCCAGGCCCATCACATAGACTTGCCTTTCACTGTCCAAGAGCAGCTTTGTATTCTGAAACCTAATCAGAGCTTTCAGATTAGGTTCATCCCCAAAATGTTTCTTTTCACAATGCTTATTGAAGAACAGTATGCAAGGCTCTGTACCAGATGCTGGAGTAAAGTGGGGAACCAAATAGAGAAAGATCCCTGCCCTCCTGGAGCTTATGCTCAAGGGGAGGGGAGGTCAGCTTCTTACTGAAAATATAGGTTGGTCTACCTTATATCTTCCCGAGCTTTCTCATCCCAAGATGTGTACTGGTGCAGTTTATACACATTTTACCGAGCTCAGGACAGAATTCTTATTAAGAGAAAATTGTGCTCACTATGTTAAGGTTTTGGTAATTCAGAGCCAAGAGCGCTTTCTGCTATAGATATATTAGTCTGGTCATCAAGATTACATGAGAACAGAGGGCCTGAAACCCCTGAGATCCTTGTTTTAAATTGAAATTGAAATTAAAACGTGAAGACAATTGAGAAGCAAAACCAGAAAAGACAAAAAAATTCCTGCTTTCATAGAGCTTGCATTTAGTTGGCGGGAGGCAGAAAACAAAATATAAATGAGTAATATGTGTCATTGTGTCAGGTGCTGTTAAGTGCTATGGAAATACTGTTGTCTACACAGTTTGCAAAGTAATCTCACAAACACCCCTAATTCATTTAACCAATACTTATTGAGCATCCCATATATACCAGTCATTTTGCTTGTAACAGCTATATAGTTGTTACGATTTTATACATATTTTAATACTGAAATACTGCAGTAAAATTATTTTTCCAAGGTAATAGAGCTGGTAAATTGCAAAGCCAGGACCCAAATTCTTATTTTCAATTTCCAAGTACAGTCCTCTTTCTGATGCAATAGCTGTAATTTAAAAATCTGGGCCCTGAAGCTAACATTTCTTTAGAAGCGTCCTTGTTTCTTCTTTCACTCTGTCACTTACTATTTAATGACAAAATAAATACATTTCTAGGGAAATGGATTTCTAATTTCACGGGCTCCTTGCTATGTGTGTTGGTGGATATTTCATTTTCAATTAGATGAGTTTGGTAGCCTAAAATTCATTATGACTTGCAAAATCAAAGTGCATTTGTGTGTTTTAAAATTTGCATTTATAAGCTTTCTTTTAAGTGAATTTATCTATTTATTTATTTATAAATTTATTTATGGCTGTGTTGGGTCTTTGTTGCTGTGCGTGGGCTCTAGTTGTGGCGAGCAGGGGCTACTCTTCATTGTGGTGCGCGGGTTTCTCATTGTGGTGGCTTCTCCTGTGGTGGAGCGCAGGCTCTAGGCACGTGGGCTTCAGTAGTTGTGGCACATGGGCTCAGTAGTTGTGGCTTGTGGGTTTTAGAGCGCAGGCTCAGTAGTTGTGGCGCACAGGCTTAGTTGCTCCATGGCATATGGAATCTTCCCGGAACAGGGTTCGAAACCGTGTCCCCTGCATTGGCAGGCGGATTCTTAACTACTGGGCCACAAGGGAAGTCCCTAAGTGAATTTAAAGGGAATCATTTACCATAATCTTCCCCTCCCTGTTTCATATCCTTTAGTTAATTTTATTTCTTCAATTTCCTCTGGTTAAATGAATTCAAAATTCGATCTTTTGACTCTTTTCTAAACTGTATTTGGAGAGTCTTTCAAACCTGTCTTCTTAAAAGTCCATGTCATTCTGAATTCATCCTTTGTGTGGGAAACGAGAGAGATTCTTGGAAATAATCTGAGTTGACGTCTATTTCTGCTGTTTTACAAAAGTTTCCCAAAGTAGGCAGAGTATAAAATAAAATTAGAACAATTGTGGAAAAGTCAACACAGAGTTGTAAATTGTAGTGTTTGCAGGTTAGGGAAATCAGGCTTCTTTTACTGAATTTTTGCATAGAGATTTTCCTTGAGTTGTGTTTTTAAAACTCTTCTCATTTCTTTTATTTTTGCTGCGTGGTGGATCCATCTCAGCTAAAAAATTTTAAACTGATTTTACAGCAGGATGAATGCAGCAATGGAGATGTGAAGAAAGTCAGGACATTACAGTGGACAGAGCACAGCAATTTAAAAAATAATTGAGCAGCTTGTATAATTATTAATCTTTAAAAAGAAACAAAATAATAATCTTTAAAAGATACAAAAACAACTTTTGTTCAATGTGGAGATTGTTACTGTTAATATCTTGGTATGGTCTATCCTTTTGGTCATATTTTCCTCCTATAAAAATATGTGATCATATATTACGGACTCTTCTGTGTCAATTCCTTTTTTTTTTTTTTTTGGTTTGCCTCATTTTTATGGCTCTTTAGTGGACTGATGTATTACGATTTCTGTAACTATTTGTCTACTACTGACCATTTAAGTTATTTCTGTTTTTTCACTCTTATTAATAATGCTGAAATAAATATCCTTAAAGCAAAATTTTTAAGCACATCAGTGATTTGTTCCTTAAACTAATTCACAGAAGTTAAGTTGTTAGGTCAAAGGGTATATAGGATTTTAAGGCTTTTGTTAGTTTTGTCAAATTTTTCTCAGAATTCTATATTCCCACCAGTAGTAAATGGTAAACTAAAACATTGGATAAGAAACATCAAAAGGTAGAAAATAAAAAACATAGATTAAAAAAGTAGATTTCAGTTAATTTCAACAACTAAGTATGCTCTGATTCTTTATTTTTGGAGATTTTCTATTAGACAACCTTTCCAAAGAAAGAAAAATGGAACACCATTACAACTGAGAAGCTCTGTAGAGTGCGTTAAATCGGCAGTCAGGAAATTTGGTCTCTAGTCCTGGTCCTGGTACTTACTGATGTGTGAGATTCTAAGCCAGCCAGTTAGCCTGCCTGGGCCTTAGATTCCTTATTTGGTTCCAGCACAATAATTACTAGCATCTTACCTTACTCTCAAAGTGGACCACAAATCCTATGCTTACCCTACTTATCTATATGGGAGGTATTTCACCTGTTGACATGGATGTCTGTTGTTTTGGCTGCCTTGCCTGTTTTTGTCATTATGTGTTGCAGAACCACTCTTTCCCACTATCACAGACTCTTTCCCAGCCTACACCTTGCAGTCTAACTCTATCCCGAGGCATATGACCAGGCTTGGCCAGTCAGAGCACCACATCCCCTCTGCCTCAGAGATGGGTCTAAATGTGGGTGTGTGGCCCAAGCCAGGCTCTTGTGAACAGTCCTCCTGGATTTCTGATGGAACTGGCTCATAGGGCCTGCAAGAGCCAATGTTAATTTCTAGGAATTTTGCCAATCGGTTGTTAAACACAGCTATTATTAAAAAATTAGATTATATGAATTTACAATTAAATTCTGTTAAAATAAAGGTACTGAATACTCAAAATTTACAGCTTTCTAGTTATTGTACTCCATTTTATTATTATCTATTCTCTTAAAGTTATATATGTGTGTCGTACCTTTATGTATGGTGGAAATACTAAACAATCCACCCTCCGTATTGAAGGGTTCCACGTTCGCGGATTCAACCAACAGATGACTGCAATTAAAATTGGAAACCCCTGGATAGGAGCCAACTCTACTAGCCATTTTATATAAGGGACTTGAGCATCCACGGATTTTAGTATCCGAGGCGTTGGCCCTGGAACCAATCCCCCAGCGACACCAAGGGATGACTGTATAATGGACTAGTGCCCTTCCCAACTCCATGTTTAGTGATGTCAAGTAGTAGGTTGAAATTGGCCACCGTAGGAGAACTTACACCATGGAAATTGGCGAATGCTACAAACCAGAATTTTTTTTTCTGGAAAGCCAGTTGTCAAATATTTACATTATTCCATTGGCTGAAACTATTGGGAGAAGACCTTTTGCTTTTTAACTTTGTTGCTAGGCTAGCAAAATATAATCCTGGAGTAGCCAAAGGGCCATTTTAGTCATTTGTGGAGAGCTTGCCCCAAGAATAATGCCAAGAAAAAGGAAAGCAGAGCTGAGGGAGGCAGAGAGACAAGATTCTTAAGGTCAGGTAAGCATTTGGTATTTTAGTTGGATGAGAAACAGGCTCAAACCATGTTAAGTTTCTGTAACTTATGAATGAAAGTCTTTTGATAATACAGATTTCATCATCTCTAAAACTCCCTCATAGCTTTGATAATACATTTAATAAGATCCCAGAGTATGTAAAAGGGGAACTCCTTAGCTAGATATTTCAGTGCCCACAGTTACTATCTTTGAAAGAAGTCAAATAAAAATAGTCTCTAGTGAACTCACCCAATCTGTCCTCACTCAAATATTCAGTTCTGTATAATGTTAACATTAAAAGTCTTATAACTGAATTTTAAAGTCATAATATAAATGGAATAAACTTAATAATGTTCAGTTCATTTTACAAAATTTTTCTCCTTCCTTTTAAAATGAAATATTGTTTTTAAGTTGATAACTTTATAAGATTTTAAAAACCTATTTTTAATTCTCCTCAGAAAATGAATCTTACCTATATTAAATCATAGCACTCTTACCAGAGAACCAGTTAGAATATAGTTACTCTGCATTTTAAGAACACTGCATTTTCCCTCTTTGGATTATTGATTTCAGTTTACCAAAGCGCTGCCTGCCAATGTGTACCCCGAGGTCCTGTTTCTTAATTAGCGATTGAGTCTGGAGTAGGTCCTACTGAGGTAGTAGGAATACTCTTCAATTTGACACTACTCCAGTGTGTATTTAACACCTTACTTTGTCTCACTACAGCTATGACCCATTTCACATATTGTTGATTCAAAAGAATCAAAATCCCTTTGGTATGTTTACTTTCTGGTACTTGACTACTGATAACTCAGAGGTGTTAGTGGTTAATTGTCACCGTTCATGAAAACCTAGGGACCAAACTTGACAATATGCCAAGTGTTAACATGGTTTAAATTTACACCCCCCCCCCACACCAAATATAGTGTTCTCTTCTTTCTCTGCCTTTAAAAAGATGTTGGAGAAAGTCTGTCTAGATTTGGATGATCATATTTAAAAATAAACTCAACAATGAAAGTCTTGACACTAGTACTATTAGCTCTGCTAGAATTACTTTTGGATGCCAGAATCTTGGGGTCTTGTTGCCAATAGCTAGCTGCCCTCTTTCAATTCTATTGCTGGTTTGCCCCCTTTTCATTAATGAGGTCTTAATTTTGAAGCTATAAGAAAACTGGTTCAAATTAATATGAATGAGAACCACTGTGTAGTGGAACAAATCAACACGTCTTTTTTTACTAAACTTGAGTTAATTCCCTACACCAGCATTTGCATTTCCTAAAGTGTATTCTGAGGAGCCTACTTAGGGAAACTGTCCAGATCAGTGTTTCTAAACGTGCTGGTCGTCTGCATCTGAGCCTCCTGGGGTGTCTGTTTAAATAGAGACTCCAGGGTTGCTGTGGACTCCCATTCTCTGGGAGTGGGGCTTGGCAATCTAGATTTTTAACAGTTCCTCAGGGTGATTCATACATCCTCTGGGAATAAAGGGTCCAATAAATTTGTGACCCACTTTCTTGAAGATTTACAAACCAAAGTAGCACATTAAAGGCTCTGAGAAGTACTGTAGTAGGGACTGCTTAACTTTTTAAACCCAGGATTTCCCCAAATTATTTCATTACAAAACTTTTTTGGGGAGAATATCTGTTATTTGACCAAATACTATTGGAAAAGTTTACTCTAACCAATAGCATAAGAATTGTAGGTTGTTTCAGGTGCTTGCTAGTTTGATACTAATAAATTAATGTCATATCTTAGTAGGTACATTAGACAGGAAGATCTAAGTGTGAATCCTGGATTTTGTACTGTTGGCTCAGTTGCTGACCTTCGTCCCAAGGGAGATGGGATAAAAACATGAATTAGTACCAACTCAGAACCATTGCTAGAAAACTAATTTAAAGAGAAAGCCCCTTTGGTAATGTCATCTTTTATGAAGAGCAACCCATTAGTACTGATGGGAATGTACTTTGGCCAGACTTTCTACCTCCTCTCTCTACACCCCCAGGGAAGAGATCTGGTTACTATTTTACAACGGAAGATATGGAGAGAGGAGGAAGGAGCTATTCTAGAGATGCCAATCAAGTTGAACAGTGGGAAAAAAAGAAATACATTTGAACAGGAAATTGTGTGGAAGTGAAAGAATTCTTTACCCTGTAGCAGAAAGGGAGAAAGGCGACCCCAGTCTTCAGTTCCACACTTCCTCCTATGAGGCACAAACAACACAGAGAGGGGTAAGGTGCAGAGAGTAAAGAAGTAAGTGAGCATGAACTGGGGAGACTTCAGTAGGTCCTTATCTCTGGGTGGGGCCGCCTTTTGTTTGGCTCTAGAAATAGAGGGTGCCCAGATGGGTCCAGATAAAGGAGGTAGAGGAGACACAAACGGTAGGGAGAAAGATAAGGAGACCTTGGGGTTTCCTTTTAGATTGCCTGAGCTGGTTCACTGGTGTAGAGAGGGAGGCAAGGTCTTGAGAGCATTTTGCCCTCCCCCAGCCCCACCAGGCATTTCATACCCCAGTGACTTTGCACATGTCACCTCTTTTATTTCAAATGCCCTGGCCTTTTTCTCTCCTACTTTGTGTTCATGGAACTTGGCTGATTCTGCTAGTTTAATCCCATAATATTATATTAATAGTATGTGGTTGGATTGGGAGCTCTTTAAGGGCAGGGATATATATATATATTTTTTTTTTTTTTTCACATTTTAATTGGAGTATAAATGCTTTACAATGTTGTGTTAGTTTCTGCTGTACAACAAAGTGAATCAGCTATACGTATACATATATCTCCATATCCCCTCCCTCTTGAGCCTCCCTCCCACCTTCCTTATTCCACCCCTCTATGTCATCACAAAGCACCAAGCTGATCTCCCTGTGCTATGTGGCTGCTTCCCACTAGCCATCCATTCTACATTTGGTAGTGTATATACATCAATTCTACTGTCTCACTTCATCCCAGCTTCCCCTTCTCCCCATGCCCTCAAACCTGTTCTCTACGTCTGCATTTATAGTGCTGCCCTGCCACTAGGTTCATCAGTACTACTTTTTAAAATTCCATATATATTCATTAGTATATGGTATTTCTTTTTCTCTTTCTGTCTTACTTCACTTCTGTATGACAGATTCTAGGTCCATCTACGTGGCTACAAATAACTCAATTTTGTTCCTTTTCATGGCTAAGTAATATTCCATTGTATATACATGCCTCATCTTTTTTTTTAATTTTTAAATTTTATTTTATTTATTTTTTTATACAGCAGGTTCTTATTAGTCATCAATTTTATACATATCAGTGTATACATGTCAATCCCAATCACCCAATTCATCACAACCCCACCCCCACGCCCACGGTAGCTTTCCCTGCTTGGTGTCCATACGTTTGTTCTCTACATCTGTGTCTCAATTTCTGCCCTGCAAACCGCTTCATCTGTACCATTTTTCTAGGTTCCACATATATGCATTAATATACAATATTTGTTTTTCTCTTTCTGACTTACTTCACTCTGTCTCTAGATCCATCCACATCTCTACAAATGACCCAATTTCATTCCTTTTTATGGCTGAGTAATATTCCATTGTATATATGTACCACATCTTCTTTATCCATTCGTTTGTCGATGGGCATTTAGGTTGCTTCCATGAACTGGCTATTGTAAATAGTGCTGCAATGAACACTGGGGTGCATGTGTCTTTTTGAATTATGGTTTTCTCTGGGTATATGCCCAGTAGTGGGATTGCTGGATCATATGGCAATTCTATTATTACTATTATTATTATTATTATTTTGCGGTACGTGGGCCTGTCACTGCTGTGGCCTCTCCTGTTGCGAAGCACAGGCTCCGGATGCACAGGCTCAGCGGCCATGGCTCACAGGCCCAGCTGCTCCGCGGCATGTGGGGTCTTCCTGGACCGGGACACGAACCCGTGTCCCCTGCATTGGCAGGCAAACTCTCAACCACTGCGCCACCAGGGAAGCCCTATTATTATTTTTTAAGGAACCTCCATACTGTTCTCCATAGTGGCTATACCAGTTTACATTCCCACCAACAGTGCATGAGGGTTCCCTTTTCTCCACACCCTCTCCAGCATTTGTTGTTTGTACATTTTCTGGTGATGCCCATACTAATTGGTGTGAGGTGATATCTCATTGTAGTTTTGATTTGTATTTCTCTAATAATTAGTGATGCTGAACAGCTTTTCATGTGCTTCTTGGCCATCTGTATGTCTTCTTTGGAGAAATGTCTATTCAGGTCTTCTGCCCATTTTTGGATTGGGTTAATTGTTTTTTTAATATTGAGTTGCATGAGCTGTTTATATATTTTGGAGATTAATCCTGTGTCCGTTGATTCGTTTGCAAATATTTTCTCCCATTCCGAGGGTTGTCTTTTCGTCTTGTTTATGGTTTCCTTTGCTGTGCAAAAGCTTTGAAGTTTCATTAGGTCCCATTTGTTTATTTTTGTTTTTATTTCAATTACTCTAGGAGGTGGGTCAACAAAGATCTTGCTGTGATTTATGTCAAAGAGTGTTCTTGTTTTCCTCTAAGAGTTTTATAGTGTCCAGTCTTATATTTAGGTCTCTAATCCATTTTGAGTTTATTTTTGTGTATGGTGTTAGGGAGTGTTCTAATTTCATTCTTTTACATGTAGCTGTCCAATTTTCCCAGCACCACTTATTGAAGAGACTGTCTTTTCTCCATTGTATATCCTTGCCTCCTTTGTCATAGATGAGTTGACCATAGGTGTGTGGGTTTATCTCTGGGCTTTCTATCCTGTTCCATTGATCTATATTTCTGTTTCTGTGCCAATACCATATTGTCCTGATTACTGTAGCTTTGTAGTATAGTCTGAAGTCAGGGAGTCTGATTCCTCCAGCTCCGTTTTTTCCCCTCAAGACTGCCTTGGCTATTTGGGGTCTTTTGTATCTCCATACAAATTTTAAGATTTTTTGTTCTAGTTCTGTAAAAAATGCCATTGGTAATTTGATAGGGATTGCATTGAATCTGTAGATTGCTTTGGGTAGTATAGTCATTTTCACAATATTTATTCTTCAAATCCAAGAACATGGTACATCTCTCCATCTGTTGGTTTCATCTTTAATTTCTTTCATCAGTGTCTTATAGTTTTCTGCATACAGGTCTTTTGTCTCCTTAGGTAGGTTTATTCCTAGGTATTTTATTCTTTGTGTTGCAATGGTAAATGGGAGTGTTTCCTTAATTTCTCTTTCAGATTTTTCATCATTAGTGTATAGGAATGCAAGAGATTTCTGTGCATTAATTTTGTATCCTGCAACTTTACCAAATAAATTGATTAGCTCTAGTAGTTTTCTGGTGGCATCTTTAGGATTCTCTATGTATGGTATCATGTCATCTGCAAACAGTGACAGTTTCACTTCTTCTTTTCCAATTTGTATTCCTTTTATTTCTTTTTCTCCTCTGATTACCATGGCTAGGACTTCCAAAACTATGTTGAATAATAGTGGTGAAAGTGGACAACCTTGTCTTGTTCTTGATCTTAGAGGAAATGCTTTCAGTTTTTCACCACTGAGAATGATGTTTGCTGTGGGTTTGTCATATGTGGCCTTTACTATGTTGAGGTATGTTCCCTCTATGCCCACTTTCTGGAGATTTTTTATCATAAATGGGTGTTGAATTTTGTCAAAAGCTTTTTTTGCATCTATTGAGATGATCATATGGTTTTTATTATTCAATTGGTTAATATGGTGTATCACATTGATTAATTTGCATATATTGAAGATACCTTTCATCCCTGGGGTAAATCCCACTTGATCATGGTATATGATCCTTTTAATGTGTTGTTGGATTCTGTTTGCTAGTATTGTGTTGAGGATTTTTGCATCTATATTCATCAGTGATATTGGTCTGTAATTTTCTTTTTTTGTAGTATCTTTGTCTGGTTTTGATATCAGGGTGATGGTGGCCTCACAGAATGAGTTTGGGTGTGTTCCTTCCTCTTCATTTTTTGCAAGAGTTTGAGAAGGATGGGTGTTATTTCTTCTCTAAATGTTTGATAGAATTCACCTGTGATGCCATCTGGTCTTGGACTTTTTAAAAAAAAAATTATTATTTATTTATTTATTTTTGGCTGCATTGGGTCTTCGTTGCTGCGCGCGGCCTCTCTCTAGTTGCAGCGAGTGGGGGCTACCCTTTGCTGTGGTGCACGGGCTTCTCATTGTGGTGGCTTCTCTTGTTCTGGAAAACGGGCTCTAGGCGTGCAGGCTTCAGTAGTTGTGGCGTGCAGGCTCAGTAGTTGTGGCTCACAGGCTGTAGAGCGCAGGCTCAGTAGTTGTGGTGCACAGGCTTAGTTTCTCTGCAGCATGTGGGATCTTTCCAGGCCAAGGCTCAAACCCGTGTCTCCTGCATTGGCAGGCGGATTCTTAACCACTGCACCACTGGGGAAGCCCTGGTCCTGGGCTTTTGTTTGTTGGAAGATTTATAATCACAGTCTCAATTTCAGTACTTGTGATTGTTCTGTTCATATTTTCTATTTCTTCCTCATTCAGACTTGGAAGGTTGTAACTTTCTAAGAATTTGTCCATTTCTTCCAGGTTGTCTATTTTATGGGCATATAGTTGCTTGTAGTAGTCTCTTAGGATGCTTTGTATTTCTGTGGTGTCTGTTGTAACTTCTCCTTTTTCATTTCTAATTTTATTGATTTGAGTCCTCTCCCTCTTTTTCTTAATGAGTCTGGCTAATGGTTTATCAATTTTGTTATCTTCTCAAAGAACCAGCTTTCAGTTTTATTAATCTTTGCTATTGTTTTCTTTGTTTCTATTTCATTTATTTCTGCTCTGATCTTTATGATTTCTTTCCTTCTAGTAACTTTGTGTTTTGTTTGTTCTTCTTTCTCTAGTTCCTTTAGGTGTAACATTAGATTGTTTATTTGAGATTTTTCTTGTTTCTTGAGGTAGGCTTGTATAGCTATAAACTTCCCTCTTAGAACTGCTTTTGCTGCATCCCATAGGTTTTGGATCATTGTCATTTGTCTCTAGATATATTTTGATTTCCTCTTTGATTTCTTCAATGATCTCTTGGTTATTTAGTAACGTATTGTTTAGCCTCTATGTGTTTGTGTTTTTTACATTTTTTTCCCCTGTAATTCATTTCTAATCTCATAGCATTGTGGTCAGAAAAGATGCTTGATATGATTTCAGTTTTGGAAAATTTACTGAGGCTTGATTTGTGACCCAAGGTGTGATCTGTCCTGGAGAATTTTCTTGCACACTTGAGAAGAAAGTGTAATCTGCTGTTTTTGGATGGAATGTCCTACAAATATCCATTAAATCTATCTGGTATATTGTGTCATTTAATGCTTCTTATCATTGTCATTTAAAGTTTCCTTATTTATTTTCATTTTGGATGATCTGTCCATTGGTATAAGTGAGGTGCTATAGTCCCCCACTATTATTGTGTTACTGTTGATTTCCTCTTTTTTTTTTTTTTTTTTTGCTGTATGAGGGCCTCTCACTGTTGTGGCCTCTCCTGCCACAGAGCACAGGCTCCAGACGCACAGGATCAGTGGCCACGGCTCACAGGCCCAGCCGCTCCACGGCATGTGGGATCCTCCCAGACCGGGGCACGAACCCATGTCCCCTGCATCGGCAGGCAGACCCCCAACCACTGCACCACCAGGGAAGCCCGATTTCCTCTTTTATAGCTGTTAGCAGTTGCCTTATGTATTGAGGTGCTCCTATGTTGGGCGCATATATATTTATAATTGTTATATCTTCTTCTTGGATTGATCCCTTGATCATTATGTAGTGTCCTTCCTTGTCTCTTGTAACATTCTTGATTTTAAAGTCTATTTTATCTGATATGAGTATAGCTAGTCCAGCTTTCCTTTGATTTCCTTTTGCATGGAATATCTTTTTCCATCTCTTTACTTTCAGTCTGTATGTGTCTCTAGGTCTGAAGTGGGTCTTTTGTAGACAGCATATATATGGGTCTTGTTTTTGTATCCATTCAGCAAGCCTGTTTCTTTTGGTTGAAGCATTTAATCCATTCACGTTTAAGGTAACTATCGATATGTAGGTTTCTATGACCATTTTCTGAATTGTTTTGGGTTGTTTTTGTAGGTCCTTTTCTTCTCTTGTCTTTCCCACTTACAGAAGTTCCTTTAGCATTTGTTTTAGAGCTTGTTTGGTGGTGCTGAATTCTCTTCACTTTTGCTTGTCTGTAAAGCTTTTGATTTCTCCATCGAATCTGAATGAGATCCTTGCCGGGTAGAGTAATCTTTGTTGTAGGTTCTTTCCTTTCATCACTTTAAGTATATCATGCCACTCTCTTCTGGCTTGTAGAGTTTCTGCTGAGAAATCAGCTGTTAACTCTATGGGAGTTCCCTTGTATGTTATTTGTCATTTGTCCTTTGATGCTTTCAATAATTTTTCTTTGCCTTTAATTTTTGCCAATTTGATTACTATGTGTCTCAGCGTGTTTCTCCTTGGGTTTATCCTGTATGGGACTCGCTGCGCTTCCTGGACTTGAGTGGCTAATTTCCTTTCCCATGTTAGGGAAGTTTTCAACTATCATCTCTTCAAATATTTTCTTGCGTCCTTTCTTTCCCTTTTCTCCTTCTGGGACCCCTATAATGCGAATGTTGTTGCATTTAATATTGTCCCAGAGGTCTCTTTGGCTGTCTTCATTTCTTTTCATTCTGTTTTCTTTATTCTGTTCCGCAGCAGCGAATTCCACCATTCTGTCTTCCAGGTCACTTATCCGTTACTCTGCCTCAGTTATTCTGCTGTTGATTGCTTCTAGTGTAGCTTTCATTTCAGTTATTGTATTGTTCATCTCTGTGTGTTTGTTCTTTAATTCTTCTAGGTCTTTGTTAATCATTTCTTGCATCTTCTTGATCTTTGCCTCCATTCTTTTCCCGAGGTCCTGGATCATCTTCTCTATCATTATTCTGAATTCTTTTTCTGGAAGGTTGCCTATCTCCACTTCATTTAGTTGTTTTTCTGGGGTTTTATCTTGTTCCTTCATCTGGTACATAGCCCTCTGCCTTTTCATCTTGTCTATCTTTCTGTGAATGTGGTTTTTGTTCCACAGGCTGCAGGATTGTAGTTCTTCTTGTTTCTGCTGTCTGCCCCCTGGTGGATGAGGCTATCTAAGAAGCTGGTGCAAGTTTCCTAATGGGAGGGACTGGTGGTGGGTAGAGCTGACTGTTGTTCTGGTGGGCAGAGCTCAGTAAACTTTAATCTGCCTGACTGCTGATGGGTGGGGCTGGGTTCCCTCCCTGTTGGTTGTTTGGCCTGAGGCAACCCAACACTGGAGCCTACCTGGGCTCTTTGGTGGGCTAATGGCAGTCTCTCGGAGGGCTCACGCCAAGGAGTACTTCCCAGAACTTCTGTTGACAGTGTCCTTGTCCCCACGGTGAGCCACAGCCACCCTCCGCCTCTGCAGGAGACCCTCTAACAGTAGCAGGTACTTCTGGTTCAGTCTCCCCTGGGGTCACTGCTCCTTCCCCTGGTTCCCAATGTGCACAGTACTTTGTGTGTTCCCTCCAAGAGTGGAATCTTTGTTTCTCCCAGTTCTGTTGAAGTCCTGCAATCAAATTCCACTAACTTCAAAGTCTGATTCTCTAGGAATTCCTCCTCCCGTTGCCGGACCTCCAGGTTGGGAAGCCTGACATGGGGCTCAGAACATTCACTCTAGTGGGTGGACTTCTGTGCTATAAGTGTTCTCCAGTCTGTGAGTCATCCACCTAACAGTTATGGGATTTGATTTTACTGTAGTTGCACCCCTCCTACCGTCTTATTGTGGCTTCTCCTTTGTCTTTGGATGTGGGGTATCTTTCTTGGTGAGTTCCAGTGTCTTCCTGTCGATGATTGTCCAGCAGCTAGTTGTGATTCTGGTGTTCTCACAAGAGGGAGTGAGAGTACATCCTTCTACTCCGCCATCTTGGTTCAGGTCCACAAATTTCGATTCTTCCTTGATTTTCTCCCACCAAAAGTATCAGCTCTGTGTAGGCACTGTCAGTGGCTGCTTGGTTGTTGTATTTCCAGCACCTCACTCTGTGCAGTTCTGAGGAGGAGAGGGCTCCACACCTTGTAGGGCTGCACAGGGAAATGGTGAGGGTGGTCTCTGGGCACAGAGAAAGAGGCAACTTAAGGGCAGGGATATTGTCTTCTTTATTTTGAACATCTTGCATGAGGCTCAGCTCCTAGCATAAAACAGCATTTCAATACATGTTTCTTTGTGATAGCCAGGGTGTCAGAAACCTGAATGGGGTGCTCCTAAACAGTCTTCAGAGTATTCGTCTAGCGTTCCATGGATGCAGAATTTTAGAACAGGAGGGCATCTGGTAGATCCCCCTCATTTTACAAATAAGAAAGTGATAGTTCACACAGGAAGCAAGTGGTGGCCTAGGACTCAAGCCCCCTAGCTCCTAGGCCAATGTTCTTTGGACTACCCCAGGGTGGTTTGTGTAATTAAAGAATAAAATTTCTTACACTACTCAATGCTGTCAGGACCTTTTCTGAATCATGGTATAAATCAGTACTTAAATTAATATTTGCATCAGTGAAAAATGCAGAATCATTGGGCTAGAAAGGGAGTTAAGGAGGATATTCCACCTTCAAATAGAATTTGTTCCATCTCTGTTTTTCACTCCTTGAATTTTTGCATCCCATTGTGCTCCTTTCTGATTCTTGGCTTAGCTTGGAAGCTACAGTTAAAAACTGCTGGGTGAGAAGCTATTCTCCAGGTACTCTCAACTTTATTGGAAAGAGAAGCTGTCATAAATCACATAAGGGAACTGGGGCCTGTGGAATTACTTAGTTGCCAAGTGAATTCTTATTGATTGCTTTGGAAAATATGTACATTTTCCAGGAGCTTATCTGAAATAAAATAAAAGATTCATACTTTTTCGGACTGAGCTCTCTCTCCACCAAATTTCAGTGATAGTCTGTTCATTTTAATAGAGTGAAAGGGCAGTTAAATGAACAGCATAAGCATTAGAAGTTTAGTAAAAAACTTGGATAGGGCTTCCCTGGTGGCGCAGTGGTTGAGAGTCCGCCTGCCGATGCAGGGGACATGGGTTTGTGCCCCAGTCCGGGAAGATCCCACATGCCGCGGAGCGGCTGGGCCCGTGAGCCATGGCTGCTGAGCCTGCTCATCCGGAGCCTGTGCTCCGCAACGAGAGAGGCCACAACAGTGAGAGGCCTGCGTACCGCAAAAAAAAAAAACTTGGATAGCAGAGCACAAATGTTATTCCAAATGGAGAAAGGTTTGGAACAACAAAGTATCCCTAACTAAACATAAAATCAGAACCAGATTCAGGTTATAGGACTCATGTTGACTTTGTCAAACTTATTCCTAAAAATGATCAGCATACTAGAGGAATTTCTAGGAAAATCGTGATATTAGATGCAGTTATCACTTCCATATCAGGAAGTGGTATGAATTAGGGTTTCAGGGGAACTGAAATTGTGTATGTCCAAGAATAGTGAAATAAGTGGGAGGAAAGCATTTGGATCTTAATCCTTTTAGGCCACAGAATCTGTTGAAAATTTCTAAAAGCAGTGATCCTTTTCCCTGGAAAAATTCACATAGACATAAAAGCCTTCAGGCTATTTCAGGGAGTTCACAGACCCCCAGACACACAGGAATGTGGGACTCCATATGAAGGGCCCCTTATTTAGCTATTCCCCCCAAAGTTCCTGCTTTCTTCATGTGGCAGCTCTGCCTGGCTGGCATCTGGGACTTCCAACCCTGTTACAGACACACACACACACACACACACACACACACACACACACACGGCCAGGTCCTAGCAAATGGAAAGACTGAACATATGCTATGAGGCTGATTCAATTTTATTCAGAGTGAACAGAAGTGGCCTTAATCCCCCACAGATTTCCTTAACTTTTGTTGTGTGGTGAGATCATCTGGGGGAGATTTAGACTTCTCTTAGCATTTATTTACACTTTCCTTTATAGTATGTCTGAAAGGAAAATGCAAACTTTTAATTGGACTAACTTGGTCATTTGTTTCTGTGGTAGACTAGGTTTAGAATTGTCTCCATACCCATTCACTGGATGATTACAATTCACATGGGTATCAGGGTCTGCTTGATCCTGGAGATATATAGCTCAAAGGATTTTCTAGTCTTCAGTCATTTCCATCTTATTGAATTCACTGGTGAACTAAGGAATTCTTTCTGTATTATTAGCGTAGCAAACATGGTGGTGCATCCCTGAACAGACATGGGAAAGGAGGGTGGATAATAACAGTCTACAGCACTTTTTGTTTATCCAGAAATCAACCATCCCCAGGAGGCTGATGTGTAATCCCATGCTTAATCTGTCATCCATACTTTATGTAAAAATAATAATAATGATAATCATTTACACTTATACAGCCACTTACATCTAGGGAATCTCAACGCTTTACAAAACACTAATTTTCCTAGTGTCCCTGTGAACTAGGTGAGGCCCATTTTACAGGTGAGGCAATTGAGGCACAGGAAGGACAAGTGGCTTTCTCAAGGCCATGGGGTAGCTGATGGCAGAGCCCAGAAGCCTGGAGAGCTCTGTGCCTTCCAGGTGTCCAGAGCCAGCTGCATCTTGTGGGTGAGGGAGTGGGAGGGATCACACTAGAATGAAGCCCTCGCTCTTCTGGGTCTCATTTACCTAAGCCCAGCAGTTCGTAGAAATGCAGGGAGGCTTTCCAAAGTAAACACTTTCCCATCCCCACACGACTTGCACAGCCTGTGACGGGTTGTTTTTGAGGTCTAAGCAGTAGAGGGGGAGCTAAAATTGGCTGTCATATGTGTTTGGATAGGAAGGAGAGGAATGAATTTGGGTGGAAAATTGCCTTTTCGGTGGATGCTGCTGAGAAGCATTGCCCACTCTGTGCCAAATCGGAGCAATCGTGGCCTTGGGCCTGTTTTATTCTGTTCCACCATATGAACAATCTGATATGCACATAACAAGGATGAAATAATTAAAGAGAGTCCCATACGCAATTTGCCAGGGACCAAGTGGAAAATAGCTTCTTACTATTTACAGGCTTTTCCGTTGCAGAGAATTCTTAAAATTCCCCAAAACAGGTGGTGCTGAGTTCCAGGTAATATGATGGTCTATATGAGTGCTTGTCAAACTTTAAGATGCATACAGATAACTTAGGGATCTGTTAACATACGGATGCTACCTCAGTGATTCTGGAGTGCGGCCCAAGATTATGTTTCCAGGTGATGCCGACGCTAATGGTCCTTACATCATACTCAGAGTCGCAAGATGCTAAGGCTACTATTTATCAATCTGATATGTCCATTCCCACCACCTAATGCTCTGGAGAAAGTTTTGGTCTCTTAGAATGAGGCTTGGGCTTAGAGGACTAAGGCCTGGGTCTGAAAATTGATTCTGTTACATATTAGCTGAGAGAGTTGGGACACCAAATCTTTCTGAACTTCACTTTCCATACCATAAATGAATTCCTCCCTCTTAGGGTTGAAGATGAATAAGAAAACCCAATAAGAAGAGTCTGTCTCACGGTGGGACTCCACACCTGGGCTCCCCAGTTCAGCGGGTCTGGCTGTCTTCCCTAACAAATACTGAACAGTTTCCCTCTGTGTCTGCCATAATTACCAGCTACATTTAATCTATATGGCCTTTTTCATGTAACTTTATCTCTATACACTTTCTCTTCCACATGTAAAAGCCAGTATCAAATGTCACCTTTTTCATTATCAAAATGCTTTTCTTGGGCTAATTTCTTGTCTCCTTAACTATTACAATGTGTCCCTGCCTTCCTGGGTTCTCATTTGATCTAGGCTACGCAATGGAAGTGAGATTATAGGGTATTCATTTAGTAGATAAATGGTTATTAAACACCTACTATTCTAGGCCCTGGGTATACCACTGAGAATAAAATAGACTTCTTTCTTTTCTTTCTATTGTTTTTGTAGCCTCTGTTTAACTCTCTGGATCGCAGTGAAGTCTTCCTTTAATTCTCCATTTGTTGATGGCTTTAGACTTTTCTCTCATCTCCTAGTTTCATGTTCTCTATTCTTACTGCCCATACTAATCCTTTGGTTCTTTTTCCTCTGAATCTAGTGGACTGACCTAAAGCTTCTCTCCTAAAAATCTTCATAAAACTCATTTTGTGTGAATGTCTCTGTGTAAAACTGGTTTTTTTTTTTGTTTTTTTTAAATAGCAACACTGAAAGCCATGTACAGTATATACATAGAAAAAAAATCTTGAATAACACACACCTCACTGTTAGCACTGGAACTGTGAAAGGGAACTCTCAATTTTTTCTTTATGTACTTTGGCATTTTTGGGAAAAAAATTCTCCCTTACAGTCAGCAAGTTTTATTCTGTAGCACAGGAAAAAAATAAGGAGAAAAAAATTTAACTGCATGGATTAATGAATAGCGCAAGGAAAGATGAAGAAACATGAAAATAAAACTTACAGTCTTCAAATCTTCCCACATTCTCACTTGTAGTTTTATGTCTCAATTTCTGGGTCTGTCTTATTTAAGTTTCAAGTCACTGGTGCAGAACTCTGTCTTCCCGGCATTACACAGTGTCAGGAACACTGTTGGCATGAAAGCAACACTAATAGTAAAGCAACAGGAGGCATTTTTACAAGAGAGAGCACAACCGAGATGGATTTTGATAAGGTTGGTATGTGCCCCGAGAGGTCATAATTACCCACATCAAAGAAGGAGTGGCTTCTTAAGCAAGTGGACTTTATCTTGCCATCTGCCAAAAATGTACCAAACACTCTTACTTTGTTGAAAAACATGTGCACTCTTGGAACCAAGTCTTCGCAGCTTTGGACTGATGAACAGGACTGAAGAAATATTTTTATTCCTGACGTGTTTGACCTCCCAGCCTTTATTTGGCACCTTGCTTCTCTTATGTTGTCCTAGTTTGGGCACATCATCTGCAATTTGCATAAACGAGATAGGATTGGGTCATGGCTGAACTGGGAACAGAGAGATGTTATCTGATAAAACAGTGCAGGAAGAATTTAATTTTCCCAGCTCAACGGTCAATGTTCACTCTACTAGCTGGAATGCCGGGCTGAGTAGTGGTCAGAGAAGTGAGGTGGCAGGTTAAACTGTATTAGAATTTAGCTAGGACTCAATGGGGCTTCTTATTAGAGTACCCTAGAGAGGCTGTTTTAGCCAGAGAGCTTGATTTAATCAGCCAAACTTTGGAATTAATAAAAACAACAATAAACAAGTCAAAACAAAACAAAACATCAAGCGCAAAATCCCACAACTCTCCAAGTGTCTGGTGTGCACAGCCAGGAGAGCGACTCCTGGGACCATAAGAGGCCTTTGAACAGCATGGCTTTTTATTAGAGATCACACAGTTCTCCAAAGGAAGACTAGACACTGCTGAACTCCATTCTGTCCTGTGACTTTTGGTTTCATGTACATTGGAAAAGTAATCAGGTAGGTAGAAAAATAAATTAGAATAGTCCAAGAATATGTTGAACATTTATAATTGTGTTTCAGGCTTGGTACTTTTTATTATATATATATAAAACTCTACTATTACATTCTCTCCAAATAAGTATATATATATATAAAACTCTACTATTACATTTCTCTCCAAATAAGTCTGATTTCTTAAATATTACTTAATGAAGTGTTTTCCCTATTGTTTCAGCAATAACTGTTATCAATCTTTAAAAAGACACAGGATAAAAATGTGTTTATTCTCACACTGGAGTTCCTGCCATTGGGGTCACCTTAAGGTTTTTGCCTGCTTCTCCTTTTCAGAGGTGTCACACTTGTTAGATTTTTCATGCATTTGATAAAAGTGTTTGAGGCTAATTTTGCTTCTTTGTGGTTTTAATTCTCTTTATTTCCAGTATTACTTGCGGGTATATTTGGCTATGTTGTTTCCTACTCCACCACTTTCCAGGGAATTCTGGGCATAACATTTTAGAAGGTACCCCCATGGTGGATAATCTGGATGTCAAAATATCTGAAAACCATGCTGAGTGATGAACATTTGAAGGAAATAGAGGCAAATGTCTTAGAAAAATTATGGTGTGAAATTGTAAGGTGGTGGCTTCTTTAGTATATTTACTTTCTTAATGAATATTTTCTTTCTTAATTAAAGAAAACTTAGATCCTCCAAGGTTTTTTTTTTTTTTTTTTTGCGGTACTCGGGCCTCTCACTGTTGTGGCCTCTCCCGTTGTGGAGCACAGGCTCCGGACACACAGGCTCAGCGGCCATGGCTCACGGGCCCAGCCGCTCCGCGGCATGTGGGATCTTCCCGGACCGGGACACGAACCCGTGTCCCCTCCATCGGCAGGCAGACTCTCAACCACTGTGCCACCAGGGAAGCCCTCTCCAAGGTTTTAACCCTTGTTCCTTGATGTGCAACTTCCTTTAGGGCAAGGATGGTACTCAGCATTCATCTATGCTGCTCCCTCTGTCATAGTAATGATCTATAGCAGTAACTGATCAAAGCGTACTTTTCTGTTGAATCTGGATATGGCCTCAGAATCTTTCTCAACAGTACTCCAGGCAGCCACTACTAATTGATTGCTGTTGGCATTAAAGATGACGCTTATTTGCAATCCCTACCTTAAAGCTCTATTGCTAAGTACTGCTTCCAGGAGGATAATTCTGCCCTTCAACCACCAAAGGCTTTATGATCCTTATTTGAATACCTAGATAACAGTTGAGTCAAGACTGGAATATTTTACTAGGACTACAATCAAGGCTAGGTGAGTAACAAAGTGGAAACAGAGTAACAGAACACTAGACAGTTTCTGCCCATTTTTCTCTACCCCATTCTTAGCCTGTGATCCTCTAGAAGGATACATCCCTGCATAGCACCTGGTCGTCCTCCATGAAGAGGAAAGCATTTTTTTTTGTTTTTTTTTTGCGGTACTCGGGCCTCTCACTGTTGTGGCCTCTCCCGTCGCGAAGCACAGGCTCCGGACGCGCAGGCTCAGCGGCCATGGCTCACGGGCCCGGCCGCTCCGCGGCAGGTGGGATCTTCCTCGACCGCGGCACGAACCCGCGTCCCCTGCATCGGCAGGTGGACTCTCAACCACCGCTCCACCAGGGAAGCCCTATGAGGAAAGCATTTTTAACTCCAGCTTTCTGGAAATATTTTTAGTATCTCCAGGACCTCTAAATTTAGATCCAAGAAAATGAAGCCCTGAGAGAGAGAGGAATTGCTCTGTTTGTTGCCTTCTGAGTTGTAAGTGAATTGCTTGACATTTCTCTGAAGATCGGCAACAGAATGTTCATGTGACTTGTCTTTAAGAGAAACCACATTTCATTACCATTCAGTCATGATCTCAAAGTCCCAACATTCCTTCAGGAGATTCACACATGTCGAGGTTATAAATGCTGTCTTCAAATATTTGAAGAGCTACTGTGGAGAAGAGGATGTACGGTTATTGTGTATTGCTGCTGAGGGTTAACTAGACCAGTGAGTAGAAATTAGAGGGGGGCAAACTTGGGTTTGATAGGAGGGTATATTTGCTATTAATAAGAGCTTCCTTAACATGAACAAGCTGTCTAATGTTATAGAATGTTCTCAGTCACTGGGACAAATAAGGCAAAGCCCGGATTGCCCTCTGTGAGAGATGGAGTTCAATGAATTCCTATCTTAGATGGAAAATTGAACGAACTCTTCTTTCCAGAGGGAGACCCTGGTGAGTTAGATATAACTAAGCTATGAAGTGCAATATGTATGCTTGTATTGAGGTAGTCCATAGACCTTTTGACCTTTTCTATCCTGACATCTGCTGGCCAACACATGACTCATCATAGGTCATGATGATATATCTGCAGCTTCTGAATGGGAAGATCTTTGAGTGGGAAATGAAAAGACAAGGTGTTGGAAAAATAACCAGTGGTAATATATATTGGCACAGATTTATAAGTGAATACAACCTGTTGCGTTATAATATATAAATGTATTCATATATAATCTATAGTTACAACTTAATAATTGAATGCAACATAGTCAATTTTAAAAGACTTTTAAACATAATTTTGAACTTACAGTTATGAGATGGAATATTATGTAGCCTAAATAACACTGCTATAGAAAATATATAATAACATGGGGAAATAGTCACACAATACAGAATAAAAGCAGATTATAAAAATATCATGTGAAGTATGATTCCAACTTTTGATCGGGAAAAGCCTATCTTTGTGTTTTTAAAAACAGATTGGTTAAAGGTGTGCTTTAATTTTGTAAGAAAAAAAAAGACTGGAAGGATATACCTTGAACAGCTAATAATGGATATTACGCGATAGTAGAATTCTGGGTGATTTTTGTTTCCTTTTTAAACGTTTCCCCAAATTTCCAAAATTCCTAAGATAAACACACATTACTTTGGTGGTGAATTAGCTTTGTATTGCTGTCATAACAAATGATGACAGACTTAACGGCTTAAAAAAACACAGATGTATTATTTTATGTTTCTGTGGGTTAGGAGTCAAACGTGAGCTCACTGGGTTAAAATCAAGATGTCAACAGTGCTCCTCTCTCTTCTGGAGACTCTGGGGGAAATTCATTTCCTCACCTTTTTCAGCTTTTAGAGGCCACTTGAATTTCCTGGCTTGTGGCCCCTTCCTTCATCTTTAAAGACAAAAATGTTAACATCTCTCTGATATTCTTCCATAGTCACATCTCCCACTGCCTGGCTTCAACTGGAAAAGCTTCTCTGCTTTTCAGGATTCTCATGATTACGTTGGGTTTACTTGAATAATCCAGGCTAATCTCTCCATCTCAAGGTCCTTAACCTTAATCACATCTGCAAAGTCCCTTTTGCCAGGTGAGATAACATATCCACAGGTTCCGGGGATTAGGTCATGAATATATTTGGGGAGGACATTCTTATGCCTACCTCAAGTGGTCAGGATAACAAATTATTTTGTAAAACTGCATTGAATCCCTACTGAACTCATACTACACTTTCCAATAGAAGTAATGCCATGCATGAGGTCACGCTCCCAGGCCAGCCATCAGAACTTACATGACCTGAGATAGAAGAGACTTTGCTCTTTTAAATACTGCAGTAAAGAACACTGATGGGACTATTTGATACAAAAACCATGAATAACATTTTGTTTTAGAAAAATGTGTTCAGAGTTCTCAAGAGGATATCCCTTCCCCTGTCTTCTCAGCCTTTTTTCCCCCTTATCCTTATGATTGCCTCTCCCCTCTCCTCCTATGTTTGGGAATTGTGAGTAGAGGACTCAATTTCTAAGTTATGGTGGTGGCTGCCATGGTCTGTGGCATGGATTTGAGCAGGGTGGGTGTTGGGAGGCGAGGGACAACTGAGGAACTAGGTGACTCTGAAAGAAGGTGGCTGTGGGAACTTTTTCTGGTGTGAATGAAATCTCTGGGGGATACCCTAGGAGGTTTCTGGATCTTTCCTTTAGTTCTCCCAGGGGCCTAAATGATGGGCTCACTTACTCCTTTCTAGTTGCCTCTGTTGGTCTCAACAAAGTCTTCTCTCCTTACTTGCTCACTGGGGGATAAGATATATGGCTGTGGGATGTCCCTGGTGGTCCAGTGGTTAAGACTTTGCCTTCCAATGCAGGGGGTGCAGGTTCGATCCCTGGTCGGGGAGCTAAGATCTCACAGGCCTTGTGGCCAAAAAACCAAAACATAAAACAGAAACAATATTGTAACAAATTCAATAAAGACTTTAAAAATGGTCCACGTCAAAAAAAAATCTTAAAAAAAAAAAAAAAGATATATGGTTGTGCACACAAGCCAAAGCCCTTCTGGAGTTTTCTGAGGGCTTTTGTTTCCAGCAACTAGGGGAGAAAAAAGTGCTCTGCCCTGCTTCCTTCTATTTATTTTTACTCGTATTATGTGGGGATCACACACATAGGAGCGCTGTACGGAAAGGACGGCCTTCGAAGGCGAGGAATGCAGAAAGGCTCTGTAGCGGGGTCAGGAACAGCGGGTCTGAGGGAGGAGAAGGGCTGCTTTTCCCTGACGGGGTGGGCGCTCCTCCAGCCCTGGCCACCACATTCCCACATGATCCCAACCAACAGAGCAAGTCCGTCTCCTCGCAGAGTTCAAAGGTGGCGAACCTATTGTTTTCTCACCTCCTGAGCTTCTCTGTGGTTAGCTGAGGTAGTGTGTGGAGAAGTCTTGTTTTGGAGAAGTTTCTTCTTTTGGGGTAGTTAAGGGGAACATTGCTTCTGACTGGCATCTAGGGCTCCCTTCCCAATAATGATGAGATAATGATACAAGTAGAATTGCTTACTCAATTCTAACACTGTGCTAGTGTCTACATGCATCGTCTAGTCAAATCCTGACGATAATACTATGACACAAGAACAAATGTGTTGTTGTTTTGTGCCAATGAATTCAAAATACCACAGAAAAATATACAAAACTGTGTACTAAATTGGTGTGCTATATAAGCCGTTCAAAAATTATTGGGTGGTGCAGGTTGTGGGATGAATTGGGAGATTGGGATTGACATATACACATTACTATGTATAAAATAGAGAGCTAAGAAGAACCTGCTGTATAAAAAATAAATAAAATAAAATTCAAAAAAATAATTATTGGGAATAAGATACGCTGAATAAAGCACTGAAGTCATGGAAAGGGCTTAGCTTGGTTGTTCCAGGCCCTGGAATAACACTCATAAAATAAAATCTGGAGTCCTTGCCTCTGCCCTTGCTGCTGCCCCTCGACTCGCTTTTTTTTTTTAAATAAATTTATTTTATTTATTTATTTATTTTTGGCTGTTTTGGGTCTTTGCTGCTGCACACGGGCTTTCTCTAGTTGCGGTGGCGGGAGCTACTCTTCGTTGCAGTGCGTGGGCTTCTCATTGCGGTGGCTTCTCATTGCGGAGCACGGGCTCTAGGTGCGCGGGCTTCAGTAGTTGCGGCACGCAGGCTCAGTAGTTGTGGCTCACGGGCTCTAGAGCACAGGCTCAGTAGTTGTGGCACACGGGCTTAGTTGCTCCGCGGCATGTGGGATCTTCCCCGACCAGGGCTTGAACCCGTGTCCCCTGCATTAGCAGGTGGATTCTCAACCACTGCGCCACCAGGGAAGCCCTTGACTCTCTTTTGCTCTGCCCACCGTGGCTCTTCTAGTGCTCTTTCTGCCCCCTGAACATACCAAGCTTGCAATGAGCTGAACACTGTGCCACACATTCACATGTTGAAGCCCTAACCCCAGTACCTCAGAATGGGACTGTATTTGGAAATGGGGTCCTTAAGGAGGTCCTCAGTTAGGGTAAGATGAGGTCATCAGGATGGGCCCTGATCCAATGTGACTGGTGTCCTTATGAAAAGAGATTAGGACACAGACACACTCAGAGGGAGGTCCATGAGAAGATGTAAAGAGAAGGTGGCATCTACCAGCCAAGGAGGGAGGCCTCAGGAAGAGCAACCCTGCTGACATCTTGATCTCAGACTCACGGCTTCCAGAACTGTGAGGAAATACATTTCTGCTGTTTAAGCCACTGAGTCTGTGGCATGTGTTAGGGCAGCCCTAGCAAACTAATAGAAAGTATTTTTAATGTCCCAGGAACTTTGTGTTCTGTACTATTTGGTTGGAATTCTTTGCTCCCAAGTTCAGTTCAAGTATCCCCTCCTCAGAGACGCTGTCTCCACCAGTCTTTAGTAAAGTCAGTTCTCCCATCCCTCAGTCAACCTCGAGCACCTGAGCCTGTTCTGTGTTTTTCTTACTTTGACTAGCACCTGGGCTACTCACCTGTCCGAGTGTTTATTTTCTCTCCCTTGATCCCTTCTAGAATGTAAGCTCCTTGAAGGCAGTTTCTCATTCCTTTCCACTAAGTAACACTTGATAAAGGGAATAGTTCCAGTCTCCCTGAAGCCACTGGTGCAAAGTCCAGGACACTGTGGTATCAGCTGGCTTCCCTCCCATGCGGTCTGCAAATGCTGGTTGCCTGCTCCCTCATCAACCACAATGGCTACATGTTAACGGCGGGACACCCTCACTCTCTTGGACTTTCCTGTGCACTTCTGCCTTTGCATATGCTGTGGTCTGTGTGTTGTCCTGATGGACTCAATATTCTGTGTGCCGTGGTACTGGGAGGGGAGTAGGAAACCCCCTCTGGCAGGGAAAGCTACTCTGTGCTTGGAGTCAGAGCTGAAAATAGATTTCTTCACTGGACAGCAATTTGGATGCCAAGACGTCTCTTGTCGCCCCATTTAACACCCATCCCCCCACCCGGGGAATAGTAGCTCAGGGATATTATTTGAACTTTTTTGCCCGTTATGGTGAGGACTACATAGCCACAGGGACAGACATACAGTAGAGTATTAGAAATGGTGGGAATTCCATTTATTGTGTAACTAAACCGATCTTGCCAATCATTTACCAGTCAGGCTAGCTGGTCTCACAATTTCAGACTGATATATTGTACTTGAAGATTGATGATTTTTCATAATTTTGTTGCTGGCATGGGCAAATGGCAATCTGAGAGCTACCAGATGAAATAAAGACCCAGGATAATCTATTTTATTCCCAGGAAGAAAAATGAAGCCTACTGCAAAAGGACAGATCAGCCTGCTTACGTTTCAAAAAAGATCTTATTAAAAATGAATACAATTTCAGGAAAATTCCAATGGTGTTTAATTTAGGTAATATCACTGCTTCATAGAAACGGAAGCATTCCACTATGTGACAGGTTACCCTTTACACTTATTAAATGTGTCATAGGATTTTTCAACTCCTGAAACAGGGCAGAAAATATAAAAACTTCCTTTTTTGTTTAAAAAGAAGCAGAAGGTAAAGCAAGGGACAAAATGTTACCAGACAGGGGCTTCCCTGGTGGCGCAGTGGTTGGGAGTCTGCCTGCCGATGCAGGCGACATGGGTTCATGTCCCGGTCCGGGAAGATCCCACATGCCGTGGAACGGCTGGGCCCGTGAGCCATGGCCGCTGAGCCTGCGTGTCCGGAGCCTATGCCACGTCCGGAGAGGCCACGGCAGTGAAAAAAAAAAAAATGTTACCAGACAAATAAAGCACAAAATTCCAAACTCAAAACACTGAGGGTACTAATTTGCTAATTAGAATGTTCCTGGGGCCTTCGTTGCTTTAAAACTATGGACTGAACCATGAGCTGTTCCTCTTTATGGCTCATGGTTCCAGATTGACAACTGCCATTTTTCCTTAGCAGATGGAGGCGCTTCCTTTTGCTGCTTTTCAGATGCTGAGCCTACTCAGTGAGCGCTGGGAAAGCAGGTCACTGATGTGAACACACACAGATGAACGATTTACACTGCAATGGCACAAAACCAAACCCCAGTTTTGGACTTTGGTCTGACAGCAAAATTTGACATTGAGGTACTGATTAAAGCAAAACCTCCCTGTTTCAAGAGGTTTATTCATTAAAAAAAAAAAAAAAAGCCTATTAGGAACTCAATGAGTTTACAGTTCTGAATAACTGTATGTATGGTGTATAGTAAACAACCTGAATAGCCATTCTAAATGAGTTCTTTATATTCTGCTTCTAGAAACTTGTAATTACATTGGAAGCAGGACATGTGATACAGAAGATATATAAAGCTATTCAGCCCCAACTGCCACTTAAATTCAATGAAGGCAGTCCAGTGAAATCAGTGGAGCACATGAGAAAATCACTGCAATTAATCATCTCTTAAAGTTGAACAGAGGAAAGCTTTTCCATAAAAACAAATAGATTTAACTCTCTTTCATTAGTCCTGGGCTTTTAAGATAAATTGTGATGGTGTTGTGTTTTCAGCAGCAATTGACCTTTTTGGTCATACATTTTCTATCTTTCTTGGTCATGTTAAAAATTATAAACATAAATACTGTCATAGCATTTCAGTGTGAAAAGTGAAGGTCTGAGAAGAGAGTTAGAAAAAAAAGTATGCTTTGATTTTCAACAACTCTGAAATCAAATGTGTGGCTACTTCAAGAATTTCTCCCCATCTTGAGCTAGGGAAGCATGATCTAGGAGAAGACATATATGCCCAAGAAAATTTAGAAATTTAAATATGAACAATCTTTGAATCAATAGGCCATGTTTTAAATGTCTTTATGTTAACAAAAATATGGCAACTTTGAAAGAATCTCCTTTCCAGACAGACTGACCAAAAATCTAACAGTTTGTTGCTAACAACTTTAGCAACCTGCAAAAATTTGATCAACTTTATTCTTCCCATCATGCATTCATTATTTCAAAAAAACATTTATTGAGCTTCACTCAGTTCTATAGCTAATGGCAGTGAACATTAAGGGTCTGAAGTTTCTTATTCATATTTCGGAATATACAGTCAATTTATCTTCTAATCTTTTAGGTTAGAATTTGGTCCGACCTAATTTCTTTCTGGTCTTGGGCCATGTCAATTATGATCAAAGTCAACCCTCCCCTTACAAGCCTGGGACACTGATTGGCATGAGCTGATGCTGGAGAGCCATGCAGAAGAAATAAAGAACCACGCAGAAGCGGTGTGTAGGTGGTGTTGCAATCACAAACCACAGCATATGCTGCCCAAATGGGTCATCGCTACATAACTGCACTATTCACTGGTCTCCTAACCAGGCACCTCATTTGCTTGTTTCTGATGTTTGCACATGCCTTTTTGTCTGCTTTCTCCAATTTCAGCGCTTTGAATTTTAAAGCATTCTAATAATTTTCAAATAATTTTCCTTCATTAAAGCATCTTTAATTTACCATCTTTATTCTCTTCCCAAGGTAATTTCTTCTCTTTAAATTTCCATTTATTTATATTTTTCTTTTGGTTCACATCAGAAGTGTGAAGCAAAAGAAAAATAAATGGAAATTATTTTGTGTGTATGGTAGGTATTTTCTCCTTTGTATTCCTACTAACTGTAAGTCCTTTGAAAATAACATTGTTTCTTATTTATCTTAGTAGCCCCTGGAAAATTTTGTTTTTTGTCTTTCAAACGGAAAGTACTGGATAAATATTAGTGGACAGAATTGGGAAAATTGGATGCAATGTTGGTGACCTGTATCTGGCATATGAGTTTTACTTTTACTGTTATTTTCTCTTCCATCAATAATAAATGGTAAAAAAAAAAAAAGGAATCCCCATATCAAGACTTCATTTATAATCAAAGTATCCTTGAATTAGAGTGAAACAACTGAGGCTAGAATTTAGCTCCTTATGTTACATTTGTGGAACTAATTTTTCTAGTGGCAGTTTGGGAAGTCACCAACACAGACATAACGTCATTGCAAACCAGGAGGCCAAGCATAGCTGTGGGAAAGAGAGCCCATGTTCAAAAGGAAATATCCAAAATAATAGAATGGAGGGTCTAGAAAATCACCACCATGAATGCCTTTTTTGTGGTCTCATTTCCCCCAAGGTTGCTCTAGTATGAAAGTCTTTCTTTAAGGAGATAACATAAAAAGAAGTAAGTGATGGCAAAAAAAAGTCCACTCGTGTAATGGCCTTGTGTATTCTTTGGCTATTTCAATGTAATGTTTATCTAATAAATAGCATTTCAGTGTTAAACAGTAGAGCTGTGTCTGCATTCCTGGGCCAAACGGCTGAACCTCCTTCAGGTCTTGCCATGCTCTTACGGCTGAAAAAAGTCCTGTTTTAATGAAAAGATACTATGTGCCTGGAGCCAGCACCAGCGATGGCTGCTTAACGTTTTCGTGCTTCTGGGTCGTATTGAAGTCTTCAGACAGAATCACAAGTTCATGTGTGTGTGTGTGCATACATTTATGAAAAAATGTAATTTTAGTAAAAATTCGTAGTTCTTGAAGAATAAAAATCACCCAGATAATACTTTTTCAAAATATAATTCTTTGTAATTACTTCCTGTACTAAACTACTTGAAAGTTGTCTGTGATGTGATTGGTACAATTGTATAATAACGTGAGTGAATATTTTGATGTCAATGTTAAAAAAGAAGGAAAAAGAAGACTAATGTGTGGTCGTGAAGTTTAAAGAAATGCTAATTCCAGAAGAGAGGAAATGAAACCTATGTCCAATTACCCACATCAACCTTTAGATGGTCAACACATTTAGATAGTATCTGAGTCAGAGTAAATTCTAGAAATGTAGCACCTGAACTTGCTATTCTCCAGTAGAGGGAAATGTGTTCTGAGAAGAGTTAGATGGATTTCCAACATGGTGGAGTGAAGAGGTGACCTGGAGAGGGTAGGTCAGGTGGAGACGGACATTAAAGAGGATAAAATGTAGTGCATTAAAAATGGCCTCAACCACAGAGATAAATATATGATATTGTCTTGTTTATTTAACCTGTCTCTGTAAACTCAGAAGGAGATGTTTATGTGGTTCTAAGGCAGTGTTTCTACTCTGAAAAAGTATATGGATTTGGTTTATGGACCACGGAGTTTCAGGCAGAAAAATGGGAAAGAGAAACTTGGAAGGGCATTTGGTTAAAGTGCTCTTATCATCAGTCTGAACTTCTTACTAAACCCTTGCATACTTATTCCTACACTCCATTCATTTAAAAAACTATTAGGCACCTTCTGGGAGCATCAGAAAGGATGGCGACACTGAAATGCACAGGTCCTGTCCCTGAGGAACTTGAAATTAGTCAGGTTTAAATTATAGGACTGGTTAGGCATAATCCATATGGCCTGCAGCTGGAGCTTATTTTATTTAATTATTTAATTAATTGCTTTTGGGGATTTTTATTTTGATCCTGAAACATCCAGCCTCTAGCAGTCAGCAGGCTATTCCATGTAAGGTTGGCATCCCTGCAGAATTCCATTGCAACCGGAGTACTTGATCATAGGACGTTTCCTACATTCACTCAGTAAATAGCTGCTGACTACGTGCCGGCACAGTTCTAGACACTGGGCAGAGTGAACAAACAGTTCAGCTATTTACACCCACTGAGCTTATATCCTTGTTTTGGAATAATGATGGTGAGGCCCCAAATGATCAGCCCACAAAGTATAAGAGAAACAGCTTTTTATAGGAAAAGTCAGATGTAGTATCAGAAAGAGGAAAGGGGTGATAGGAAGGCAAAAGAGACAGATGTCTGTTTCAGTCCTCACCTAACATTCAGCTTGACACATCTTGTGTCTGTCACCCAGCATTTGACCCCTGACCTTGTTGTTTTCTTCTTTCCTTCCTGGCTTGGCACACTCCTAGGAAACTCTCCTGGTAACATCCCTCTTGCTTTAACCCAACCCCAAGACCCCTTCTTTTTGTACCCTGACCCAGTGGACAGTCCCTATTCCAGGGTGTACTGGCCATTAGGAGTCAGGGTGTTGGGGTGATGGCAGCGGGATGAGAGGAGACAGGACTGGGGAAGGGAGGGATTCATTGCAAAGAAATGAGGGCAACTTTACAAATAAGGATGATAAAGTACAATAAATGGCAGTAACTCCAATGAAAACTAAATCATTTTAAAACAGGAAGAAATTAAGGGAATACTATTTTTTTTTAATGAATAAAAAGCAAAGAATAAAGTGTCGCAAAGGAAAGGGATGGGAAGAGAAGTCTACCACAGCATTCCTGAGTGTGGGCTGAGGATCACAGCATCAGCGTCACCTGGGAGTTTGTTTAAAACTTTGCACTTGTCAGAAATCCTGAGGCTGGAACCCTCCAGGTGAATCTGATGTAGGACATTTTTGAGGCCTTTCATTCTAGCGGATGATGGATCCTACCTACCTGGTGATCCATTTCTTCTTTTAAAACAAGGTGCTGATACGCATCTTTTAGCAATTTGTAAGATGATTCCCTTCTAGTCTCTTCTTTCTATTCCTTCTTCCTTATATTTTGTAATTTTGATCTGTAGCCCATGAGCATTACACAAACTGTCAAGGTGCAGGTCAATGAACATAGCGAGAAATAAGAGAAAGATAAAGAGCAGCTTGCTAGCTCTCAGTGTATACTTTTTTTTTTTTTTTTTTTTTGCGGTACGCGGGCCTCTCACTGTTGTGGCCTCTCCCGTTGTGGAGCACAGGCTCCGGACGCGCAGGCTCAGCGGCCACGGCTCACGGGCCCAGCCGCTCCGCGACATGTGGGATCTTCCTGGATCGGGGCACGAACCCGTGTCCCCTGCATCGGCAGACGGACTCTCAACCACTGCGCCACCAGGGAAGCCCCCTAAGTGTATACTTAGCAAGGAGAAATCACTTGAATCCATACAATCTTCAGCTGGTGAACTGCTTGCTCACAAAAATGCATCAGTCATTTATTTGAGTAGACGTGTAGCGCAGAAAGGGATTGCACAGTCTTTGTTGTACACTATCTTACACAGATACAGAGACACATGCAAATATTGTAGAGCTCAAACATTAAAGTTTCCCATCTGAAATGAAAGAATAATATATTTTTTAAATATACCATTTTTAAAACAAATAATATGATAATGTTTTAACTTGGCAAATGTGCAGAGACATGTTCAATGTGAAGGAAAAAGACATTAGTTACAGGTCAAGAGCAAAGAAACCGATAACAACGAACACTTACATGATATTTACATGCCAGGTCTTATCCTAAGTGCTTGACTTATATGAATTTGTTCAGTCCTCACAATGCCCCTGAGAATTACATGCTGCTAGCAGGCCCATTTTTATTTTTGTTTTGTTTTGTTTTGCTTTTTGTGGTACGCGGGCCTCTCACTGTTGTGGCCTCTCCCGTTGTGGAGCACAGGCTCTGGACGTGCAGGCTCAGTGGCCATGGCTCACGGGCCCAGCCGCTCCGCGGCATGTTGGATCTTCCCAGACCAGGGCACAAACCCATGTCCCCTGCATCGGCAGGCAGACTCTCAACCACCACGCCACCAGGGAAGACCTTGCAGGCCCATTTTAAAGATGAGGATGAGGCACTGAGAGGCTGTACCTTGCTGAGATCACACAGTCTGGATTTGAAGCCAGGCAGTAGAGCCCAAGAACCTCTGCTCTTAACTTCCCCACCACCTTAGCCTCTGTTTCTAACCACTCTTCACTCCCACTTCTTTTTTTTAAAAATAAATTTATTTATTTATTTTTGGCTGCATTGGGTCTTCGGGCTTTCTCTAGTTGTGGTGGCTTCTCTTGTTGTGGAGCATGGGCTCTAGATATGTGGGCTTCAGTAATTGTGGCACACGGGCTCAGTAGTTGTGGCTTGTGGGCTGTAGAGCACAGCCTCAGTAGCTGTGGCACACGGGCTTAGTTACTCTGTGGTATGTGGGATCTTCCCAGACCAGGGATTGTACCTGTGCCCCCTACATTGGCAGGCAGATTCTTAACCACTGTGCCACCAAGGAAGCCCTTCACTCCCACTTCTGAGCACAGTTTAATGCTATTACTGTAGCTTTAGGCAGCTGGAGGGCAGTGAAAGAGCAGATGGGGGGAGGCAGAGCAGAGATACTGAAGGAAACAGAGGAAGGAGGGCTGAGACTGGACAATAGGACACAAAGAGGAGCAGAAGCAAAAGGAAGGGACGTGGAGTGGAGGCGGGAGAAGCTAGAAGTGGGCTGACGGGGTTGATGTGCAAGAATGAAACTCAGGTGGTTGGGAGAGAGTAAAGGAGATATGAGAATGAGCTTGGATGCTGAGGGGTGGGAACAGCAGGAAGGGGTGCGGAGGGGCAGGTCCTTGGAGGTAGAGCCAAGGAGAGGTGAGTTTAGAAAAGAGGATCTGGGTCCAGAAAGATAAAATAGAAAGAAAAGAAAAAGAAAAGGACACAATGAAAAAAGAAGGTCCTTTCCTTGGGCATTCAAAATGCCATCATGCCCTGTGGTCCTCAGCTAGTATGCGATAAAAATATTTTAATAAAGAGCATGGTATCAGCCTCATAGCACAGACAGGACAGCATCCATTATGAAAATAAAAAAGGCTGGAATCCAGCAGCGATGTCTTTTCATTTTGTCCCTCCACTCTCCAACAGCTCGTGTGCTTTTGCTACTTTAATATGAGACACAAGAGACCAAGTTTGGCATTCCCTGACCACTCAAAACATATCCCAGCCCTGCCACTGGGGCAGCCAAGAGGAAGCCATGAGCAAAAGAATACTGTTTGGATTGCCTTCAGAGGACTATCTAAACCTTCCACTGAGAACACAGCCCAGTTCAGCACAATAAGAGCATTTAACACGGCAGCTGCCTCCTCAGGCTGGGCTATGAGCATCCACACTTCACAGCCTCTTAGTTGCTCAATGAAGGCATGTGGGGGCCTGGTGTTGCATCTACCTGACAGGCCTGGGTTCTCAAAGTTCTTCAAGAATGTGATTTAGGACTTCCCTGGTGGTACAGTTGTTGAGAATCCACCTGCCAATGCAGGGGACATGGTTGGAGCCCTGGTCCGGGAAGATTCCACATGCCACAGAGCAACTAAGCCCGTGCACCACAGCTACTGAGCCTGAGCTCTAGAGCCCATGAGCCACAACTACTGAGCCCACGTGCCACAACTACTGAGGCTGTGTGCTACAACTACTGAAGCCCTCACATCTAGAGCCCATGCGCCACAATAAGAGAAGACACTGCAATGAGAAGCCCGCACACCACAGTGAAGTGTAGCCCCCGCTCGCCACAACTAGAGAAAGCCCACACGTAGCAATGAAGACCCCACACAGCCAAAAGCAAATAAATAAATTAAAAAAAAATAAAGAATGTGATTTAACACAGACATAGAGAACAGACTGGTGGTTGCTGACAGGGAGGGGGTTGGGGGAAGAATGGAGGGGGAGGTTGGGGTGAGCAGAAATAAGCTTCTATATACAGAATGGATAAACAAGGTCCTACTGCACACCACAGAGAACTATAGTCAATATCCTATGAGAAACCATAATGGAAAAGAATATTAAAAAAAAGAATGTATATGTAACTGAATCACTTTGCTGTACAGCAGTAATTAGCACACGTTGTAAATCAACTATACTTCAACTGAAAACAATGTGATTTAACAAAGGGATACAGTCAAAAAAAAAATCAGAAATATTTTGCTTATTGACCTGAGAAGTGAGAATTCTTACTTGCAAATGGATTGTCTCCTGAATAAAAACCAAATGCAAGGACTTCCTCAATCCTATGCCTCACATTCTAGTGTTCCCCAAACTCACTGGCTGTTAGCAATCACTTTGAGTTCTTATTTAAAGAAGGAAAACGTTTGCTAAAAATATATTCTACAGATTTTTTTTTTTTTTTTTTTTTTTTTCGGTACGCAGGGCTCTCACTGTTGTGGCCTCTCCCGTTGTGGAGCACAGGCTCCGGACGCACAGGCACAGCGGCCATGGCTCACGGGCCTAGCCGCTCCGTGTCATGTGGGATCTTCCCCGACTGGGGCATGAAACCGTGTCCCCTGCATCGGCAGGCGGACTCTCAACCACTGTGCCACCAGGGAAGCCCATTCTGGAGATTTTGAATCAATAAGTCTAGGTAGGGCTGAGGAATCCATTTTTCTCCCCATGGGTACACACACATACACACAAATAATTCTTTTGCTCTGACATGTTGGGAGGCACTGGCATACCTTATACACCAACTCAAGTGCATTTCTTTTTGCTCAAAGATTTTCTACTCCTCTCCTGCTCTACACTTTACATTCAATAGCTCCATATGCTGACCTCTAGTTTCCTCAAATTCTACCCACCAATACCATCTCCTCCTGTTGAAATGCTAACCATTTTTCAAATGAGTAGGATTCCTTGACCTTCCCAGCTGAAAATGGTCTCTTCCTCTCTGCTCTCATATGAAATTTGGTTGGTGTTTATCTTGTAGCGCTGCTCACATTTTACCTTGGATTGTAGGTACAGTACCCACCATCTCCTTTTTACTCTATTGCAAACTTGTTGAAGGTAGTAATCATGTCTTCAAATAGCCCCACAGATATAAAATGTCTGGCCCTGTGCTTGGGACACTGTATCTCATACTTCTCATTGCATCTCATCCCTTCCCTTCCCTTTTCCTTTTTGTATCACTTTGGTACATAGCAAGGTGTTTTGCTTGTAGTATGTGTTTACTAAACGTATGTTAAGTAAATGAATAACTGATATAGGAACTTTGGGAGGCTTTTTTTACTTTGTATTACTTTTTGGTCTAGGTAAAACAAACTTAGAAAAAAGTACCTGGAGGCATTTAGAATGCAGAATGGAGAGGTTTTATCTTTCTTTACAGGCAATCATAAATTACAATGCTAAGGTCTTGGCTTGGTTTAATTTGGGGACACTTTTAGAAGAAACAAGCATTTAATTGAGTATTTAGGAGGCATAAAAATCTCTCCAGGGAACTAAGGAAGGACACAAAATAAATGGGGAAATGTCCTCTCATCCTCATCAACCGTTTTGTTTAAACATGAGAAAGGTAATACCAAATATCTTCTGATATAGTTCTAACACCTAACTGCTTCAGATTTCTGTCTGATTTGTTTAGTATATCTTTAGGTCAAATACAGCTTTACTTCCATTACTGTAATTCTAAGGAGAACTATGTTTTTCATCAATTTTTATAGTGATTTCCCTTAGTGAAAACTTCAGGCTATGTGTTTTGCTTGTTTTAGGTGACAGGGTTATCCTATGAGTATTTAGAACCCTCTGGATCACTTTCCAGTTCCTTGAATCGAAATTGTTTCCTTCAATTCCATCTTGATGTGTAACCCTGAGTTTGCAAGGTGCCTCCTGTAAAAACAACAGTCTAATTGGATAATGATCGCTCATCCATGTAGTTTCCTTATAAGCATCCCTTATGCAGCTGGATGCAATTTCTTCAGAAATCAAGGAGGATTCTACCTGGGAAAGAGAGCTCTTCCAGATATACTTTTTTTTTTTTTTTTTTTTTGTGACATGTGGGCCTCTCACTGCTGCGGCCCCTCCCGTTGTGGAGCACAGGCTCCGGAGGCACAGGCTCAGCGGCCATGGCTCACGGGCCCAGCTGCTCCGCGGCATATGGGATCTTCCCGGACCGGGGCACGAACCCGCGTCCCCCGCATTGGCAGGCGGACTCCCAACCACTGCGCCACCAGGGAAGCCCCCAGATATACTTTTGAGATTATGTTCTAGTATTATGATATAAAACTACGAAACAGTCATGTTCTGATGTTGACTAGACAGCCATGGCCACGTGATAGCAAGCATAAAAACCCAACTTTAGAAATGCACTCAATTATCCAAATGTTTCTTAACATCAAGATGTTTGGCATTACCGGAACAAAACATCTGGATAGCCATAAAATGTTTTTAGTTATCACCAGCATATTTTGCTTCCTATAAGACCGTATAAGAGTCTTAAAGATATTATCAAATTTTTCTGATAATCACCTCCACAGCCAATGTAATCAATGTCACAGAAATTTTAAACGTGAATTGTTTCCCACTTTTGAGCAATGCTCTGTGTTGTGAGCTCTCACCCAGCGTGAATGCATAGCGTGTATATTTCTTCTGAATGCACTGCATTCCGATCTCACAAGTGAGGACTTTAAATAGCAGCTTATCATTATGTCAAAATTCCTTAATGCTTTTACACCAGAAAGAAGGCATATAAGGAAAATAAGAAATCAAACTGTTCTAGACCATCACACTGCTATTTTTGTGGTTCAATGGGACACACAGTGACCTCTAAGAATCATAATTGTTCAACTATACAAGAGAGCTGGTACACTTAAAAGCTGAGTTCTTTAGGAACTGGTTAAACAAAAAGATTCATTTGGAACTAGTTCTAATGCCTTTCTGTTACCTAATGTCAGATGTGAAAAAATTCTGTGCATATGCCCTATAGCATTATATAAAAATAGCATCTCTCAGGGCACTTGATCATCAGGTAATGTTACTGAAGTTAGAAGCAGGTAACAAGTAACAGTAATTTGTGGCTATGCAGCTCTAACAACAATAACCAAAAAAGGCAACCTAGTGAACTCTCTTTAGTTAGCAATCAGGCTCCTTTCATTCTTTTGAATTATAAATTTCAAGAGAAGAAAAGAGGGAAACGACCCACAAATATTTTACCTCAATTAATTTCAGCAGGATGCTGGAATGCATGTGTCAGACTCGACCATTATTAAACCTGGTATGTAATTACAGCAAAACATCTTGCAGGATCTTGAAGCAATCATTTTCGTTTTTTATTCTTCTTCGGTGACCAAAAATTACCATTTCAGATTTCAGTGAGTAATCCACATCAATTTTGGATATTTAAGAAGTCACAGAAACCTAAATATGGAATAAAATCTACAAAGTATTCAGGTGGAACTATATGTGGTTCTTGGATAGGACACTTCAAGATTAGCACTGCTTTATTCAGAATGATACATACTTGGTAAATAGAAAAAATATGTACCTTTACTACTCCTCAATTTTATCTACTTTATAGGACTGAGATAGCTCCTTAGGCTGAATATGCTGGATTGGGACAAAATAATAATTTTAATATGTGATGTACGCAACTAAAGAGAGTTGAGACTTTCTTGCTCACCAGAATGTAAGCTCTTTGAGGGCACAGGTCTAATTTTCATGGTTTGCTTCTGATCCCCTCTCTGCCTAGAGTAGTACGTGGCACATAGTAGGTGCTCACTAAATATTTGTTGAATGAATGAATGAATTCAATTTTTCAATAACATGTCTCGAGAGTCTGCTCATTTGAAGACACTTCTAGATATCAAGGGAGAGGCAAAATTTGAATGAATGTACCCAGATCTGTGATGAAGTTGGTCTATTAGAAAAAAAAAAAAGATCTCATTAGAATACAGGTCAGTGGGGGTTAAATATCACAGGAGTGGTACTCAAACCTGGGATGCTAGGATGCTTGGCCTTCAGGGGAAGGAGAGAGCATTTCAAATGAGGGTGAGCGCAAACACACACCTAGATAATTTAAAACAAAAGAAAGATAATTTGCACTCTAGATAATTTAAAATAAAAGAAAGAAAAGAAAAGAATGGAACCTGTAGCTCTGGTTCCTTTTCAGAGAAAAGAAAGGTGAAAATAACCTAGGAAGAGTGGAGAGAAACTTCAGGAAAGCTAGGCAGCTGTGTGTGGACATTTTGGTGGGGGGGAAGGGACTGGCAAGATGTCACTTGATCATAGGAGTGACCATTTCATTGTTGGTTTTTAACTGTTGTAGGATCTCTAAATTTCTGATTTCTGGAAGGGGCTACAGCAGAAGTGCTAAATATCCCGAGAGAAGGAGGAAATCATGTTGCCCTAAGAGTTCCAGTCCAGTTTTTTTTTTTTGCAGTACGCGGGACTCTCACTGCTGTGGCCTCTCCTGTTGCGGAGCACAGGCTCCGGATGCGCAGGCTCAGCGGCCATGGCTCACAGGCCCAGCCGCTCCGCGGCATGTGGGATCTTCCCGGACCGGGGCACGAACCTGTGTCCCCTGCATCTCAACCACTGTGCCACCAGGGAAGCCCTTCCAGTCCAGTTTTTCTAGACTGCAGAGACAAAATATTTGCCTGAGGGATGAAACTTTCAGGTGGTCATCCAAGACAAGCCGGAAAGGCTTCTGAGGTTCTCCAATTGCTACTTATCATTCACCATAATTCTTATAATTATAGGTTTGTCTGATATGATCCTTGATCCATTATGTCCTTTACACATATATCAATTTTTCTATCTTATAATTGTCCTAGGAGTGATTTAAAGCTGTGCTATTATAGAATTTAAATCAGAAAAATAAATTTAGAAAATGTTACAAAAATGTTACCTCTAAAATGTATATTTATCCTTTATATAACTATCTCTGATTCATTTCAGTGGGTTTAGCATAGTGGGATGTGTTAAAATATAAGTGAAGTGTGACTTTTTCTGTGATTAGTAAAAAGCTTTTCCTAAGATTTGCTTAAACTCTTGCTGTGTGCAATTGCTGATGGATTTCACGAGAAGATGTGTTGGATGCTAGCTAATCTGAATTCCCAGAAATTCAGGCTGCAGGAATTGTTTCAGGCACTCAGACCCATCAGAAGAAAAGACGACCCACGCTCTAGAGGACTGTCACACTTTATCTGCTTCTTTTTTCACAATACCATTGGGAAGATCAATTCAGGAATTGTCCCTGCTGATTGCTTCATGTACACGCAGTGTTACCCTGCAGCACCTCATGCTTGTTTTCTTCCTCTGGGCTAAGGCAGAAAGCATGCCCATCTCTCACTGCTCCATTCTAGGCTTTTCTTGATGCTGTGGACCCAGACAGTGCCCCAACCTAAGCTACTCCTAAGTCAACCTACTTTGGTATAAAAAGACACAAGAGTGCTTGCTTTCCCTCTGGGGTGAATTCTCACAGCTGTGTGTAGGAATAAACATTGAGTAAGACAAATTATCAATGGCTACTTCTTTTAGATAAGAATACTCTTTTGCTTTGCTTTTAGATGAATGAGCTCTGGGGCACTAGAAGAGCCATTTCTATAGCATCACTTATTCTGGAGTAATGGAAAATGGTTTGACAATTTCTTACAATTATTTTTATTTTATATTATTTGATACATTTATCATAGGACCCAGCCATTCCACTCTGAAGTATTTACCCACTATAAAACTTAGGTTCACACAATAAAGGGGACACCTCTATTCATAATCACCCAACATAGGAGACAATCCAAATGCCCTTCCATGGGTGAATGAGTAAGCCTCTATTCGATGGAATATCACTTAGCAATAAAAAGGACCAAACTATTAATACATGTGACAACTTGCATGAATCCCAAAAGCATTATGCTGAATGAAAGAAGCCAGTCTCAGAGTTGCATACTGGATGATTTCATTTATATCACATTCTCAAAAATATATATTTATAACTATAGCAACAGAGAATGGATCATCGTTTGCCAGGGGTTAGGTGTGAGGGGCGGGGATTGACTGAGAGAGTCATGGAACTAGTCTGTATTCTTATTGGGGTGTCAAAACACAGTGTTACAGACATACAGAACAGACTTGTGGTTGCGAAGGGGGACGGGGTGTGGGGGAGGGATGGGTTGGGAGTTTGGGATTAGCAGATGCAAACTATTATATATAGGATGGATACACGACAAGATCCTACGTACAGCACAGGGAACTATATTCAATATCCCGTGATAAACCATAATGGAAAAGAATACAAAAAAGAATGTCTGTATACGTATAACTGACTCACTTTGCTGTACCGCAGAGATTAACACAACGTCGTAAATCAACTATACTTCAAGAAAATAAATTAAAAAAAAAACAAGTGTTAAAACTCATAGGATGGTACACTCAGAAAAGTCAATTTTACTATTTGTGAATTTAATTAAACACACACACGTACACAGTGGCATCAGCAGCAGCTTAGGGAAGGAGCCTGGAGTACAGGGGTCAATGGATCCTAGCACGACCTCCAAGTTCTCCAGGGGCTCCTGAAACGGGTTGGTGGCGCAGCTGCCACGCTTCTGGATGCACGCAGAAGCCACGCAGCGCGACTGCTATCTAAGATAGCTCCAGTGACTGCCCGCCCCCCTTATCCTGCCATAACCGGTGACACTGTTAGTGTTAGAGTGTCCTCTGCTCCCCACCCCCAGCTTAAAGTAGTTTGCCTTCGTTGTGTTATTCCAATATTACCTAGGGAAAAGAATCCATTAACACCTTAGCAAGAAAGATGTTCCTTGGATGAAGTAGACTCAGAGAATTCCGGGAAGACAGTGCACAAAACTGCTGTGTTTTTTAGAAGGACAGGGAGAAGGAGGCTCCCAAGTAAGGGAGACCTAGGGAAGTCAGTAGAGGCCACAAAGGCCGCCACCGCCAGTGAGGACCGTTCCCTAAAAAGGGGGCAAAGCAGCCACGTCAGCACAGCTCCTTTCCCATAAACATAAATACCAGGTCTGTGTCAATCAACCTTATAATAAGACCCAGTTGACAGGTCACAAAACTCTAGCTACTGGAAATGGGTTATTAAAACTGCTTTTCTGAAGCATGCTCACAGCAGAGAGGTACGCACGATTTATTTATAATTGCTGGAGAGCAGATTCTGCCCATGAGTCCTTGTAGGACACCCCAGAGACTCCTACCCACTGCCTCCGGTCCAGACGCAGTGATTATGGAATGACTGAAGTAACTCCCTCCAAGGACCCCAGTGACTTACTGTCCACTCGTAATAAAACCCACACTATGTCTCATGGCCTTTGAGGCCCTACATGGCCTGGCCCCTGCCTGACTCTTAGATGTGGTGCCTGCCCTGCCTTGTTTATTATTCAGTCTGTCTGACTGTCCTGCTGGTCCTTGAATACACCGAGCTCAGTCCTACCTCAGGGTTTTTGCACTTTCGGTTCCACCTGATTGAACAATGTTCCCACTAAACCTCATCCTTCCAGTCTTAATTCTAGTGTCATTTACCTCCTCAGAAAGGCCTTTCCTGACTTCCCGTCTAATGCGGCCTCCGCACACCAAGGCATACTCACACCACCCGCTTTGATTTTCTTCATTGTCCGGCCGTTGTCTATTTGTTTAGAGTGTAGTTTGAGTCCACTGATTCTGGAATGAGATGCTTGCTCTGAATCCCAGCATCACCACTTTCTGTGTGACCTTAGGAAAGTGACATCCTGTCTGTACCTTGGTTTCTCATTTGTCAAATGGGGATAATGAGAGCACCTGCCTTAAGGGCTACGTTTTCAATTGAGAGACAACACGTGAACTGTTTGGAATAGCGGTGTTGGTAAGCGCTGCACAAGTGTTTACTCAGATTATTAGCGTAAGAGCTCTAAGCTTTTCAGGCAGGGTAGCTCATGCCCTGCCTTGTCAAGGTGACTTCTCACTTGGGGGGACATGTGACCCCAGCTGCAGTATTCTGAGCCCTTCCTGGAGCCTGATATGGAGGGAAGGAGAGGACCACTCTCCTTTGGCAAGTTCAAGAGCTAAGATCACGCTCCTCAGGGCTTGCCAGGGGAGGACATAGACTTCCATTCGGAGAAAGCAGGGGAGAGAGAGAGAGAGAGAGAGAGAGAGAGAGAGAGAGAGAGAGAGAGGGAGAGGCAGGGAGGGAGGGAGGGAGGGAGGGAGAGAGAGAGAGAGGGAGGGATTGGGAATTCTCTTATTATTTGAATCCCTGATTCTAGCTATGCGAGAAGGCAAACTACTATTAGAGGTTTTAGTTATATGAGCCAATTAGGGCTCTCTTTTGGTGAAACTAGATAAATTGGGTTTTTGTCATTTGCAACAGAAAACTGTGTCCAGAATATACAAGATGCCGTTTTGGCTACTGAGCATTCATTTAATCACCCCCTTGGTTTTCCGTTTGGAACCCATGCACCTCTCCACTCTTAAGTCATGGGTGGTGGCACTTGGCTTGGACAATCAGTGAATTCCATCTTCTTGGCTACAATAATTGTTTCAGGGACTGGCACAAGGCAAAATCCATGTCAGACAGACTCAGCTAAGGATTTTTATAGGAACTCTTGGAAATATGAAGCGAGATTTTCTCTAGATTTACAACACTGGAGTTGCCAAGCCCAGAGCTGTTGGGGCCATTAATGTGGAAGAGAACTGTCCGGAAGCAGAGCTCACAGAGAAAATTTGAACATGGAGAGATCAAGGCTGATGACATCAAGGTTCAGAACAGCTGAGGTTAAGAGGTTCGGATGCAGAGCACACATGTTTAGAATCTCGCTAAATCATGGTCAACTCAAGCAGATTTTCCCACTTGCTTTTGTGATCTAAAGGAAGACTTTAGTTGCAGAGTGAGTCAAAGGAGAACTTATTTCTGCCATTTCCTCTATTATATAGAAGGGTTAAGGCCATTCTTATTGAAAATTATGATAGAATCAGAATTTCAGAGCTGAAAGGGATCTTAGAATTTATCTGGACTGGTGGTTTCCAAGCTATGCGCCATATAGTTTTGGTTTTTTGTTTTTTTTATGTAGACCGCTTTTAAAGTCTTTATTGAATTTGCTACAACATTGCTTCTGTTTTATGCTTTGGTCCTTTGGCCCTGAGGCATGTGGGATCCTAATTCCCCGACCAGGGATTGAACCCCAACCCCCTGCATTGGAAGGTGAAGTCTCAACCCCTGGACCTCCAGGGAACTCCCATGCACCGCATAGTTTTTTACAAGTGGTCCTTAAATCTACATAGGTCACAAACTTTGCCCTGCAGATGAAAGAAAGCGCAAATCTGGCACACATACATGAATTACACTTTTTCAGATGTACATATCAATAGATGCTACTATAATTTACTTTGCTAAGATTCACTTAAAGTCTGGACTGAAAGCATAGTAGCTATTTATCATGATATTTATCATTATATCTCAATCAGGATTGAATAAAAGTACTACCAAACTTTGGTAGGGAGGAAGGTCGGAAAATTTTTTGATGCTAAAAAATGTCACCTAATTGAAAAGATTTTAAAACATTTACCTTGGCCAAAATGTTGATTTCTATTAATTGAAGAAACTAAGAGTTTGCATGATCTGCCTGAATGTTTGTCTGTGATACTTCTGTTACCATGCATGGCTACTGAAAGGAAGCTGCCTAAATGACATGGTACCTAGGAGGTAAATGGAGACTCGAGAGTCTTATTGACCGTTATATCTTCCCAAGCTGTATCCTTACCATCGGTGGCCAGGTCCTGCAGCACTGGCCCTGGTACGTCTCCTCCCCCCTCATCTTGTCCCCATTGCCCCTTGCTCTCTGCACTTCTGTCACATTGAGTTTCTTGCAATGTTTTGGAAAGGCTCTGCTTTCTCTTATCACAGGGGCTGTGATTGCCTCTGACTGAAATGGTCTCCACCCCCTGCCCCTCCTTCCTCACTGCTCAGCTCAGGAATCATGTCCCCATCAGGGCAGAGTATCCCAGCTCCTGTCCAAGTCAAGTCCTTTGTTATGTGTCTTCCATGACAGTATGGCTTTCCTTCTGAGCATTGCTCTCAGCATCTCATGCTGCTCTTGCACTGTGGTTTGACCAGGTCTGATTTTCCCACGAGGGTGGAAGTGTCCTGAGAGCAGGAACTGTGTCCGTTTCTGTGCACCTTTGTCTTTGCGGTGCCTGCACCTAATAAAGTTTGTTGCACCAATGAAGCGGGCCACTAAGCTGTCCTAAATTCCTGCTGTCTGTGCTCCTCTGCCTCCGTTATGCCCCTTTTTTACATTCTTTTGCCTGATTTCTACTTTTTCTGTCCCTGTAACTAGTCTTGGAACCCTTCAAGGGCAGACACTGTATTGCATTTATCTTTCTATCACCAATACATGTATCTATTTTTATCCAAAATGTGAATAGAAGGCACACCTGCAAGGTTGTGACATAACCAGAAAACTATGTCCTATATACAGCCCTGTTCTAAAAATAGCCTGGCACAGGCTCTGGTTTAATCTGACTCAGATGCTTCATACCATAGCATTTCAGGAATAGGCCTGTTTTTATATACTAGTTAAAACTCAGGAATTGAGTTAGTACATTCAAGTGGCTGCTCAGATAACATCAATATATTACTCCTGGGTTTAACTAGAAGCAAAGGATCCTTAAGCCTTCTGTGGCTTCACAAAGACCCCTTTCTCTACTCGACCTTAAGTGAAAGCTACAGGAATGAAGGACACATGGCCTGGGAGACCACCCAAGAATAGTGCCGCGTTTACCCCCATGCCTAAGCAAAACTTTTGGAGCTACACACACTAGGTTTGAACCTAGCTTTGCTACTGACCAGCTGTGTGGCTTTAGCTGGCTACCGGATATCTCGGAGCTTTGTTTTCTTCACAGCTAAGGGGAGAGGACAATAGTACCTACCCCACAGGGCTGTAGGGAGCACGGCTGAAACCATGCAAGTGAAGTGCTCTGCCCAAGGCCAGACGAAGGTTTAGTGTCATAATCGCTGCTTCTCCTCTGAGCTCGGGAGGGGTGAGTGGGGACTGGTGTAGCCTGAATGGGACCAATATTCCGGATTGGGGCAAGTCTACCAATTCTTTTTCTGCAGCCAGAGTGGTAAATGGGAAAGGATTAAAAAAGATCCCGGGGATAGAGAACAGCTCTGTCCAAGCCATCAGTGACCATTTGGTCTTTTTTTGGGTAAAAGTCAGTGAGGTGGGAGTGTTGGGGTGTGATAGCTTGAAGATAAAGATGGGACAAGCGACTGACCTTTGGGGACAGCAGTAAGCTTGTTCCAATAAGAATAAACTCTCAAAAGACCTCGAGGAAAGAAGATGGAACAGATACATTTAAAATACAGTTCAGTACAGATCCTATGATAAACATTAAGCGCCTCAGAGCTTCCTGGCAACCGCAGACTGTTGGTATTTTTATTGTAGATTTTAAGTGGGGCTCGCGTTTGTGATGTTTTCTTTGCGTGATGCCTCACTTACATGTTCATTTCCTCTGAAATCTGATGTCTAATTATTGCCTTTTTAAATGGTGAGGATTCAGATTAGATAATGGAGTGAGAGAGTAAGTTATAAAGTGCAACACAAATGTGAAGAATAATCATTAAAACTTTCTAGCTCCAACAGACTGTCTCCATCACTTCCTCCTAATCCATTCTCCAGACTCACCATGGGGGCTATTCCTAAAACAGTCTGCTCACATCTTTCCCTTGCTTGTAGTCCCTCTGTTTCAATACTTAGAGCAGTAAATGTCCTTTTCTTTAAATTCTTAAGTTTTTGTTGAATGGTTGAAAGCAACAAATGGTACAGAAGAGCAACAAGTCTTACCTTACTTCATCCTTCCCCGGTCCCGCTCCTCAGAGGAAACCACTTTAAATTCTCTTAGCTCTCCAATCTCTTTTCAGGCTCTACATCAATAATATGCTAATAATAATATTTGATTTATCAATTTTGGGCCATATCTGTTGACTTTCAGCACACACACACACAAACAATTATTCTTTTTCTTTTCCTAAGTCATTTGAGAATAGGCTGTAAATATCCTGCTCCCTTACTCTTTAATACTTCAGTGTGTATTTCTTAAGAACAAGGGAAAAGAAAAAAAAAGAACAAGGGTGCTCTCTTATGTAATCACAGTATAGTTATCAAATCTAGGAAACTGTGCATTTGTATAATATGTTATCTAATCTGTAGTCCATTTGCCATTTTAAAAATAAATTTATTTATTTTATTTATTTTATTTTTGGCCATGTTGGCTCTTTGTTGCTGCGCGTGGGTTTTCTCTAATTGAGGCGAGCGGGGGCTACTCTTTGTTGAGGTGTGCGGGCTTCTCATTGCGGTGGTTTCTCTTGTTGCAGAGCACAGGCTCTAGGTGTACGGGCTTCAGTAGTTGTGGCATGCGGGCTCAATAGTTGTGGCTCACGGGGTCTAGAGTGCAGGCTCAGTAGTTGTGGCGCACGGGCTTAGTTGCTCAGCGGCATGTGGGGTCTTCCTGGACCAGGGCTTGAACCCGTGTCCCCTGCATTGGCAGGAGGATTCTTAACCACTGTGCCACCAGGGAAGTCTGAGGCTTGTGGAGTACGGGCTCTGGGTGCGCGGACTTCAGTAGTTGTGGTGCGTGGGCTCAGTAGTTGTGGCTCACGGGCCCTAGAGCGCAGGCTCAGTAGCTGTGGCACATGGGCTTAGTTGCTCAGCGGCATGTGAGATCTTCCCGTACCAGGGCTCAAACCCGTGTCCCCTGCATTGGCAGGTGGATCCTTAACAACTGCACCAAGAGGGAAGTCCCCATTTGTCATTTTTATCCATTGTTGTAGTAGTGTATTTTACAGAAACTTTTTTCTTTCAGTACAGGATCTAGGACCACATATTGCATCTTGGGTGGGGAGGGGTGTTTCAAATTTCTTTAGTCTGTTAACTTGGAATAGTTCCTCAGCTTTTCTTTGTTTTTCATGACATTGTCATTAAAAAAAAAAAAAAGGATTATAGGCCCCTAGTTTTATAGAGTGTTTCTCAATGTGAATTTTATGATACTTTGTCATGATTGGATTCAGTTGTACATTTCCAGCATGGATACTACAAAAGGAATGCCGTGTCCTTCTCAGGGCATCACATCCAGAGGCTTATGACATTCATTCTGGTCATCTGGTCATGGGGTTGTCCAGTTTCTTCACTGAGTCTATTTTTCCCTTGCAGTCCTTGGGAAGACACTTTAAGAACATGTATATACTTGGCTCCTCATCAAACTTTCTCCCCTAAATTGAGCATCCATTGATGATTTTTTTTTTTTTTTTTTTTTTGCGGTACGTGGGACTCTCACTGTTGTGGCCTCTCCCGTTGCGGAGCACAGGCTCCAGACGTGCAGGCTCGGTGGCCATGGCTCACTGGCCCAGCCGCTCCGCAGCGTGTGGGATCTTCCCAGACCGGGGCACGAACCTGTGTCCCCTGCATCGGCAGGTGGACTCTCACCCACTGCGCCACCAGGGAATCCCCCATTGATGATTTTTGATTAAGCTAGTCTTTGCTATGATGGTTACAAAAACGGTGATTTTCCACATCCATCATAGCCTCCACTTTTATTAACTGACATTCCACTCTAAGGAAGAGCCCTCCTCCTACTTTCCTCTCCCCCATTGTCTCTCTTTCCTCTCCCAGCTCTGAGAGCCAATCTGTGTGAAAGGCTGCTGCTCACTTTCAGTGGTGCCAAGTCAGAGGGATGAAGGTGAGGGCAGCCAGTCTCCTTTAGACCATGCCACCTGAATGTGTGCACACACACACGCACACATACACACAGTTTAAAGGACAGCTTAAAAGGGAAATTTTAACATAGACTCACCTTTAATCTCCTACTGCACACAGTCAGAAGGTAGCCTTTGGATCTATATTTGTCATAAGTATATGACTTGTTCAGTGCTTTAGTGATTCAAATATGAAATAAAATTTATACAATGATGTTACTGAATGCAAGTTCATGTGCCCAAAGCACAGTGAGGCCAAACAATACCGAAAGTTTGGAGTTTGGAACAGACAAAGTTTTATTGCAGGGTCGTGCAAGGAGAACAGGCAGCTCATGCCTCAAAAACCCAGAAGGACTTCAACAAAGCATGCGGGGTTCTCACTGTTGTGGCCTCTCCCGTTGGGGAGCGCAGGCTCCAGATGCACAGGCTCAGCGGCCATGGCTCATGGGCCTAGCTGCTCCATGGCACGTGGGATCTTTCTGGACCAGGGCACGAACCAGTGTCCCCTGCATCAGCAGGCGGACTCTCAACCACTGCGCCACCAGAGAAGCCCTCAACAAAGCATTTTTAAAGGCAAGATGAGGGAAGGGCGAGGTTAGCTGTTGCAAACTTCTTGGTGCAGGAATTCTTTGTCCATGTAGGTCAGGTACTGATGTTCCTGTAAACATCCAACAAGACAAATGTTATTCTTTGTTTTGCAACTTTTTATCTCTGTGTGAATGGAAAAGTGTTATACTCCTAAAGGTCAGAGCCTTGAGAATAGACTATCCTGTATATTTCAGGCTATAGGCAACATTCTTAACTCTAAGCAAAAAGAATAGAATACAAAGGTTAAAGTAAAAGAAACATCGAATATGGAGTGAGATTTGTTCTTCCTTATTACAATGCTTTCAAGATGCATTTATCTCAGGAGCAGGAGATTGCAAAGTAAAGTCTTGGGGGCAAACCAAACCACACCCAAAACAAAAGCAACCCTGCTATGATTTGAAGTTCCTAAGTTTTTTGAATTAGAATATTTCTTGATTCTGTGCAAACTAGAATACAGAAATAAATTGGTTGCTGAGGCTGCTACATGATTGCAACTAGTATCCATAAACCTCAGTTTCAAATTGTGTACTTATACTTTTGTAATTCTTTTTATTTATACTTTATGTTTACCCAAACAGCCTAATTTTTTTTCCCATTGTTTGACCTTAGAGAAACTGAATTTGAACATTGTAAAATCCATTCTAAGTTTCTGTATCAAGACCTTATTCTTTGGGTTTTCTTATAATTCTAATTAAAATGGAAAGATTAAAACAACTCAAACTCTTTGAATCACTAACTGAAGCCCAAGCTCCTTAAGAGGACACACAAGGGTCTTCATGATCTGGTTTCTTCCTAACATTCCAACCTTGTGTCCTGAATCCTCCCTACTTTTTTCAAGCTACTTGAAACTCCTTGACTATGCTGAGGTTTCCTTGCTCTCCTGTCTTTGCCTGATGGTCCCTGCCTGGAATGTCCTTTCTTGACTTGCTTGCATGATGAAATTGTGCTCATGCCTCCAGACTCAGTTCAGAAGTATTGTCTTTGCGGAAATGTCCCAGAGGGAGTCTGTTCACCTCTTCTGGCTGCATACGGCCCCTCGTGCACCCTATTACCCTGGGGTGCGCTCATTTTCAGTACCTGCTCCTTTTCCGTGTTTCTTTCTCACAGTTATTAAAGGGCTCGGGCATCTTGCCTCTCTTTCTCCCCTGTGCCTAGCATGGTTGCAGACGTGTGCCAAGCACGCAGTAACTGTAATTATTTGACAAAATGTATAATGGTATGCTATTTTCATGAAGTCTGTTCAAATGCTGCCTTCATATTGAGAAACGCATCTCCTATTGAAGAAATTGAAGTGTCAAAAGTATGGATGAGGCTACCCCTTTAGCTATTTGTAAAACTTCCTCAGTGTTGAAGCTCTCACGACACTCTAATGCGTTGGTGGGGTTTCAAGGACTTTAAAATGTTATTTTTAAAATATAGCTATATCATAACCACTTTATAGCAAGTTTGGAACTTACCAAAAAGGGAAAATATGCCTTTGCTTTTATTGCCCTAACAGTACCACAGTTTACTTAAGCATTTCCATATTGTTGGCTGTCCCCCCCAATAAGATAATTATTCTCTTAATTTTGAGACATTTAAATTGTTTCCAATTCTGTTACTATAAATAATCTTATGGAAAGCATCTTTTCCCATATATTTTAAAATGATTTCCTTAGGAATGATTATCCAAATTGTAAAAGCTGGACCAAGCAGTACAAATACCTTTATGAGTCAGGATACTTATTACCAAACTACCGTCAAAAATGATTTTGCCAATACACTATACTACCAGAAATACATGAGTGCCCTTTGCACCTCACTCTTGCCGTTTTTAAAAAATTTTTGACTAAATAATATCTCAATCGAGGTCTTTTGTTTTGAATCATCTATAAAGTTGTCTAATTATTATTCTTGGTGGGAAACTTACTGAGACATAAAATTTAAAAGTCTACTTTTAAACTTAGATCCCTTTTACAGTTCAAAATACTAGAACTTGACTGCTTTCCAACTCCTAATTATCAAATTCTGGATATGATGAGTTCTAGCATCATTTTCTCATAAATTCACGTCCTGCAGCTTGTTGCCATAGTAAAAGTTACTGTGAATCACATGCCATCCATCCTGTGTTGGACGAGAAATAACTCTATCTCTGCAGTTGTCTGGCACATCTCGACTAAATATAAGGGGAAGCTTAGAAGTGTCTCAAAGTTTTCCAGTTCCAAAATTTGGGAAAAAACTGAGTTGTTTGCAAAAGCAGGCATAAAATGATTCACTTGGTATTAGTGCCTTTAGGTTCTTTGATTGAAGAGTGTGCATGAGGGAATGGAAAATGTCCTCATTTAAATGTAATTAAAGGCTTGATATTTTTTCCCTCTTTGTTCACTAGAAGAGATTGATAGTATGGTAAACAGAGATTCTAAACTGACTCTCAGGCATTGTATTTACATGATGCCAGCTTTTGCAAGTGAACTGTAAATTTTGTTCTCAGACAGTTGCACGGATGGCTGATCAAATTGATCCACTTGCCTTAATGGATCATTGGGTAACTGGGTGGAAAAACAGGAAACCTGATTGAGGCACCATTTTGATCCGAGACTGAAATCAAATGACATGAGTGCTCAGGTCATTTCGATGTCCTCCAGTAAGTCCGTCCTGTGTGATTTCATATCCGAGTAGAGTGGGAAGCTCTGCTAACCTCACCTCAGTCACGCTCATGACAAATAGAATCGTTTTTCACAGTATCAACATTTGATGTCTTTTGACAAAGGGTTCAGTTTTCCCAAAGACGTATTATACATGCAATACTTTTTTTGTTTTGAGAATTTTGATAATTTTCCGGGTAACTTTTTTTTTTTTTTTTTTTTGCGGTACAGAGGCCTCTCACGGTTGTGGCCTCTCCCGTTGCGGAGCACAGGCTCCGGACGCGCAGGCTCAGCGGCCATGGCTCACGAGCCCAGCCGCTCCGCGTCATGTGGGATCTTCCTGGACCGGGGCACGAACCTGTGTCCCCTGCATCGGCAGGTGGACTCTCAACCACTGCACCACCAGGGAACCAAACAGTTATGTGAGTGAATAGTCAAACTGACCAACCTGCCTTAATGGATCATTATATAACAGAGTTAAAAACAACAATAAAACACCCCTTTTTGCATTTAAGCTCTAGGGCTGCAGTGCCTGGATGTCAGCCACATCTTTCCTGCTCAGTGATGATGACCATGTGACAGCTTCCTGAACCAGTCCTCATCTTGGGAGGAACTTGGGTTTTAGGTGAGGGTGTGGAGGTTCAGAGAGGGAATCTGCCTGTTTGGTCTCCTTCTGCTAAAATCTTCACATTGGTCTTTTTTTTTTTTTTTTTTTTTTTTTTGCGGTACACGGGCCTCTCACTGTTGTGGCCTCTCCCGTTGCGGAGCAACAGGCTTCGGACGCGCAGGCTCAGCGGCCATGGCTCACGGGCCCAGCCGCTCCGCGGCATGTGGGATCTTCCTGGACCGGGGCACGAACCCGTGTCCCCTGCATCGGCAGGCGGACTCTCAACCACTGCGCCACCAGGGAAGCCCCACACTGGTCTTTTAGTTATCTTCTTTCTCATGTTTTTTTTCTGGACACTCCCCCCGTGCCCCCGACCACCCTAGCATGCATAATTAGCATGTCCTTTTCCCCCACTTCCTCCATCCCCTGAATCTCTTATGCAGAAGTTTCCTTAGCTCAGTCTCCTTGAGATGGACATGTCCCCAGAATTACAGCAGAGCTTCTTTCCTTTCCTCACGAGGGCCGTATCTCTGCCACAATAGTTTTTCCTGCTCCTACTGCCCTTTCACCAGGTTGTTCTATTGTCACTTTCCCCACGTTAGGCAGTCAGTGCTGTGCTGTGATTAGGTCAACATTTTTTTGGGAGGTATTTTGACATTTGCCTGAGTTGTTTGGATGCTGGGCCCAGGGGTATCTTCTCTGTAGTCTATGTAGGTAAACGACTCTGTCAAAAAGTGGTACAAAAAATGATGAGAAAATGCACATTTGTAAAATTGTAAAATAAAGCCAATATAAATGTGAATTATGCTACTGACTTTTCTTAATAGGAACAAAGTTTTCTGGCAACAGGGAATAGAAATATAAATTTAGTTTCTGGTGATTCATTACTTAATAGGAAATGTTCCATTTCAATATTTGTAAACAAGGTAAAACTGCAATTTATTCATCCATTTAGTCAGCATCTATTAGTTGACCATCTTTTATGAGTTGGATTTTGCACTAAATAATGGAGATACAAAGACCAATAAAATAGTTCCCACCCACAGGGATGTAAGAGTGTAAAGGAAGAGACAGATACAGAAAGAGGTTATTTGTACAGATGTAGAGAACACACGTATGGACACCAAGGCGGGAAAACGGCAGGGGGTGGGGATGGTGGTGTGCTGAATTGGACTATTGGGATTGACATGTATACACTGATGTGTAGAAAACTGATGACTAATAAGAGCCTGCAGTATAAAAAACAAACAAACAAACAAAACACTAAACTTTCTTTGGGTTATTTGTATGGAAATATGTTAATATAAATGTTTCAGACATTACATGAAATTTCTAAAAATCTTATATGTTCTTGTATAATGTTATGTCATAATTCTAGGTATTACTTTAAAATGTATATCTCATAAATAACTAAATTTCCTTGTCAATTGCATTATTATGAACTTTCATCAAATCTTTAACCGTGGTCATTTTTAAGCCTTTTGTCACTTACAGACAATTCTGGGTGTACTCGGATGCTTTTGCAAATATGTTCCTATAAAAGGGTTTCAGGCTTCCCTGCTGGCGCAGTGGTTGAGAGTCCGCCTGCCGATGCAGGGGACACGGGTTCGTGCCCCGGTCCGGGAGTATCCCACATGACGCGGAGCGGCTGGGCCCGTGAGCCATGGCCGCTGAGCCTGCGCGTCTGGAGCCTGTGCTCCGCAACGGGAGAGGCCACAACAGTGAAAGACCCACATACCGCAAAAAAAAAAAAAAAAAAAAAAGGTTTCATCTTCAAGGAACTCGTGGAAAAGACTCTGACAAGTACAGGTTTCTGGTAACTGACTATACAGCTGAACTGAATGAATAAGCATTTTCAGAACTGTAGTGGAAAACTGATGAACTCATAAAAGTGCTAAGGAAAGATCAAGATGAAAAAAATTAATTACATGGAACTGAGTGAACTGATGAGGATGATTATATTTGTGACTTTCTGTTTGAATAAAAAACAAATCCCCTCCCCCCAAAAAAGAGGTCACTTAAAAACAATGTGATTCTATCAACAGGATATACACAGGAGCTTAGGGAGTATGAATAAACGAGGAAAGAGTGAATGAATCTACCCGTCTATTTCCTTTAATGTAATGAAGAGCAAGTAATTCAGTTGCAACTTCGCTGCTTACTGGATGTGGCAGTTTGAAAACACATCTGCAGTTGTTTTTTTTTTTAATAGTCCCCCTATGAAGAGATGGGGTTTATGCTCTTTTTCTTGAAGTTGGGCAGGATTTTTGACTATTTGCCCAATAGAGTGTGGTGGAAGTGATGCTATGTGACTTCCAAAGAGAAGACGTAAGGGAGAGGCAGTCCTGCCTCGCTTGTTGGAACACTCATGCTGTAGCCCCAGGTGCCATCTATGAGGAAGTCCAAGTTAGCCCTTGTATAGAGACTTCATGGAGAAGCCCTAGGACTACGAGAGAGAGAGAGAGAGAGAGAGAGAGAGAGAGAGAGAGAGAGATGCCTAGCTAGCCCCCAGTTGCTCCAACCCCACTACTGTTGAGCTTCAGTCACTATTTGACAGCAACCACTTGGGAGCCCCCAACCCAGAATTACCCAGTGAAGCCCTTCTCAGATTCCTGACCTTCAGAAACCATAAGACATAATAAAATGTTAGCCGTTGTTTAAAGACAGTAAGTATTGGGGAGATTTGTTACACATCGATAGATAAATGGAAGAGATTTTTGTTTTCCTCTTTTTTTTTGGAGTGAGGTTCTGCTATAACAAAAGCTTAAAACATGTGGCATTAGCTTTGGGTCTGAGCAGCAGACAGATGCTAGAAGAGCCTTGAAGAAATTGTTAGCAGAAGCTTGATGGACCTTGAGGAATCTCTTGTAAAAGTTTAAAGGAAAATGAGAAAAATTTTATTGAAAGCTGGAGGAAAGGCGACCTTTGTTAGACGGTGATAGAAAGTGTAGCAGAATTGTCACCTAGAGTCATGTGGAAAAGAAAACATACCAAATGAACGGATGGATCCGGCTGAGAAAATTTGCAGGCAGAAGGCTGAAAAGGCCAAATGCTTTCTTTTAGATGTGTGGGCTAAGATACAAATAGAGAGAGATAAGTCCAAAATGCAACTGTTCAGTTTTCAATAAAAATTTAGAGGAAGTATTAAGATGCCAAGACTCTCTGTGCTTGAGAACTAAACTGTTTCTTATTTGTAATCTAACTAGATGACAAAAAAAACCTCTCAAATTTAGTAATAGTTTTAGGGCAAAGATCAAATCCATGGCTGTCCTGTAATGTCTTTGGTTAAGACTTCAGAAAAATGTCAGGTGGTACCTCTTAGATCATTTCAAACAGACAAAACATCTTGTAAGGATCTTGAGGGCGTGCCTCACAGCTTCTCTCTGTTAAACAGAGAGAGGCTGTTTAAATAAGACTTTTAAGACTCTTAAGAGAGTTTTCCAATAGCAACTTCACAGGAAGCCCAAGGTAGGGAAGGCTTGTCTTAAAGAGATTTGTATAGCTTATGTTCAATGGAGTGGATTATACATTAATATACAAAAATCCCACAAAAATTTTAAAGGAACTGTATCAGCTTGAACTGAAAACAACAAAGACAAAACAACATGAAAAGAGGCCTATGTTTCTTCAAACTAATATGACCAAGAAGGAGGCTGAGAAAACCACTCAGCTGCAAATAGGCTGGTTTTTACAGAAAAGTAAAAATGACTTGGTAAAACCAAGAGTGTAGGGAGTGAAGCCAAGAACCACAGAAAAACATTCCCTGGTAGAAGGATTGGGCCTGCAGCAAGGAACTGGTAAGATGTGCCCAGCTGGGTTTCAGCTGCATGGACTAGAGACTGCTATGTGCTTCTTGTTTTTCCCTTTATGAAAGGGAGTGTCTATAATGGTTGTCCTATGCCTCTTCCACCACTGTGTGTTAAGTATGTGGGACAGACAACTTGTCATTCTATTTCATAATTGAGAAAATTTTTCTTCTCATTGAGAGGGACTGTACACAAAATACCACACCCAAGGAATTGGACCCAAGGAATACCATAGTACTTGGATTTGATTTAGATAATGTCTTGAACCTCAAGCCTGATACCATAATGTAATGAAAATATAGTGGTCTTGTGAAGAGGGTAAATGAATTTTGCTTGTATATTTTGGGCTCAGAAAGTGAACTGTGGTGGTTTAAAAACACATCTGAAATCACTTTGGCACTCCTCCTGCCAAGAGGGCTTTTGAAATTGTTTGACCAATAGAGTAGGGCAGAGGGATGCTATGTGATTTCTAAGGTAGATCATAAATGGTAATGCAAATTCTGCCTTCTTTGCTGGAACATTGCACTGGGGTCCTGTGCAGGCAGGTAAGCCATCTGACTGCCCTGGAGCCAACATGCTGTAAGGAAACGCAACTGGTGCATTACATAAAGGAGCCCTGAAGCAATATCTCTATCTACATATCTCTGTTTCTATGTTTCTATCTATCATCTGTTTATCTAGTTTAGCTATCTATCCATCTATACATAATACAGTCAACCCTTAGTATCCTTGGGGGATTGGTTCCAGGACTCCCCACAGATACCAAAATCCAGGGATGCTCAAATCCCTTTTATAAAATGGCGTAGTACTTGAATACGATGTTTGCACATCCACCCGTATACTTTAAACCATCTCTAGATTACTTATAATATCTAATACAATGTAAATGCTACATAAATAGTTGAGGCACATGGAAAATTCAAATTTTCCTTTTTTGGTACTTTTGGGGGGGAATATTTTCAATCCATGGTTGGTTGTACCTGTGGATAGAGAGGGCTGACTGTTTAGAGAGATGCCCGGCCAATCCCCTGTTACCCCAGACCTTCCATTGTTCATGCTCCAGCCCCCTTCTGACTGGATGAGGAATCCCAAGCCAGAGCTGCCCAGCAGAGCCCTTCCCCAATACCTGACTCACAGGAACTAAGTTTTGGGGTGATTTGTTGTGGGGACATAGCTAACCAGAATACTGGCCATGCGTACTTAAACAGTATATAACTTATATTTCCAAATGGGAAAATAGATATTAATTTAGTCATTCATTTACTCTTTGCTTTATATCAGATACCTTGCAAGCAACGTGTTGAATGATTGAATCAATGAATATCCCCGTTTTAAGGTGAGAAAACGGAGCCATAGAGAGAATAAGCAATTTATGGAAGGTCACAAGGTAAGGAAGGTCACACCTGGGTGGGAAACATCCCAAAAGCCATTCAGTAAAGTTTCATTCATTCAACAGATTCTTTATTACGTTTCAACTATGTGCCAGGTACTGTGCCGGGCAATGGGGCTATAATGGGGAACATGACAGTGATAGTTCCTGCTTTCAGGGAGCTTACATCCTCACGAGAAACCAACAATAAACAAGAAATAATTATACATTTTGATAACTGCAGAGAAGAAGTGTAAGAGAATGCCATGATAGATTTCGTCAGGGAATGCTTACTCTAGAGAAGGTGTCTGGGAAAGTTCTCTCTAGGGAGGAGACGTTTGAGCTAGATCCTGAAGGCTGAGGAGTAGCCAGTTATGTGAAGGGCACACTTAGCATTTGTTTGAGAGGTTGTGTATAAAGTTTTCCACCCAGTACCTAGGCGTGTGGCTGCCCTTTCCAGAGCCTCAGGTGAGTAGGACAGGCAGTGAAGATGCTTTGCAGTGAGCACTCTGACTGGGGTGTTTCTTTAAATTTTGCACCTTTGGCATCTCTCCCTCACCCTAGTCCTGGCCCTGCTTGTGAACTTCCACATTTAGGTCTGTGATGCATGACTGCTTACCAAGTTTAAGACTCGATTAATGCAATGAAAGAATCGACACAGACACAGACGCACACAGACACATGGACCTAGGAAAAAGTCAAAGGATTGATAAAAATTATGGTGTTTTAAAATAGAACTAATGGGAATCTTACGAAAAGCAGCAGGAGAGCTGGCTCTTACATCCGGAGACAGGACTTGCTAAGGTATGAGGTTGGGGTTACACTGTGGGGTGAGCTGTCTCCTTACACTCGTAATGTTTTAGTACCTGGTTGGCGATGAACTAATCAGCTGCAGGTGGGCAAAAAGCAGTGATATCTTCTGAAACTCTGAGAAAAAAAGTAGTGTTGCGCCAACGGTCTCGGTGAGACATTGTGAGGACTTCTGGAAAATTTTATTATGCACAAAGTCCTCTTCTGTAACACAAATACTTGTTTTGGTCAAGCTCTTAGAAACTGCCTCTTTCAGTGATTCGAAGAGCATGTGTTACTGCCCTAGGATTCAGAATGTATCATGGCCAAGTTGAACCCCCTTCATCAGTGGAATAATTTTACCCCTTGCGGGTTCGAAATCATTCTTGGGACACTGAAGACATCAGCCGAGGTGAAACTACATGACTTGCAGACACGGGGGGTGGGGGGCTGGTAGGGGGAGGTGGTGCCGAGCAGCAGACCTGAAACAAACCTGTACTTTGGGAAGAGATAATGTGCGTCCCCTCACTTCATGCTTTATCTTCCAAGTATTCTTTTGGTATAAGCAGCTTTGCCTACCCTGCCATTGTTCATTTTTCTTTTGCTTTCTTTTTTTTTTTTTTAAAAATTATGTATGTATTTATTTATTTTTGGCTGCATTGGGTCTTTGTTGCTGTGCGCGGGCTTTCTCTAGTTGTGGCGAGAGGGGGCTACTCTTCACTGCAGTGCCCACTCTTCGCTGTGGTGCCCGGGCTTCTCACTGCAGTGGATTCTCTTGCTGTGGAGCATGGGCTCTAGGTGCGTGGACTTCAGTAGTTGTGGCATGCGGGCTCAGTAGTTGTGGCTCATGGGCGCTAGAGCGCAGGCTCAGTAGTTGTGGTGCACGGGGTTAGTTGCTCCGTGGCATGTGGGATCTTCCCAGACCAGGGCTCAAACCTGTGTCCCCTGCTTTGGCAGGTGGATTCTTAACCACTGCACCACCAGGGAAGTCCCTCTTTTGCTTTCTTTGAGGGATTGTTTTTTCAGAGGAAAGTGTAGTTCAAGGTCATTTCTAATTCCCTATATTTGTTACTGTTGGGTTATTAATGTCTTTTTACTCTATGTATACCCCTTTCTTTCTTCTCTCTATGAGAACTTTATGCATATAACTTTTCTTCTTTACACACACTTCCTATTACAGGCCTCACTGCAGCCTAATCAGACCCAGGACTCAGAGGAGACTGAGGAAAGCCTGGATTCTGCTCTTCTGAAAAGCTCAGGCTAACACAGGTTTATTGAGTAACTCCTTGAGCCGGGCATTGTCCCCTGGGTGCTGGGGAGCTAGAATTTAGTGGGTCCCTGGAAGAACTCACAGTCTAATGTAATTATCCATTTACATAAATGTCTACAGTAGAGAGGTAATTATAACACTAGTTTATAGATATCAAAAAAGCATAGAGTATGTGCTTGGAGTGAGCTGCTTACATGTGGGGTGGTGCTGACCACTCTTTTGAAGGATAATTTGGAGTTTTCTAAGTGCACCAATAGGGCATTCCAGATCAGGAGATTTATTAGGTCGTTTGTCTTTCTTTTCTTTCTTTCCTACCTCTTTCTCTTTCCTTCCTTCTTTCCTTCTTCCTTCCTTCCTTCCTTTCTTCCTTTCTTTCTTTCTTTCTTTTTCTTTCTTTCTCCCTTTCTTTCTTTCTTTCTTTCTTTCTTTCTTTCTTTCTTTCTTTCTTTCTTTCTTTCTTTCTTTCTTTCTTTCTTTCTTTCTTTCTTTCTTTCTTTCTTTCTTTCTTTCTTTCTTTCTTTCTTTCTTTTTTCCCCTTCCTTCCTTCCTTCCTTCCTTCCTTCCCTCCCTCCCTCTCTCTCTCTCCCTCCCTCCCTCCTTCCCTCACCTACCGAAGGACATCTTTGCTGCCTCAGGTTTTGGCAACTATGAATAAAGCTGCTATGAACATGAAGTTCATTTCTTTTCATTTGAGGTTGCATTTTAGAAAGCTTGCTCTGTCAACAATGTGGAAAAATGTTTTGGAGAGACAAGAAAAGACTTGGTAGAATTTTTCTCAATTAATTTATCTCTTACTGTTTCAGGACAAGCTATACATAATAAGTAGGTACATGGAAAAAGCATTTCCAACACAGTGATTGCTAGCATACATGAAGCAATTTAAATGATTTGACTGAGTGGTAAAGTATTTAAAAAACATATCAATCAGCCTATTGGATGTCAGACTCAGTGATTTGGCCACAACACAGCCTGAACCTTACTTGACCTTTTTTATTGCTTAGTGGATATAAGTAATTTAAAAGGAAGAATGTTTTCTCTTTTATGTCCCATAATTGTATACTGAATAAAATGATTAGTAGAGGATTTGCTAGTACTCAGGGTGGTGTCATATTATGGGAAGATAGATTTACTTTGATTAATGGATTAAAAAAATCTTAAGAAAATCTAGGTGTTGGCTTATGAGATCAAATACCTGACACTTGTTGTCATTTACTCTGCAGATAGCAGAGATGATATGTAGGAAAATGCAGCTATTTCTTTTGCCTACCTTAAAGTCTCATTTTCAGTGCATAAATAAAGTCTGTGTGTTTCTTAACTTTCATTAAAATTGATTTAGAAACCATCAAGTGAGATGTAAAATTAGAGAAGAGGAGTTTAGGCTGTGGAATCTGACCACTCAGGTTCAAATCCTAGTTTCACTAACCATTTGACATTGGGAAAGGTACTTAAATCCTGTGATCTCACTTCTTCCTTTGTAAAGTAGGAATGATGTCTATAGTACTTTTTTTAAGGATTCTTGTGAAAGTTAATTGAAACAATATCTTAAAATAATTAACCAAGACCAATATATAGTATGTGATCAATAAATATCATCTATAGTAAACATTAACAAAATTAAGAGCCTACTTTAAGACATTGTGCAGGAATATAGTGATGAAATACTATATCACTTCCTCAGGGATTTTGCATTTTGCAATCTATTTGGAATGCCAGCTATGCAAAGAGCTAGCAATTAAAACTCAACCAGAATGAAATAAATGTTGTATTATTTTTACAAGATGAGGGGAAGCTAGTGTGACTAAGGATCCCTGGGTAGATTAGGCGATGCTTCAGCCAAGGATGGCATTTGATCTTGATCTTGGAAGAGGATGATGGGTGCTGTAAATGGAGAAGCAGAGGAGAATGACCCAGACATGGGTCCAGAAAGGGTTTAGAGAGGGATTCTCTTGAGCTTAAGAGTAGAAAGGGTAAGGGTGATGGAGAAAGAAGTGATGGGAAAGGCAGGTAAAGAGTAGATTGTAGGAAATTCCAGAATTCCACAGGTGGTCCGGTGGTTAAGACTCTGTGCTCCCAGTGCAGGGGGCCCAGGTTCGATCCCTGGTCAGGGAAGTAGATCCTGTATGCCACAACTAAAAAGATCCTGTACGTGGCAACTAAGACCTGGTGCAGGCAGCCAAATAAATAAATAACTATATATATAAAAAAAGAGTAGATTATGAAGGGCCCAGGATGCCAAGGGGAGAGGTTGGGTTGGGTTTGGTTCTAATTATTCTCAATGCTTTATAATTTTTTCATATCAGTGTTCTGAAAAAGCCGTCTTGGAAGAGAATGCATACAAAGTTTTATTTCCCTTCCTTTGGAAAAAAAGCCCCCACCCTTGTAAATCATTAATGGTCCCTTTAAAAAGGAGATTACAGTCTTGAGAGTTACTATTTTTCTGTTCAGTAGAGAAATAAAAAGAAGCATACTGAATTATGTGAAATATGAATTGGTCTCTGTGCTCCAGTATGTATCTGGGACAGATTTATAAATACTAAAATGATATAAATGACCATCATTCAGCACCTTTAATGTTAAAGAACTTCTAATGTTAAATCAAGGATACTGAAAGAGAAAGTTTTAGGGAAAAACAGTCGTAGTCTGGAAGCCTTGAGGTTATTTTTGTTTTCATCTGTGTTCATTTATGTCTAACTAATACTTGAAGGTTTTTAGTTTTCTGCCTACTCCGCCAATTCTTAGAACATCTGAGGAACTGAGAATTTACTCGTTCATTTATTAGTCCCTAAATACATTTTAAAGGTCACAGTGAGATCTTAAAATTATTTTATCACTTTTCATTGTGCAGTTCATTGAGGTAGAACTAATATTCAGATAATTAATTTCCAAGAAAGTTTTAATGTATATGTATAGCTGATTCACTTTGTTATAGAGCAGAAACGAATACACCATTGTAAAGCAATTACGCTCCAATAAAGATGCTAAAAAAAAATGACAGAAGATTGCTTTCCTCAAAAGTTTAATCCAATGCTTCCTGGAATAATACTGGCGAGTAGTGTTGGGAGGAGATGACAAGAAATTGTTTCAAATTCTAGATCAGGCAAATAGTGCTCGAATTAGTAGACTGTAGTGGAAGGAAAAATTGTCCAAAGAATTAAACATGAAAACCAAATCTTTCAGTGTTCCAAGGATGTTTAATTCCCTTAGACAGGTCTACCTATATCTCAACTGGGAATTATTTAAATTGTCTATGAAATCTTCAAGTTATTATTGAAAAGAAAAATAGAAATAAAAACTCCTCCCCTCAAAAGCTTTGTAGAGGAAAGTTTGGAAGCACTCACAACTTTATCGTTAGCCTTGACCCATTCCTCCCCCCTTTCAGAGTCCAAATTGGCCATCAGAGTTTTCTACTGTGGTATTTTTCCAGGCTTACCCTCCAAAGGAATTTTCTTGTTTTATCAAAACTAAGTTAAGCCATTTCCTTAGCGCTCTGATAAATGATTGCCAGTTTGAGTCTAGTGTTTAATCATTTGTTCATTCACTTAGTATTTATTGATTTCTGTGAATGTATTTATCATTATCTATTGGATAAACACGTTTTCACTTACCTAAAAGGAAGTGTGAAAATAATATAGACTTTATTTTTTAATTTTTATCTTATATTGGAGTGTAGTTGATTAACAATGTTGTGTTAGTTTCAGGTGTATAGCAAAGTGATTCAGTTATACATGTACATGTATCTATTCTTTTTCAAATTCTTTTTCTTTTAGGTTGTTACACAATATCGAACAGAGTTCCCTGTCCTATACAGTAGGGTCCTTTTTGGTTATCCATTTTAAATATAGCGGTGTGTACGTGTCAATCCCTAACCCCCTAACTAATACATCCTAACTTGGGATGTGTGGCAGACAGTATGTTCTAAAGATGGCTGCAGTAATATCTCCTATCCCGTGTTCTCTTCTTGCACTGTGATCTTGACACACCTCCCATTGAGAGTTGTGGTCTATGTCTCCTGTTGGACATGGGTGATGTCGTGACTACCTCAACTAAGCAAGTATGGCAAGACATAGTATATGACTTCTGAAGCTAGATTATGCAATGCCATACACTTCTGTCTTGCTTTCTTGGAACACTCACACTTGGAAGACAATGCCATGCACTTCTGTCTTGCTTTCTTGGAACACTCACACTTGGAAGCCAGCCTCAATGCTGTGAGCAAGCCCCTGTTGGTCCATGTGAAGAGGCCACATGTAGGTGTACTGGTGGACAGCCTAGCTGAGGTCCCAGCTGACGGCCAGCATCAACCACCAGTGACTGAAGATGCCTCCAGATGATACTAGCCTGCCTCTGGCCTTTGAGTCTCCTCAAGGAGCAGAGATATGCCATATATCCTGTGCCCTCTCCAAACTCCTAACCTACCTGAATCCGTGAGCAAAGTAAAATAATTGTTTCATGCCATCAAGTTTTAAGGCAATTTGTTACACAGCAACAGCTAACCAGGACAAGATCAGAGGATTCATCTATTTCAAAACTATTCTTAACATTTTAGTATGGTTGTAAAGAAAATTGGAACTGTGTTACTTCTATTATTTTAATAGCTCTATCTTGTGATAGAAAGCTGTAGTTATTGCTTACTGGAACTCCAGAGCAAAGCAGTGATTTAAAAATATTGGAGTTCCCTAATGGCAGGGCAGGAATAAAGACACAGATGTAGAGAATGGACTTGAGGACACAGGGGAGGAAGGGGAAGCTGGGACGAAGTGAGAGAGTGGCATGGACATATATACACTACCAAATGTAAAATGGATAGCTAGTGGGAAGCAGCTGAGTAGAACAGGGAGATCAGCTTGGTGGTTTGTGACCACCTAGAGGGATGGGATAGGGAGTGTGGGAGGGAGATGCAAGAGGGAGGAGATATGGGGATATATGTATACGTATAGCTGGTTCACTTTGTTGTACAGCAGAAACTAACACAACTTTGTAAAGCAGTTATACTCCAATAAAGATACTTAAAAAAAATTGGCATTCCTCCTTTTTCTCAAGCAGGACCAAATATAATGATGGTAGTTGTCATAGTCAGCTCCATCAGCATGTCCCTAAGTTTTCGATGGAGGGGCTGAGGTATTCCAGTTTGCTTCCACTTTTCCAAGGAACGAGTAGTGAGCCTCTTCACCCCCCTGAATGTCTTCAGAGTGGAATCCAATGGGAATTGATTTTTGGTGCTACCATCTCCGGCATTTCATCTTTCAGAATGAGTGGCAAGCAGAAAGCAGACGCTCTGTGAATCATTTGGGAAGAGAAGTATTTTATTCTCTTTGCAGCTTGATAAGATACAGTTGGCTTTTCCTGAACCCAGATGTTTCAGTTCTATAGTTCATCTCCTTCATCAGTTCAAGAAGATTATACGCTTTCTCTAAACGTCTGGACCTTTGCTCAAATGATTTATTCTGCTGCGAATGACTCCCTTTACCCCTTAGCCTTTAAAATCCAGTAGAAACTTACTTTCTTCATGAAAGTTTCATGAGTTAGAGGCAGCACTTAAACCTTCTTAGCACTTTGTTGGCACTTCTCTTAGAATTCTTAACACCACCAATGCCTGTTTCTCTGATTAGGTTTCAATGTCGTTCTTGGCAGGGTCACTGTCTTGCTCTCCTTCATGACCCCTACTGTGGTTTCTCAGGAAATGCTTGTTGAATTCCATAAGGCAGCTTGAGGTGATGCCAAAATTGTGCAATCAGAGTCAAGAGACTTTGCTGCCAGTCTCAGGCCTGAGCCAGTCTGTCAATAAGCAGACCCTGAAAATGGTGTTGGGACCCTAGAAGATTCTTCATCTTTCTGGGCCTCAGTTTGCTCCTCTGGGAAACAAGAAGTTTAGAGTAGGTCAGAGGTTCTCAACTAGGGAAGCTTTTTCAATACCACTGGTGCCCAGAGGGTCTGGCACATCCTTGGTTGTACACCCTTCACTGGATACGCAACTTATAAGATGCCTTCTGGTTTCAGAAATATACGCGGGTTGTTGGATATTGCTGTGGCTTGTGGAGTTGGATGCAAGTGAGCAGATTGGAATTACAGGTTAGCACTTCAGAGGCAAAGCAAAACAGTGAATTGAGACAACTCTCTAAATAATAATAGCTAACATTCATTAATCCAGGTATGGTGCTAAGGGCTTGAAATAATTCTTATTAAATACTCACAATACTCTTATGAGGCAGGTACTATTATTACCCCTATTTTTATAGATGAAGAAACTGAGGCTTAGAGAGGTTAAACGATGAGCCAAATTGCTAAACTAGGTTACTAAGCACTGGGACAGATCAAACCCAAAATCCCCGACTCCAGAACCTGTATTTCTAAGCACCCCCCAGCTGCCTCTCTCTTAGTTTTTGCTTGTGTAGAGGGACATATGCTCATGTTGTAGGGATTTGTCACATACTTATTAAAACTACTGACTTTATTAGCCTCTGCAATTCCTCTTTCTCACTGGTGCCTGGTAAGTGATGTGTGCGCTCATAAGTAATAATAATTTTTATGAAGACAGGCCATAGAGGATCATTGGGCCATTTAATTTTTGAAAATTGCAGAGCCACTCCAGATTCTTGCAAGAGCGGCATCTTTATTTTATCATACATACCAGGACAGACTTTGTAATATGAAAGGAATTTGCTTTCTGAAGGAAATGCCTGGAGTTAAAGGCAGAGCTGGTGTTACAAGATCACCAAAGACCAGGAAATGTAGCAAATCTTGTGGAAACTCACCCAGAGTTCTCATTAGTGGTGAGGGAAATGATGCTCTGTAATTGCATAGATAGAACAATGATAACCCACTTCCATTTGCAAAATGTTTCACCCCACAGAGTGATCAAGCAGTTAGCACTCACTGCACCCCAGACATTGTTCCTGTTTCTCTACGTGAACAACTCCCAGATCTACCCTTTTACCCCCAATTTTCCTATCATTTCATCATTTCCAGCTGCCTCTGTAATGCCTCTGCCTGCTGAAATGACTTTTGGCTTCTGCTGGGCACAACTGATTTTCCCCTCAGGTGTTCTGAACACCCAATTTCCTAGTTTTTGTGGGCAGAGCACCTTTGCCTTTGTCTGATAAGTACTTTGTCTTAAGGTCAGTTCGGCTCTTAGCCGTTTGTGCTTTATCTTCTGATTGCTGTCTGATCTGGCGACTTTTACCTCCATGACGTTTCTAAAATCTCTTCCCACACCCTCCCTTTCTACCAGGTCCACCTTTTAGATTTAACAGCTCTAAGTCACATCCTTTCCTACGGGATTATGACGTGCCATGCCCCCCACCCCTGTCCTGAGTCCCCAGTGTTCATCCTCTACCCTGGCCCTCTTTAACCTCTGATCAGTAGAAAAAGTCCTGTTACAAACTGGTAAAGTGATGCTCTCCCTTCTAAGGAGGGTGTGAAATAGTGTAAGTGGGCCCAGCGTGATCAGCCCTTGTGCTTTGGGGTCACAGGAGACAAAGGAAAGACAAGGTAATTGGAAAGGACCCCAGTAGAGTGGTGGAGGGCTGGCTCCAGGCATTGGTCAAAGCCTCTGGTCCCCACAGAGGGCCTGCTCCTGGGAACCTGGCACATGATGTCAGGGTCAGGACATGCAGCCCTGCCCAAGAGAGGGCTCGAAGACTTGGGCAAGTAAGTCACTAACGTCTCAGGGCTTCAGTCTCTGTATGAGAGAGGCCTCCCTGGTAGCCAGTCTCCCTTCCTTATATTATTGGAGGTGACAGAATGCCTCACCAAACACGTGTATTTCCCAGCCTCCTTGGCAGGAACTGTAGCCACATATATCTGGCTGGGGAGATCTCAGTGAAGTTCTGTGTAGACTTATGGAGACTTAGGTCTGCTTCAAAGTAGGTGGTAACTGAGTGGGAGGGCTACCTTTTTGCCTTTCCTTCCTTCTTTCCTGCTACCTGGTGTGCAGATGTCAGAATTTCAACAGCCAACTTGCACCTTGAGGTGCTCGGGAATAAAAGATATGCCTAGTGTATTCATTTCCTACCACTGTGTAACAAATTACTACAGATTTAGTGGCTCAAAGCAACACAAGTTTATTGTCTTACAGTTTCTCTGGCTCTGAGTTCTGGGTAGGAGGTAGCTGGATTTTCTGCTTGAGGTCTCATGAGGCTGAAATCAAGGTGTCAGCTGGGCTATGTTCTCATCTGGACCTTGGGCACCTCTTCCAAGCTCATTCAGATTTTGGATGAATTCAGTTTCTTGCAGTTGTGGGACTGAGGTCTTGTTTTCCTGCTCAGCTCCTAGAGGCCACTTGCAGGTCCTAGCGCCCTGGCCCTCTCACACATGGCAGCTTTCTTCATAAAGGCCAGCTGGTGAATCTAACTCAGAAAGGTTTAAAAGCTAGCTTTGAACATCTTCCTTTAGGAAGGTCCCAGCACCTTTTAAGGGTTCACCTAACTAGGTCAGGCCCACCTAACTAGGTCAGGCCCATCCAGGATAGTCTCCTTTTTGATTAAGTAAAAATCAACTGATTTGGGACTTTAACTGCATTGGAAAATCTCTTCACCTATTTCATATAATGTAACCTAATCATGATGGTGAGAGCCATCCGATTCACAGCACTGTCCACACTCACAGGGAGGGGGTTATTCTGGGCATGTACACAAGGGGCAAGAATCTTGGGGACCATCTTAGAGTTCTTCCCACCACACAAAAGATGATGGAGCTGAAGGATGCAGAAAGCATGGTTCTTAATGACCCTGGAGCCTCCACACAACCTATAGGCTGTTCTTCTTTAAAATGAACTTCTTTTATCTTTTTTTTTATGTTGTCAGATATTTTTATTTTATTTTATCTCATTGGTATGTAGGGATATCTCACTTGGGTTTAAAAAATCTTTTTTAATTTTTATTTTATATTGGAGTATAGTTGATTTACAATGTTGTGTTAGTTTCAGGTGTACAGCAAAGTGATTCAGTTATACATATACATATATGTATTCCTTTTCAGATTCTTTTCCCATATAGGTTATTACATATAGAACTATATTCCCATATAGAACTACTGAGTAAGGTTCCCTGTGCTATACAGTAGGTCCTTGTTAATCTATTTTATATATAGTCGTGTGTATATGTTACCCCCAACCTCCTAATTTATCCCTCCCCCCCACCTTTCCCCTTTGGTAACCATAAGTTTGTTTTCTAAGTCTGTGAGTCTGTTTCTGTTTTGTAAATAAGTTCGTTTATATGATTTTTTTTAAGATTCCACATACAAACGATATCATATGATACTTGACTTTCTCTGTCTGACTTACCTCACTTAGTATGATAACCTCTAGGTCCATCCATGTTGCTGTAAATGGCATTATTTCATTCTTTTTTATGGCTGAGTAATATTCATGCACTTCTTTTAGGTAAGAGACATATCCTTGTTTTATGGAAGCCACTGTATTCGGGCTTTTTTTTTTTTTTTAACCAGCAGCTGAAAACTATTCCTAACTAATCCAGTGAGGGAGTTGGATCAGATAGTTTTTTTCATTCTCTGGGGACATTCTCTTTGGCATGTGCACGTTGGCGGATACCATTTCCTGGAATTCAAAACTCTTTTGCATGCCATTCACAGCTCTGCTCATCCCAGGTCTAAACTTCTTTACCTTTCGCAGTTCCCCAGAAGCAGTTTTCTGTTTGATGGAGAGAAGAAGACATGGAATCTGAAGTCAAAAGACCTAGCTTCCAGGGCTTCCCTGGTGGCGCAATGGTTGAGAGTCTGCCTGCTGATGCAGGGGACACGGGCTCGTGCGCCTGTCCGGGAAGATCCCACATGCTGCGGAGCGGCTGGGCCCATGAGCCATGGCCGCTGAGCCTGCGTGTCCAGAGCAAAGACCTAGCTTCCAGGTTGGGCTTCTTCAGTTATTAGCTTTGTAACCTTGAGCAAGTTATTTCCTATAGTTGAACTTGAATGTCTTAATTTAAAATGGGGATAGTAATCATACCTGCCTTGCCAACTGTAGAGGGTTGATGTCAGGAATACACAAGAGAAATATGTGAAGATGTTTTGAACACCATAAATCTGTAAGCAACTGTTAATGACATGCCATGACCCACCCACCCTTTCTCCTTCCCTCTGCACCAGCTATTTGTCGAGCACTGAAATAGTGCTGGGGGCTCTTAGACTTGTAAGAGAGAGTTCCTGGTTCCTGCCAGATAATAAAATAACTGAGTAAATTACGTAGCAAAGATATGGAAGGAGGTAAGAGAGAGTTGTGCAGATGTTGGGAAGAACATTCCAGGCAGAGACAACAGCACTTGCAAAGGCCCCGAGGAAGGAGTGGGCCTGGCATCTCGGAGTTTTCCTGAGTGGCTAGTAGTAGGAGGTAACCTCTGAGAGGCAGTGGTAGTGTGGGCTGGCAAGCCATTTAGGGCTTTTTTGGTCATTTGAAAGATTTTGCCTCTTTATTAGGAGTGAGGTGGGAAATCACTAGAGGATTTTCAGCAGAGAGGTGACATTGTATGTGGCTGAACCACGCTGGCTCCATTTTTGTCAGCTCCATCTTAGGCCCGCTGTCCTACTCCAGCCCTTTCTGTGTGACTGAGCTTTAGCCTAACTTACAGGGAATGCACCCAAGCCATATAAGTTCCCTATCAGCTTATACCCTTGCCTTCATCTGATATGAAACCTGGAAGAATGCCTTTCGCTGACAGAGATGGTTCACGGTCATGAGACACCCTGGGGGGAGGAAAAAACCCCGGATCCTGTGGCTGTGGACATGCTTCTCACTTGGTTGTCAGATTCTATTTTTAGCTTTGGCCCCTTTAAATCCCCCTGTACCCCCTTTACAGCTGAGAATGCCTCTGGATTGCTGTCTGCCCAATCCTGCCCATATGCAAGTTACCTACGATAAACGTCATAATTGCACTTTATGGAGTTGCCTGCTTCATTTTTCAGTCTCAGAGTTCCTTCCCAGTTTGGAGGATATGGTTCAATATTTCCTCCTCCCAATACATCATTTCCTTATGTTTTATAATGATCGCTCTGGCTACTGTGTTGAGAATAGACTCTGGGAGGGAGGAAGTTTGGACAAATGTGGAAGCAGGGAGAGCACCTAGGAAGCTATTGCAATAATGGAGGTGAGGAATGATGGTGGCTTGGGAGAGCTATATTAGTGGAGATAGTAAGCATTTGGGCAGACTCTGGATATATCTTGAAGACTGAACCTGAAGGATTTCCCAATAGATTATACAAGGAAGACTCCAAGATTTTTGTCCTGAGCAATGGGAAATCCTCTTACCTTCTGTCCTTAAGAAAAGGACCTGGTTTTAATTTTCTTTGTATGTTTCTTAGTTCCAAGTACAGTTTGGAGTGAATTTCAAGCTTTCGATAGAAACTATTTGAATTTAATGGAAAGATTTGCAGCCTCTAAGCATATAGCTACATGTAAAAGAATGGAATTAGAACACTTAACACCATACACAAAAGTAAACTCAAAATTGATTAAAGACCTAAATGTAAGACTGGACACTATAAAACTCTTAGAGGAAAACAAGAACACTCTTTGACAAAAATCACCACAAGATCTTTTTTGACTCACCTCCTAGAGTAATGGAAATAAAAACAAAAGTAAACAAATGGGACCTAATGAAACTTCAAAGCTTTTGCACAAAAAAGGAAACCGTAAACAAGATAAAAAGACATCCCTCAGAATGGGAGAAAATATTTGCAAACGAATCAACTGACAAAGGATTAATCTCCAAAATATATAAACAGCTCAATATCAAAAAAACAAATAACCCATTCAAAAAATGGGTGGAAGATCTAAATAGATAGACATTTATCCAAAGAAGACACACAGATGGCCAAGAAGCACATGAAGAGCTGCTCAACATCACTAATTATTAGAGAAATGCAAATCAAAGCTACAATGAGGTATCACCTCACACCAGTTAGAATGGGCATCATCAGAAAATCCACAAGCAGTAAATTCTGGAGAGGGTGTGGAGAAAAGGGAACCCTCTTGCACTGTTGGTGGGAATGTAAACTGGTATAGCCACTATGGAGAACAGTATGGAGGTTCCTTAAAAAACTAAAAATAGAATTACCATATGACCCAGCAATCCCACTATTGGGCATGTATACCCAGAGAAAACCATAATTCAAAAAGACACATGCATCCCAATGTTCATTGCAGCACTATTTAAGATAGCCAGGTTATGGAAGCAACCTAAATGTCCATCGACAGATGAAAGGATAAAGAAGATGTGGTACAGGGAATATTACTCAGCCATAAAAAGGAACGAAAGACCTAGAGACTATCATATAGTGTGAAGGAAGTCAGAAAGAGAAAAACAAATATTGTATATTAACGCATGTATATGGAATCTAAAAATATGGTACAGACTAACCGGTTTGCAAGGCAGAAATAGAGGCACAGATGTAGAGAAAAAATGTATGGACACTAAGGGGGGAAAGAGGGGGATGGGATGAATTGGGAGATTGGGATTGACATATATACACTACTATGTATAAAATAGATAACTAATGAGAACCTGCTGTATAGCACAGGGAACTCCACTTCACTGTACAGTAGAAACCAACACAACATTGTAAAACAACTATACCCCAAATTAAAAAAAAAAAAATAAAAGGAAAAAAATAAAACCCACAAAAAAAGTAAGAAAAAAATAAAATTGGGGGCTTTCAACTAAACTCACAAACAATATACTAATTTGAGGCTCATCTGTAATTTTTTAGCATAGACTAAATAAGAAAAGGCAAAGCCAGCACACTCCAGCACCCCACCACAAATTTCACTCTGAGGTTTCACCCATCTAATAATCAACACTTGGCTTTTGGATTCAACCAGTTGATTCTTCCTACAAATTGGAGTCACCATTCAGTTTGAAGCTCTTTACTGATTAGCAGACTGACATTGGGGAAGTTATGGAACCTCTCTGAACCCCAGTTTCATCAACTGTAAAGTGAGTAAATATCTATCTACTAGAGTTGCAGTGAGGGATATATACGATAAATTATGTAAAGGGTTTATCATAGTGTCAAACAAATGGTAAGCATTTAATGTCAGTTATTTAATATGTTATTTCTTTTGTTCATCATATCCAATAGATATCACAAAGACTCATTATCATAGTTACAGTATTTTCTTATATTTGTTCTTCTGGAGTTTCCTCATTTTTGAAGAGTTTTAAAGGATTAATTGGCAATGATCTTGAAATGAGCCTAGAGGCTTGTTTGAAGTAGGAACTGAGAGCAATTATGACTTCCTACAGAGCCCTGGATTAGCCTAGTGACACATACAAATAATATCATTAATTGGGTGTTTGGGGGAGAGGAAAGGCTAATTCGGCTCCATAAGAGCTGAAAGTCAAACCTAGAAGTCAGACAATAGGTTTTTTTTTTTTTTAAATTAGGTATGCCAAAATTGAAGATAATACAGGGTGATTTTTATTAGATTAGATTACAGAGCAATCAACAGGACTCAGGGTTTGTTGCTCAGAGTGTGATGGCTGACTGTTGGCTTCACCTTGCACACTGTTTATCCCATAGCATGATCATGATTAAGGGCTTCTGGGGTCAGAATGCCCTGACTCAACCATTTATTACCTTGGCTAAGCTCATAGCTGAAAGCTTGGACTGAGTCTCAGTTAGATCATCACCTGAATGATGTCAAGAATATAAGGTGGTTTGATTCCAGTAGAACTATGCACATGTATTTCTAAAAAGACACGTTGTAGAATATTCATAGCAATACTATTTGTAGTGGTGCTAAATTGGAAATTATTGAAAAGTCTGTAACAATAGAATATATAAGTCAGTTATGATAGATATATATTCTACAGCATTGGAGCATTGAGAATAAACTATCTACAATTATATATATACTGAAAAAATATATAAGGTGGTTTAAGGATGATGGGAGAAAGGGCATTTAAAGCACTTGTTTCGGTTCCTACTGAGTCCATAGTCAGTATTCAATAAATGGTAGCCATAATTTTAATTATGCTAAGAGAAAATTTCACAAAGGAAGGGCCCACAAAACACCACTAATTTGCAGCTGAAAATGATAACTGGTGCCTTTTCCAGAATACTTGCTTTTTTTCTGGTCAAGTGTATAACATTGTGACTGAATGACAGAAAGAGAGTGCTTTCTATCAGCGGCCCCCAGATTTCTCTTTAACTGGAATTCAGCTTATTAGCTGCATGGCTAGCTCCAAGAGCCAGGAAACCATGTCCCACGCATGACACCATTGTCAAGCAGAGGAGACAGATGTTTCTCGGCTTCCCCTTTCTGGGACTTAATAGCTGTTGAAGGTTAACGCTTATTGACTCATTAAACCGTGTCCGCCTGGGGGTCAGTGGTGGCGAAGCTTGTGTTAACCTCAGCAAGCAGCCGTCACCAAGCTTTACAAAGGGAGACGTTGCATTTAGGAGAAAGACAGGTGATACAACACACACGCTCTATGGCCATGGTTCCCTGGAGATGAGGACAAAATACGTGTTTTCTTAAAGGGTTTGAAAAGAAAACCTTTTGCTTTTTTCTGGGCGGCTTATTGATGGGAGATCTCAAAATTGGATCCCTTGTTCTCTCTCTCTTTAAACTCTGTATTTGCTAAGGAGGACCACTCACACCCAGCATCTACGATGGTGAGAGGCCAAGAGGTGGGGTGCTGTGGTTACTGCTGGAGGCATAATGAAACCCACTGGGAAAGGAGGAAAAAACAATGTTATTCTCTCTTTCAGTGAAGCATTGAAAATAACTGGTTTTATTTTCTCCTTTCTCTCTCTGGTGTCCCATGTATGCAGTGATGGGAATGGAAATTAGTGCATTTGATGTTCCCAACTGAATTATTCCTAATCTATTCTGATGTGCTTCTATTTTTTGCTTACTGAATCTGGAGATACCTAATTTCTATGCCGTTCTGCTGCTAGCTCCCCAGGC